>NW_004524785.1:1351703-1385452 GCF_000260255.1 Octodon degus | reverse complement strand
AACAGATGGATCACTATGAGCCTGATCTAGTAGTGAGACCCTCAGCACCCTGTAGACTTACTTAAAATACAAAATAAATAGATAAACAAACAAAATCAAGCAACAGGGCCAGCAAGATAGAGTAGTGGACTAAACTGACTTCTTAGGCAAGCCTAGGCAAGCTCAGAGTCCGTATTTCAATCCCTGCCACTCCATGCCATGCCAGCCCCACCCTCAAGGGGGGCTGAGCCGACCATAGAGTCTGGGCATGGTGTCACATGCCTGTAATCCCAGAGCTGGGAAGGCTGAAAACAGGAGAATCACTGAGTCTGAGCTGCATAGTGAGACCCAGTATCAACCAAATACATTAAAAATTAAAATAAAATAAATTCAAGCAACACAACTAAGCAGAAATTTCTTAAAAGATGATACACATATGTCCATTGGGTATATAAATAAATATTCAGCACTAATAAGCACCAAGAGATGTGAATCAATACTAGTGAAGTTTGTAGATTTAGTAGGTCAGCTGTTTGCACCACTTTACTCTAAGGAGAATGGCTAATATAAAAAAGACTAAAGTTATCAAGCGCTGGTGAGAAAGTGGAGAAATAGGATACTTGATGGCTGCTGGAAGTATAAATTGGTTTAGTCATTACAGAAAATAGCATGGAAGTTCTTCAAGAAATTAGAAATGGATCTATCATGTGATCTATTAGTTCTACTATTGGGTATAGATCCTAGTGGAATGACATTAACATGTTAAATGTACATCTCTGCTTTTATGTTCATTATAACAGTAGCCACAGTATCCCAAAGAGGAAACAGTCTGAATGTCCATTGCCCGTTGAATGGATAGAACATCGTGTTGTATAAATACCATGGAATGCTATTTGGCTGTAAAAAAAATCAGTCCTTTTATTTGCGACAATATGAATAGAGCATACGGTAAATGAAACAAGTCAGACACAGCAAGGAAAATACTACATGATATTATTCATGTGTGGATCTAGAAAAGGCTGGGATAGGGACAGCTTAATCAATGAATACTAAGGTGTACCATTAGAGAAAAAAGCCCGAAGCTCAGGGGCATTATTGCAAAGTATAATAATTGCGGAAAACAGATTTGTATTAAACATTTCAAAAAGTTAGAAGGAATGATTTTGAAAATTTTTACCACAAGATAAACATTTGAGGATGTAAATATGTTTAACTTGATTTAAACCCATAGCGTCCCATAAATAGGAGTGCCTTTTCTATTTTTTGGTGTATCAATTAGAAATAAAGAGATGCTGTGAGGTTTGCTTTCTCTGCTCTTACACATATGTCCCACACACTTAATATGTACTGTTTTATGCCATGACCATTCTTCCTATGAAAAAAAATCAAAGACAATGGGAAGGTGACCACCATTACTTCTACATTTCTATTCTCTTTTTGCCTTTCTTCAAATGCATTTGAAGTGATCATATTTTCAGTTTGTAAAATTTGGCAGGCATGTACTCTAACCTCCTGGCTTTGCATAAGCTTCTCCAGGGAATGAGTTCTTCCTGTCTCTCGCCCGGATGAAATTCTCCATACTGGGACTCTCATAAAGCTTTTTACCACCTGTGGGATTGCAGTGATTTCCCTTAGCCCCCGACACTCGCAATGAGAGTACTAATTACACTTCTCTTAGCCCTGAACCTTGTAAATCAGGGAGGGACTCAACACCTTGTGTAGAACCGCAGAGTAGGTGGGATCTCTGGCTGACTGTTGTTTGATACTGCACCACGGTGACTCCCCTGGTTCTTTCCTTATATCAGAAGTCTAGAACGCATAGAGAACACTGAGTGGCTGACTCTGGAGTGTAGGATGATGAGCCAGTGGAAGATGAGTTTATTTTCCCTGTATTTCTTTTGGTATAAATAATTTACTATGTGTATGCACTAAAATGCAAATAAATAAGCAAAACCTCTAGCAATATGATAATGCAAGATTACACTTTTCTGAACTGTTTCCATTTGTTGGAACAACAAGAACACTAAACCAAATAATGAATAGACTCAGATCTATCAACTAAAGGGCAGAGGTGGACCAAACATCTTGCTCAGTAGCTCTGGCAGGGTACCACGCACTTCCTTCCGGACAGATGTACAAAGCCAGAGGAGGCAGACACAGTTCCTGCGTGCTCACCTTAGGAGACAGCAATGGCAGATATTTTTGTCTCGTCTAAAATATTTCAAGTTTACTAAATATTCATGTCACAAATCAACTGAAATTTGAAGAAAAGGAAGATTTTTTTTTTGGCTGCAATGAGGTTTTATTGATAAGAAAATACTATAAATTGGGTAAGTATGAATCAGCCTAATAAATAATTGAGGAAATTTTTAAGGTAGATAAAAAAGTTTTAAGGCCATATGTATATAAAGAAATATAATCTTAAAGAATACATTGAACCAACTGGGTGGTGAAGTCTATTAAGTGAGGATTAAATTAAAACCTCTGAATGACTTCTAAGTTTTCTTGTTTCTGGAGAAAATATGGAGAATCCTATGTGGAAAAATAAGATATAGGACTTGATCATAAATATTCTGTTAATAAAGTTGTTTTAATTGAAAAACTGGTTTTTAGTGTCTGCTCCAGAAACAGACATAAGCTGTATACACTATCTTATACCCAATACAGGATCTATACAGGTGAAAGATTAAGAAGTTAAGTCCTTCCTTCGAGAGAATACATGATCTAACAAGAGTGGGTATCATAAGACAATTAGGCAAAGAATGACAATAATCAAAACAGAATAATCACACACTTGAGGGGCACACAGTATCCTCCGAAAGGCAGGAGGGGACACTCACACACTGTACTCAAGGAGAGCGTTTGCCTGTGACCTTTTGGATTTGGGATTGGAAATAGAACCAGAAGTATTCTGAGAAATATGAAAGGACATAACCACAGAGCCAGAGTAGGAGGTGGGGAGCCATGGTGCCAGGAAGACCTATGCAAGTGTTAGCAGAAATCTGGATGAAGAACTGGTAGGAATACAGCTTGAAAATTTTATTTGTGGCTTTCATGACAGTGAGCTAGAGCAAGGGAGACAATAAACTTCTTCAAAGAGAAAAGGGTTCAGATAATCCAAGCCCAGCCTCCACTTCTTATTTTGTCATGATACTTGTCTGTTTGCTTGCATGATCAGGCTAACCATTTTGTGCTTTTCAGTACAGAGTTTGTGGAAGGAACAAATGGGGTTCATGTATAAATTACAAAGTGATCCACAAACAAAAGACATATTCCAATTATAGTGAGGGCTCAGGTTAGGAAGTTAAATTCATTTTAGAATTTAAATTAAAATTTTCACATGAAATTAAGTCACATGGGTGCAATTTGATTCCTGAAATACACTTCCATTAGTGCTTAAAGATATACCTGGAAAAGAATATGTACTAAAGGAAGAGAAAGTGGAGAAATTAAAGGCAGTAAGTGTAGGAGATAAGAGTACTTAAACTTGGAATTGGATGCTGATTTTATTAGCTCTCATAAGTGCTGCACCTTGTTTAAGTGATTGAGCTAATGATCGGCATCCTGTACATATAGTGCATAGTGGAATGTTTTGCAAATATCACACATTAAGTAAATGATGACTATTATGATTATTATTCTTACGCATGGTATAAGCACAATGTGTCAGGACTATGACACAGACATGTTAGTCAATCATATTTTCTAAAAGTACAACCCCAAAGATTCATGCCTGAGCCTGAGAGAGAGAGAGACAGCCACTTTGTGAGGTGTGGAATGCACAAGGCTACACTCTATGAGTTAGGGCTCAGAATGGCAGGACTCTGGGCACGGAGGATGCTGGAGCCAGATGAGCACCGCGCGGTGCTCAGAGCCAGCGATCACGCTTGCCACCTTCAGCACTAAGACCTGGAGTGCTCACTGCTCCAGCAGCTTTGCGGTGGTGGAGGCGGGGCTTGCAGGGGCATTTCTTCAATACGTGCCACATTTAGGAGGAAAGAAAAGCGTCAGCAGGCAGGGAGCTGCTGGAGGAGGACTTCGGGGAATTCAGCAGTGGATTTGAGAAAGCAGAGTTAGGAGACAGAGAGTGATGACTGGGCCATTGTTTTATCCTTTTGTCCTCTCCTTTCCCTACCCTGACCCCAGACACCCCTGATATCTGGTAACCCTGGTTATGCTAAGGTGATGATGACCAGAATCAAGCTTAGGAAGACAGTAAGGATCAGGTATGTGAGGTACAGAGAAGATGGAGTGGAGACATCACCAAGACTTCAGGCCTGCTCCTTGCCCTCGAGGGTGAGCAAAACCTATCATTACCCAAAGAAAATGCTGCAACTGCAAGATCTAAAACAAGGAGGAAATAAACACTTAACATGTAGGGCCCTATTTGACTCGCATCTTGATTTTTGTTTATCACAGCTAAGGACAACGATCCTAATTAAAGCAGACCACTGTAACAGTTAATCATTTTAATTGGGTCTGGAAAATATGATCTTCTAGTTCAGTCCACGAGTCTTTGGTAATTAAAGGTTTTAGGCCACTCAGTACTTTTGCTTCCTAATAATGTGCTGCTATTTCAATATTTGCTTTAATATTTAGTAGTGCAGACTTCTGACATTCACACTGTCTTAGTCCAAGGCCCCTCTTCATCCCCTGTTCCCCTTCCTCTTTTTCCCAAGGTAGATGTAAACATGGTTTCTGATTTCAACCTGCAGGTGACTTTGGAGACATATTGCCATATGGCGCTAAAAACATTTTAATACATCACTGCTTGTTTGCCAGATGTTGTTCTCCTCTGCTAGGCAGTGGTGCAGACGCTCTGTGATGATTTTGCAAAATGAATCTTGCTAAATTGGAGGGTTTTAGTTGTCACATTTCATATCATTATTATTAGCTGAGTATTTCAAACATTCTCCAAAGGCTAACAGTTGGGAATGAATCCATGAGACAGGCACCCAGCCATGATCCTTGTTCTTCAGGGGCCTGCCAGCCATGCTGGGAAGCATGCCCATTTCAAGGAGTGGAAGATGGAGTCATTGTTTTCTCCCTCCACAGAGTGACTAGAGGCATAGCATGAAGGGTTCAGGGGTGGCCCTGAAGTTTCACCGCTATCTGGACTGCAAGCAGAGCTGGGCTCAGCTGTTTTCTCTTGGCTGAATAGCAAGCTGCAGAAGTGGTTACTTTAAGAAGGGGCAGGAAGGTCCCCTGTGCTTTCTTATAAGTTTTTCTTTTCTTCTCTCTCTCTCTCTCTCTCTCTCTCTCTCTCTCTCTCTCTCTCTCTATATATATATATATATATATATATATATATTACAGTCTAGAGGATCTACAGGGTCTCACTACACAGATCAGACTTGTAGTGAGTCTCCTGTTTTCAGCCTTCCAAGTGCTGGGAAGCATGCCCATTTCAAGGGACATACAGGGGATTACAGGCATGCGCCACCATGCGTAGTCTCAATCGCTGTTTTAGCATGCCCCGGGATGGGGCCGGCACAGGGTGCATGGGATCAAACCCCGGCCGATGTGTTCTGCCTAAGCGGGGGCTTTAGTACGCTGAGCTTTCTGGCCAGCCTCTCCAAGTTTCTGTATCTGCCATTGTTGACTTAGCATTTGAAGTAAGGCACTTTTCCTCCAGAATTCTTCTTTTAAGTAGTCATGTATAATAGAGGAAGGTCAGAGTTTGTAGCTTGTGAGCATGAAGTCCAGTCAACTCATTTTACTCTCATTTATTATAAATCCATCGTCAACCTGCCACTGTTAGTGCCTATTAAGCAAGCAGAGAATGAATACCCATTTAATAAGTAAATGAATGAATGCGTACAGGAACAGCAGGAGGATGCTGTTCTCTGTAGGAAGAGCGCCGGTGAAGTGCGGTCCTCTGCTCAGCTTGTGCAGGAAGAGTGCCTGAAGACGGGAGCAGAGTTCAGTGGCGAGTCAGCTCGCTGCTTCTGTGCCAGTGCGGTTCAGCTGCGAGACTTCCATGCTAGGTAGCATCTCTTTGGAGCTACAGTCTGCGGTTCTTGTGTTTGGCACCCCACACTGCTTTCCCACCAGGAGGGGTGTTTCTGCCTTTAGTGAAGAAGGGCTCCCGCAGGACATTTTGTGCATCATGTTTGCCCAGCCCACTGTCAAGATCCAATGGTCCAGTTCCACCGTCACTGGTGGAGCAGCCCCTTTGTAGCCAGCAGGTTTGTTACTGGGTTCTGGCAGATGCTTGCTTTAGTTTTGACAGCTGGAGCACAGGCCTTTGCTCTGGCAACATACCAGATTCTTTTAAATGCCTTTAACAGGGATCACCCTGTAACCTGGAATGCATTTGAAGTCATTGCAGCAGGCCGTGGATTCAGAGTCAGACCTTGATATGATGAATTTATGATAGTCCGCCATGAAAACTTAATTCAGATGGGACAAAGAGATGAATGAAGCCAAAAAGAAGACTGTTGTTCTGGAGGTGACTGCTCCAGTGAAGAGGGCTTAAGACAAAATTCATGTCCTCACTGCATGAACTCAAATTGTGCTTAGAAAAATATCAAAACACTGCATCACAAGAAATAAAAGGAGATTGTGAGGTTTGAAACTGCTCGTTGGATAAATGAATAATGTAACTTCTTTTTCTTCATTTAGGAAGGAAATGGGCAAAATTTTATAACTAATAAAGGGTTAATATGTTACCAGGGTAGTAACTGCAGCTTATTAAACTTCACATGCTAAATGTAATGCTAAGTGTATTTGTACGTCATTTCTCTTACTACTCATTATACCCTGATGAACCTAGTATGATGCCTAAGACAGGCCTGGAAACAGGTGATGGAGAGCAAGGCCTAAGAGTGGGCTCAGGTGTTAGTGCTGGTCACGCTCGGTGTGCACAATACCCATCCTGTTGCCCCCAAACTCCACTGCAGCACGGTGTGGGAGCTGCTTTGACATGACCCCAGAACTCCCCTCCCACAGCATCACCTACTCCCTGTGTCCGTGTTATCTACTTCTAGCTTCTGGCTGTCCTGAAGCATTCTCTTGACTGGTTTGACAAAGAAATTCCTCACTGCTGGACCACCCCTGTGACCCGCGATAGACTTGTCCTGCCATCTGTCAACTCTGCGGTGTGACTTTTGCTCTAAAAGCCTTAGCTGTATAAATGAGGTCAAGAATGTACTGGACTGAATGACTTCTGCTTGTATCTTTCTGTTTTCCTGTCGCATTTTGTTCCCACCCTTATAGGTTTTCCTTAAGAGACATCTGTCAATAAGTGACATCCACCTAAATCTGTTACTAGACAACTCGATCTAAGACAGGATTACTGATATAATATACACTTCAGCATACACGTAAGGTTGTATCACGGTCTCTGTACATAACTTCAGAATACTTTTCCCTACTACAAAATGAAATTAATCATTTGTAGTCACTCTCCATTTCTCTTCCTTCTAGTGCTTGGCAACTGCTGTTTTCCTTCTACCTTTACGGATTTGACTATTCAGAACATTTTGCACAAAGAAAATTATACCATATCTGACTTTTGTGGCTGGTTTCTTTCACTTCTCATAATATTTTCTAGGTTTGTATGTATTATTACACAGATAAGCATTTTCTTATAATAGCTAAATAATATTTCATGTTTTCTTTATCCATTCATAAGTTGGTATTATTTGTTCTTTCTCATTTTTGATAATTATGAATAGTTCTAGTAAACATTTATGAAAATGTTTGCTGTGAATATTTGTTTTCAGTTTTAGCTACAAATGGACTTGTTGGGACATAATGGTGATTCTCTATTATATTTTTTGATGTCCTGTCAAACTATTTTTCAATGTATTTATATCACTTGTATACTCTTACAAGCAATGTATGAAGGTTCCAATTCTTCCATACTATGGTTTTAGTACCAGCATGCCCCTGAAATTAATTTTTAAGCCTAAGTAGCACTGTGTTTGGGAGTTTGATGTCTTTGAGAGAAAATAACGTTAGCGCTTTCATTAAAAAGGTGGCAGAAGGCCACAGAGACAGCTCAGCAGCATAAGCACCTGCCTGGTAAGTGCAGGATCTTGAGTTCAATCCCTGGTATAGAAAGAAAGAAAGAAAGAAAGAAAGAAAGAAAGAAAGAAAGAAAGAAAGAAAGAAAGAAAGAAAGAAAGAAAGATGGCAAAGATCTCTTTTACCTCTTCCACTTCATAAAACCAGAATGAGAAGTTTCCATTATGAGAAATCAACTCTCATCATAAATTTAGTTTGCTGGTGCTTTGTTCTCAGACTACCCAATCTCTAGAATTAAGAAAAATCTCTGGTCTGTATAAAACATCCAGTTTATAGTATTTAAAATTGTAATATGAGTGGGATAAGATATTCTTCACTTTTCCAATGGTTTTGTCACCCACCTTTAAAAAAAAAATCATCCCATTAATGAGAAGTTGAGAAGTGGGTATTTCATTGAAACTTTGACTTGCCTTTCAGTAATGACTAATGATATTAGGAAACTTTTTTAGGGAGGGGATTATTCTCTTTCTCTCTGTGTCTCTGTCTCTGTCTCTGTCTCTGTCTCTGTCTCTGTCTCTGTCTCTCTCTCTCTCTCTCTCTGGTACAGGTGATCAAACTCAGGACCTTGTACTTTCCGGGCAAGTGCTTATGCTGTTGAGCCATCTCTCCAGCCCTCCATTGTATTTTTTCTGTGGAGAAATGTCTATTTAAATTCTTTAACTTCCTTTAATTGGATTATTCATTATTTTGTTCCAGAGTTGAAAGAGTTTGTTAAATTCTTAAGTATTAGGTTCTTGGCCAATATATGATTTACAGATATTTTCTCTCACTTCTTGATTTTATTTTTATCATAAAGTCCTTTGAAAAACAACTTCTTTTTTATGTTGGATGATGCTTATTTTACTTTTGCTTTAGGTAACATACCTTATGCTTATATGTTAGCTGACACATTTAAGAAACTGTTGCCAATTCCACAATGTGAAAATTTATAGTTGTATTTTCTTCTACCTTTTTAATTTAGCATCCTCAGTAAGATACGTGACACATAGAATCTGGTAGATTACAGGAATTCAGTTGGATTAATGACTTTATGCACTGCCTCTGTACAAATGGGAGGCAGTGCTTTATTATCTCCACATTTCTGCCTAGCCTTGTGCCTGTAGAGAAGCATAAGGTTTATTTGATACTTGGTCAATGAAAATGAATGAGTCCTGGGACACTCACTACAGACTTTAGAATGAGGCAGGGGTGACACTAATAGCTTCTTTTGATACAGGATTAGAAAGAACTGGAGAGGAAGTGAGTCACACGAACAAATCTGCACAACTTGCAGTAGAGCTCTTGTTTCAGTTTTGGGCTTCCCCATCAGATCAAATATCATGGCTCTGCTGCCTAGGTATATAATTCCTTGGCTGCAAAAAATAAACAATACAGTCTCTGTCTCCGTGACTTTTCTTTCACTTCTGGGACAAAATACCTGACACCCAAAGTTAAGGAAGGAAAGGTTTATTTAACTCACAGTTTGTGAAGGTTTCGGTCCACACAGAGCTGTACCACAGAGTGGCACATGGCAGAGGGCAGCAGCTCATGGCAATGGAAAAATGCAAAACAACAAGACCCACAAGGCAGGAGTAGTGGCAGAGGAGCAGCAGAGAGCAAGCCTCTCTCCCTTCCCTACGGTGCATTCAGTCTATCTGCCCCAGGCCGGGTATAGCACTCACATCTGTAGTCTTAGCCTCGATCAGGAATTAGTAACAAACTCTGGAAGTCTGTCCCATGACTGCATGAGGCTTTAGGGGCATAGCTAGGCACAAACCATAACAGTCTCCAAGTCTTTAAATGAGTATCATTTCTGTGTGCAAAAAGTACGCTAAAACTAGATAAATAATTGATGTTCAAAGTGCTTCGATTCTTTGTGATCGTGTTCTTTTTCCTTCTCTTTTATTCATGTGTATTTTGCTGTTGATGAACCAATTTGTCCTAAGAGCTCCAAACCCTTTTCCCCGAGCACTGTCAGCATTCTATTTGTGGTGGAACATGATACATCTGTTACCATCCGTGACCCTCAAGAAAATTCTACAGGGGGCCGGAGAGATGGCTCAGTGGAATAAGCGCTTCCCTGGCAAATGCAAGGGCCTGAGTTCAAGCCCTGGTTAAAAAAAAAAGGAATATTCTTCAGTTTCTTTTGAATGTGGAACTTGTATCTATTCACTTTAACTGTAAGGTCCTTGCAGAGTATCTCATTCGTTTCTTACTTTCTTCCGTAGACAGAATACTTTCACTCTTCTAATATTTTTACTACTTTACCTTATTCTTCTTTCTTATGTCTCAATAATTACTTAATACTGTTGAGTTTATCTGCTCCCTTCTCTGGGAACCCTTTGCTAAGCACCTCTTTTTTCTAACTGCACAGGACACTTGGCTTGAATTGCTAATGTCTTTTTTTTCTTTCTTTCTATTCTGGTTAGTATCACTGATGTTTATAGGATTGCTTTATTTCTCCTACTCATATAATTAAATTCCAGTGTTGTGGAGAAGAATCATTATCTGTCCAAAACAAAATCAGTAAATTCATCAGCATAAGTATGTACTTTCTGAGGTTCTTTAGAGTGCTGGAAAGAGAACAGGTTTCAAACTAGTGAAACTCCATCGCTGCCTCTTACTGGCTTTATGATCTTTCAGAAATTACAACTTTTAAATAGGCTTCAGAATCCTTATCTGTAAAATCCCTAGGTCAACTGAGAGCTTAGATGTTTGGACAGTGTATTGCACAGGAAAGTATAGTGCAAAGATTATTAATGAAATGAGAGTTACTTTCACCGCCATTCTAGAACATCAGAGAGGGCTCAAGCTCACCACTGATAAGCACGCACCATTGTCAATCAAATGGCAAAAGAAAACCAACCTTGGCAAGTTCCCAAGAGTAGATTTGATGCTCAAATATATGTACTTTGCTTTTTTTTTCTAGAGAGTATTTCCAGGAATAACTATGATGTGTCTCTTTATATAATTCAGATTGCAAGTCTGTCCCTTGTTTAATTATTCCATTGTTGACCAATGTGATGCAGGAGCTGAGCTGACAACGCGTGCATTGCAGTATAGTTTCCGGCTCTCTGTTGGTGCTCAATGAATGTTAATATTAGATACTTAAAATAGAGCAACTCCTTTCTAAGGAGGAAAAAAAAAACATTTAACAAAAGTCAGTCATTCTCTCTCCTTGTTAACATACAGACACTATTATTAAAGAATTGCTACTGAAATGAGTTCATTGCCTCAAATATTCTCAGGGAAGAGAGAGCCCATGTTAATGCCTAGGATGGCATACTGAGCACAGAGTTACACTGACAATTTTGAAGGATCTATTTCAATTCAAATCATCATTCAAATTTAAGAAGACACTAACTAAGGTTTACCCTCCGCTCTCCCTGATGCCATAAGGGCAAGGTTACAACTGATCTTCTTTGGAGAGCATCTTGAAGGGTGGAGAATCAAATTCCCTTTCATTACTAGTCCTATTTAGGTAGGTAAATGTGATAGTGGAACAGTTCCAGGGTAAGTGGAGGATGGTCCCAACGCTGGGAGCTTCTGTGTGGTGAATGGCTGCCTTCTGGGGCTGCACCTCCTCAATGTCTTTGCTGTTGTCTTGGCACATGGTCACCAGTGCTCCCCTTGCAGCTCTTCTATGAATTTTCATATCCAGCGCCTTTCATTGAATAACGGGGGAGGGACAGGTATGGGGTGATTATCAGCAGTGCACCAGTCATGCTTTGTTACGAGAACAAGAAACAGGAAATTAAATGAACACAGCTACTTTTAGAATGCCAAAACCTCCTGAATGACCTGTGGCAGACACATGGTAGAAAACATGATGAGATATTTATATATCTAGGTGGTATGTTAAGAATTAAAAAGTTGACTATATGGTGGTCATTTTGAAAGTCACATCTGTCTTGGTCTTTTGAAGCTGATAGAACAAAATACCATAATTTGGAAACCTCACAAACTAGAAATGAATTTCTTAAAGCTCTAAACCCTGAGAAGTCTGAGACTAAGGCCCTGAGAACATTCGTGTTCGGTGAGTTCCTGCTTCTTTGCAGCCCCCTGTCCTGTCATTGCTACTTTGCAAGGTGGAAAGCCATGGGACCACTCAGGTCTCTTTGATAAGGGGGTGGATCCCATTCAGAGGACTGTGCCCTCAAGCCTAATAATGCCCAAAGCCCCAACTCCCAGTGCTATCACAATGGGGTTAGAGTTTCAATATATGCACATGAATTTAGCACGCTTGACACATTGACATTCAGTCCTTTGTGAGCCCCAGCCCAGAATATTTGCAAGACTCTCTAGATGTGGACATGACACACGTTCTTTCAGACATTTCTTCATATATTTTGTTTTCTAAAACACCTTTACAAAGCCCAGGTTCATGGGGTTTACAGACATGTGGATTATTTTCCCTGTTTTTAGAGAGAGATTGGTGAAAAATTATGAGTGAATAGCTAAGTGCTAAATCTTGAGGAAGGATTTAAAAACTACAAACAATTTTCCTTTATCTTTCAAATTACAAAAATCTTGCTAAGGCACTAATAAAATACAAGTATAATTATATCTACTAGAAAATTACATGCGAACATTTTAGCATAAGAAATTGCACTGAATTTCAGGAAATCTCTTAAGCTTATTGATGACAGTAAAGTGAAGACCTTGTATAACAGGTTGCATGTTTAGATGAGAGGAACTTCACTGTGAAATACTTTCTCTAAGGCAGGCCTCACAGATGAACCTGAAGAAGTGGGAGAAGAGCGAAGATGAAATATGCTAGTGTATATTGCTGGCAAAGCTCTGAAACAGTATTACATTGCTAAAGAAAGAAGATAGGGTTGAGGGTTTGAGACAGGGACTCTGCCTGCTTCAACTTTCTTAAATAAACATAGGGAGTTGAGGGATATGGCTGGTATGAGAGAGTTTCATTATCCTAGAGTAGGGATCGGTGCTGGGAAGACATGAGGTGCAAGTCTAGATGAGGAGGGAGATGACTTTGAGCACCATCGTTGGCTCCTGAAATGAGACTCCTCATAAAACTAAAAATCCCTGAAGTGATAAGAAGCACTTCAGTTGATTGTCATCAACCTCCCTGCATCTTAAGCCCTCTGGCAAGTGCTTGTTGCCTTTTTACTTAAATGCATTAGTTTGAGATGACAGTAAAAATACAAGCTATTCAAATTTTCAATGGTTCTAATTGATAAAAATTACTCCATCCTATCAAGATTAATTTTCTTCTAATTCTACTTTCCCATCTCATGCGAGTCATCATGATTTTTTGCTCTGGAAACACAAAATAAAGCTAATCCTTCAAGGCCTTGAAAGTAGCCATTGCATCCTCAGTCTTCTTAAGGGATAATAATATTTGTTTTTGTTTGTTTGTTTATTTTGTTTTGTTTTTGTATTTTAGGGAAGGGTCTACAGGGTGTTCAGGGTCTCATTACTAGATTGGACTCCTAGTGATCCTCCTAAGTGCTGGGATTACAGGTGCACACCACCATGCCCAGTCTCAGTTGCTGTCTCAGCGTGCCTGGTGGGGAGGTGCCGGGTCCGGTAGGGCAGGCCCAGAGATCAAACCCCCAGCCCGTGTGCCTGCTTGCAGGTACTTTAATCCACTGAGCTATTTGGCCAACCCAGGGTAAAGATATTTAGACTTCAATCATTTTGGTGAGTGTTATAAATCACAATTAGTTTTGCAAAAGTTTGTATGACAGATTATATCATAGGGAATACGTTGAGGTTGAAAGTGCTGATTTCAATGTCAGAATAACGATTATTAGAAGTAGGAAAAAGAGGAATAAAATAGTTTTAGGGAAAAGACTTGACAATTCTGGGTGAGTGGCATCTGTAGGCGCTTAAAAATTACATTAAAAGATCTCAAAAAAACTCTTGTTTGGAATAATAGGTATGTTATTTTAAAATAGACACTAATTTTCAGAGAAATTTTTATGTCTTTGTTCTTAACTGCAGTGGGAGGTACTTCAGTGTTGTGGTTGTCATGCTGTGGTAGTTGTTACACTGTGGTAGTTGTTTGGAGTTGTGGCTGTTACAGTGCGGTGGTATAAGCCCTACTGACACAATGAATGAAGCAATTTGAATTTTGTATTTATCGCTTACTTATATGATCTTGAGAAAATTTCTTACTTTTTTTTTTTTAATGTCTCAGCATCATCATGTGTAAAACATAAATACCATGAGCGATGTGAAGGTTTTAGCTCGCTCTCTAGGAGAGAAGCTGCACCAAGTGATAATAATCTATTAATACCCTGATGGAGTTCATTACATGCAAATGAGATCCAAGTTAAGAACTGAAAAACAGATGATTTGTGAAGAGAATCATCAGATATTGTAACAGGTCAAATTATAACAGTGAGAAGTGAATGTGGCAGATGGAAATGAAATCAGACCAGTCAGAGCAGAGGCCAGAATCTCTTGAAGTCAGAGTAACTTGCCAGTTTTTTCAATGTATTTTGCAGAAAAAAGGCAGATGGAAAAGGGTACCTGTCTTGTTCAGGGATGCTTGCCTCCTATCTTACAAAACTGTCTTCCATGTACTGTTTTTCTTTACCTGACTCTGGTTCCTGACTTAATCCTTTTATGTACTGATTAACTATTTCCCCAGGATAAGGAGTTAAGAAGGTCATGCAGCTAAGGATGTCAAACTTCAGGAAATGGGCAAACATGCACAAAGAGGTGTTTTATGAGGGGGTTGAACTCAGATGGAGAGGTAGCTGGCTGCAAATAGATGATATTTTGTGGATTTTAGTGCATGCTTTGAAAATAGCTGAGCTTATTATGCCTCAGTGCATGAGGTGTTGATATCTCCCAGGGACAAGTTCTCTGTTTTGGTGTCTTCCCATCATAAATGAACCTTTTCCTATACTTGAAAATTATGAGATAATTTACAACCAAACTTGATCCAGTATACACAAGTGATGACAGAGCAAGGCAGATGGTTTTAATTATGTGTGAGTCAACCGCTTTTCAGGGGTTGTTTCATTTGTAAAATGAGAATAATGCTAGCACCTACTTTGCAGAATTACTGTAAAGATCACATGAGATACATTCACGTAGTATTTTGGCATAACAATCTGGCAAATGAATATTAGTAGAATTAGGTGGCCACTATCATCAATTATTTATTAAAACCATTTGAGTACCCCAAGGTGGAGAGTGTGTTGGGTTTAATTGACTTTTGTAAAATATTATTTTTATTTAGTCCATCTAATCCTCACTGTAAAGTTTCTGGAAACCAGGCAAGTGTCAGCAGACATTGAACTGCCCTTGGCTCCAAATGTTTGGCCAGAAAAGCCTTTGCATGTGTTTATTCACCTTGAGAAGCTGAATTTTCTGCATCTAATTAGCCTGTTTGCTCTTCTTGTGCTAATGTTGCCGAGATTGTACAAATACCTCCATTCATCTTTCCAAACAGTCTTGGGTTTAATTATGGATTATAAAAAATAACTGGAATGTTTGAGCTCTTAGTTTCCCTGTGAGACTGATTTGTTAAAATAGTTAAGGACATTTCATTATTGGAGAAAGAAAGAGAAAGAAAGGAAAAGAAAGGAAGAAAAAAGGAGGGAAGGAAGGAAGAAGAAAGACAAAGGAAGAAGGAAAGAAAGGAAGGAAGGAAGGAAGGAAGAAAGAAAGAAGAAAGGAAGAAAGGAAGGAAGGAAGGAAGAAAGAAAGAAAGAAAGAAAGAAAGAAAGAAAGGAAGGAAGGAAGGAAGAAAGAAAAAAAAGAAAGAAAGAAAGTCATGTATGGCTAAGCATGCTTGTCATACATGAAGGGTGAATGAGGCTGAAGGTAAGTGGTGTACATTTGACTCCCCCTTTGCACATCAAGCTTGCTCAGGGACTCCTGTGTCAACTTCTGCAAGAGGCACTCCAACACTCAGAGGGTGGAGAGGGCAGAAGGACCTCTGGGCAGAAGTCAGCATGGAGCACCAGCCCAGGCTGACTGTAGAGCGAGGAGGGAGCGTGAGCCCATCAGGAACGGTTTTCCCCATCGCCAGGAGCAGCTCTTCCCTACAGGTTTAAGGCACTATGATAAATTTGCACTTTGTACATAATTAAAAGTAAATGAGTTTGAATGAATTTCTTGTCCTTTCCTGAACAGAACTGAGAAAATGTAGAAAAGTAGGGGAAATGTGGAAACATTTAAATAAAGTCAAATTCAAGTTAATTATATTAATTCTAAACATATAAAACAGAGTAGGTGCTTTAAATAAGACAAATGGTACTTCCAGTGAGGATAATTAAAAGTTCAATATTGAATTATTTGATCTTTCATGAAACAGACACTTCTTTCTTTAAAAAAGAAAAAAAAACCAAAACATTTAGTACAGGGTCTAGAGGATCTCACTAGAGGATCAGACTCGTAGTGGTGCTGTTTTCAGCCTCCCACGCGCTGGGATTATTGGTGTGGTGTGCCACCACGCCCAGTTTCAATCACCATCTCAGCGCGCCCCGGGGGGCAGGGCCGACACAGCTCACCAGGGATAGAACCCCAGCCCCTGCTTCTGCCTAAACAGGCGCTCTAATCCTCTGAGCTATCTGGCCGGCCCTGAAAAAGATGTTTCTTGATTTCTCATTTGTACCAGGAGCTGTGTAAAGGCTAATATGGTGAACCATACACAGTCCTTGGAAGGCTTCAAAAGGCTCACACTCAGCAGACGAGCTGGACTCGTGGAATTATAGACAAATGATAGTAGCACAGTATGAAGGGCGCCACAGGAGAAAAGCGTGGGGAGTGCAGGAGCTGAGGAACAGGAGGAGTCTGTGTAAGAGTCCAGAGAGCCTTTCATTAGGAAATGGTACAGGGACTGGGACTGAACAGCGAAGGAGGATGTACGCAGCTGAGACTGAGAAAGAATGCCTTTCAGATGCAAAGCAGAGCATGAGCGAGTTTCCTTCGATGGCAGTGCCGCTGAGGTAATTGAAGCTGCAGTGTGTGCGAGTCAGACGGTGTGTACAGAGTGAGCATATGATTGCTGCAGGAGAAAGCTGCTTGGTAATTTGGTTTCAGTTTTCCTTAGAGAAAGCCTTTGGGCAAAGATCACTTTCATTTATGTTGCAAGTTGCTTGCAGCGACTTCAGTTGGCTGGGCATGCGTTGCAGGTCTGTAATTTCATAAAGAAGCTGATGTCGGAGTATGACTGCAATTTTAAGGCAGTCTGAACCACCCAATAAGAGCTCTCTCTCTCTCTCTCTCTCTCTCTCTCTCTCTCTCTCTCTCTCTCTCTCTCTCTCTGATGATCTAAAATGCTGAAGCCTGGGGCCAGGAAAATGGCTCAGTGGAATAAGCTCTTCCCTGGCAAGGGCAAGGGCCTGAGTTCAATCCCTGTTTCTGGAAAAAAAAAAAAAAAAGAAAAGAAAAAAAAATTGGGGAAAAAAATGCTGAAGCCTTCCTTTACTACTAATACATGTCTTACTTGCTCAAGATCAGGGCTTCATCTCACAAATTTATTCTCATGATTAGTCATTGGCATCCTTGGTATCCCATGGTGATGGCTGGGAGAGGGTGGAGAAGCCTGGAGAGAGGAAGGATGACCAATAGCTCTCATAAAGCACAGAAAACAGCCTTAACTGGAAGTTGAAACTGACAGTTATGTGTCCGGTTTTGCCTACAACTTGGAGATACGTGGTCACGCTGGCAGGGCCAGCACAGGCGGAATGGTGACAGGCCGCGCTGAGGCTCCGGTGCAGCTCCTCTTGAGTCTCACTGCAGTCCACGGCCTCGATATATAATGCCTTGAGAAATATGTGAGAGTTACTGTGAAAAATGTCAACTCCACGGTCATTTGGGAATTTTGGCTCAGGGAAACGTTATAGATCAGAAAGTGAAAACCGTAGTTACGATGAAAGACGGCACTGACACAGAGTCTATTTATGTCTCTGCTACAGGCAAATAGATGTAATTGAGGTATTTCACGATTGTTAGGAATTCCAGGGATACCTGAGACACTGCAGTTGTCCCTCCAGTTAGGAAGGTCATGAGATTGAGAGCACTGTACTCTGGTTTACTAAGTCAGAAAGCCTCAGCTAAGTAAGTACTATTTTTAAAAATGTGATCTTGGGCCGGCAGGATAGCTCAGTGGACTAAGCGCCTGCTCAGGCAAGCTCAGGGACCGGGGTTGATCTCTGGAACCACATGCCACACAAGCCCTACCCCTGGGCACGCTGAGTCAGCGATGGAGTCCAGGTGTGGTGGCTCTCCTTTGTAATCCCAGGGCTGGGGAGGCTGAAAACAGGAACATCACTATGAGTCTGAGCTTCGCAGTGGCACCCTGTATTAAACGCATAAAAGTAAATTTAAAAATTAAAAAAAAATGTGATTTTGCGAGAGTTCTCAGGATACAAAACTTCTAAAATGTTTTTGTGTATCTGTATTCACTTTTGCTTCACATGGGAAGAACCCCAAATCCACTAGATTTGAGATACTAAGTGCAAGATGCTAATGTTATCAATGTTGTCACTTAATTGAGGTGGCTTACACATATAAGCCAAGCCTCATGACTAATAAATTCCATATTTGCCATTTCATCTGCTTGCTAAACTTTGTCTGTAACCCTATAACCCATACACTGCCTTCTGGGTCATTTCAAGCCATATGTAGAGTGGTGGAAAGTTTGAAGCTCTTGACCTGTGTGTCCCCTGCTCCGGGCAATGAAGCCCACATCCCACCAGCTGCTTTCATTCTGTATGCAGTATGCAAGCATTTGTTTTACAGTCTACTCAGTATCACATTGTTCTTCGTATTTTCCACTTTTTGTTTGTCCTCTAGCAGTTAAAATGGTCGCCAAGTATGATGAAGAGATTAGACCTAGTATTCCTTACTACAAAAAGGCCTTCCTTTCTCTGCAATATCATATGAGAGAATTTTGAAGAAATGTCTAGCAAGATGTGTTAAAATGTAATTTTCATATAGTCTAATCTATCCTTATAAAAAGACTTATAAATTAAGATTAAATTAAGAATACATGGGGCTAGGGAGATAGTTTGGCAGTCTAAGTACTTGCCTGGTAAGCACAAAGACCTGTGTTTGATCCCCAGAACTGCATGCTGTAAGGGCCCCAGGACCCTGAGCATGCTATGCAGGCTCTGAAACTGGGTGTGGTAGAGCACATCTGTAATCCCAGCACTGGGGAGGCTGACACAGGAGGATCACTATGAGTCTGGGTGCCTGTATCAAATAAATAAATAAATAAATAAATAAACAAACAAATAAATAAACAAACAAACCAGAATCCATTCTTTGAAAACTGGCTACCTGTTGGAGTTATTAATGTGCCACTCATGAGCTGGATACTTACAGAAAGTTATTTTCGTCTTTGTGCCTCCATTTCTGGATGCATTAAAACAAAAAGGAAAATCATGAGTAGCAATCTTATAAAATTGCTTCATTGAATTATTAACATTTATAATATGCTATGAACAGTCCTGGAGCCCACGTTAGTGTTTATTTCTATTGATATGACTTCTAAGAATGACAAGAAAGACTGCTTATACTAATCAGGGAAATACAATTTTAGAATAGAGTTCTGAACTATACAGCAACTGTGTATGAAGCTAACTCTAAACATAATCCTGTTTACCTTCACAACTGACTAGCAAAAGGGCTGTTCCTTAGTCCTTATTTGATTTGATTTGATTGCACTATATACTAAAGTGTAATAAGTTTATCAAAAGTCTTCGTGTTTGATTGCAAATCTTGGAATATGCACCTGGTATTCCATGTCCTCTGATAACATTGTGGAAATGCATGTTTTATTAGTAATATTGGAAGCTTAAGTAGAGCAATACTTAGTTGCCAGGTCTGATTCTTAACCCTAGTTGTTAGCTAATGAATTAGCTTTATAAACTGTTACAGTGCGTGTCTAGATTTTCGCCAAAGCTCGTGCAGTCATGGGATGGGCTTCAAGTGTGTTTGTTTGACTCATGCTCCAATGCTGGGGTTATGGGTCTGAGTGCTACACCCATCCTGGGTGGGCAGCTGCATACAGTATAAGGGAGGAAAAGAGGCCTGTTCTCTGTTGCTCCTCCCTTTTTGCTCTTGCTGCTTTGGCTGTTTATCAGAGATATTAAAATTTGGGTACAGTTGTTTTAGATCTACCCTCTGTTCCAGTGGATCTATTTTTTGTTTATTCTTTTAGATTCAGACCTTACATTGTCAACTGTACTTGATATTTTAGTGCTCCTTTCCTCTGCTTTGTTCCGTATTATGTTCCATCCCATTCCTTCTACTTTTTACCCCCAAATAAGACGGATGCTTTTTCCCCCCTTTTGTATTTAGTACAGAGTCTACAAGGTTTACAGGGTCTACAGGGCCTGTAGGGTCCCACTATGTAGATCAGACTCATAGTGATCCGCCTGTTTTCAACCTCCCAAGTGCTGGAATTACAGGCATGTGCCACCACACCCCGTCTCAATTGCCATCCCTGCATGCTCCAGGGTCCCGGCCAGCATAGCATTCTGGGAATTGAACCCCCGTGGCTGCATCTGCCTAAGCAGGCATCTGCCGAGCTATTTGGCCAGTCCAAGATTTTTTTTATATTTATTTATTTATTTTTTCCCATAATTTTTTTTATAAAAAATAGCAATGAGACAGTTTCAAACCAAATTGGTAGGACAGTTTCAATAATTAACATATTGCATACATTCTTCCTAGTGCTTATTTGCTGTACAAGATGAGGACATGATATCCTATTTACAAACTCTATTAGAACAAATCCCTCTATTCATTAAGAGAATGCAACCATATATCTATCCTAACCATTTTGAATACACAGATACAAAATGGACATTCATCTGTATCCCTTTTGTTTAGTTCTGTCGTTTGAATATTATAGGTGTCTTAACTCAGCAAAATATTCTAAAAGAGTCCAGTAGTCCATAAAAGTATTGGGGCTTCTGCTTCACTGGTGATGTGAGAAATTTTTGACCTGAGTCCCCTACAGCTCAATATAACACCATGGCTTTACTTCTTATACTTTGTTTTTATACTTTTCTGCTGGATGGTTAAGACCAAGATAAAGCAAGACCTATGCAACAAGTTATAGCTTTTGGATCTGATAAGGTCAGTCAAATCTACTCTGGATTTATCCTGAGATCCTGTACCTCAGACTGTAGATCCTTTGTCAGTGTCAGCCATGTGGATGAGTCATGGTCATTGCTTGGCCAATGTGCTCTCTGTGAAAGCCTGAGTTTTCTCTCCATGTGACTCTCCTTAGGCACACTCTACATCATCAATCACTTTCCTCTTTGGCCCTATAATCTTCCTGATCAGAAAATTTGGGACACTATTGAGTTATATGATGTTACAGTACAAGTTCGCATATGTCCTGAGTCTTAATCGACCTTGGAAGTCTAGGGCCAAAATGTTGGCTTTCCTTGTGGCCCTCCTTTTTCTCTAATTTTAGCCTGCAAACTTAAGTTGTTCATCCTCCAGAAGAGAAGCTTATTGTTATTACCATACAACCTAGACTGTTAAGCTTATCCTCACTATCAGTCTAAATATCAAACATCTTAGCCAGCCCAAGATTGATTCATTTTATTGTCATTGTCTTACTGTCTTGTAAGGGAAGAACTGAAAAGTAAATCAATACTTCAAGTGTTAATTCAAAGAAAAATGACACACCAAGAAAATAAGGTTTTCTTTTAAGAGGGATTTGAAAAGAGAGATTTTGCAGGCACACTGTTTTAACCAGAGAATAACCTGAATGGTGGGACTTTGGGATTTTAAAAATATAGAACGCTGTATGCTTCCTCTGTGCATGGTTGGCCTTTGTTCTAAAGGATAAGATTAGTTTTCTAGAAAGCCTTGATTGTGTGTTCTCCAAACAAGAGAAACACTTTTGAGGTACAGATTTAAATGGCATTTCTTTTTTACTCCTAGTTGTCTAAAGTAGATGAGAAATAGTATTTGATCTTGGTGAAGGGTAAAGGTGGTGGTGACTAATTCCTTCAACCCTTCAGAAGACCAGGAGCTGCTCCCCTACTAATAAACAAAGCACTTTTCTAAACAGAGGAACTACTGAGGGAGTCACCTGCAGCACCCTGGAATGGAGAAAGCAAGGCTGTATATAGCGGCTTAGCAGCTGTTCTACGACCTACCGCTTCTACTGGCACCTGCATTTCTTAGTCTGTAATGCTTTCCTAATGCTCTTTTAGACACCCAAATGATTTAGAAAGAAATGACTGTGTCCATAAAAATGGGAAAAAGTGTAAACCAGCATAAATGTCAGTTTTTATGTTGATATTTACATTCATCCCATGCAGAGACTGAATTGTTTAGTATGTGATTCAATATTTAGGGGCCAAATATTTTGGTAACATTTACAGATCAATAAATCAGACACATTCCAACAGAAAGGATCAGAAGTAGCTGTTTCTCAATGTGAGACACACTTCAGTTTTCCAGCAGGGAATATTCCCTGCAGAATTCTTAAGGCATTGATGTTGCAATAGCGCTTCATTTTAACTACAACTCTGCTAGATTTTCAACCATCTCAGAGGTTATAAACTATCAATAAATTTCATTCCTGGTGGCAATTTGGTCTGCAGAGCTTTTACCAGGAATAGCTCACGTCTAATATTTATGTGATTTTCATTTCAACGCAACTATTTAAATTTCTTGCAGTACCGTACCCTTTGTGCTGTGCCCCTTTTTCTAGGCCTTGTGCATGAGCTCTCGCTGTAAGACCTCTTAAGGGTGATATTACTTACATCAGGAAACTGATTTCCCCTCCCTGTGATTTGTCTTTTCTCCCTCATAGGATGAAGGCATGTTGCATAGTGTGGTAATAGGAATGCCAGATTTTATTATTCATGAGAATGAAACATGGACTGAAAGATATAAGCTCCGTGCACCTCTTCAAATATTTCATCGAGGAGGTAGTATGTACTCCTCACTTGATCTTAGCCAAAAGGCTGAGAAGCAATACTCTAGCATTCTTAAAAATATGTCACTTAGCCATCAGGGTCTGGTTTAAAGAAGTTGGTTTGCATTTCTGGAAGCACTTGCCTGTCTGTCCTTTGTGGTTCAACTCTGCTTCCTTTGCTAATCTGATGTACCATACCTGTCTTTTCCGGTGGTCGTCTTCTTGTTCATTTTTTAATCAATTTTACTGAGAAGCAAATAGCAATGAGACAGTTTCAAAACCGATTAGTACGACAGTTTCAATAATTAATACGATGCATATTATTGTCTTTGTAGTAGTTATCCATAGTTCAAGATGTAGACATGTTATCCTGTCCAAACACTATTAGTACAAATCTTTCTTCTCACTGAATTAAGAGAAAGTAGCTGTATATCTATCTTAATTCTTATTAATTTTTGTTTTGAGAGGAAACTGCCTGGGAGCAGGGCCCAGACATGTGCAGCCCCTCCGTTTTCCTTCTAAGCAGTTAACTGACTCACAGCTAGCAGGTGTACAATGAGCTGAAAGACATCAATGGTTTTATGGGTTTATTTCCTGCCATTTATACCTGTAGACTTTTATCTAAGCAAAGCATGATGCTTCAGTTCATTTACTGGATTAGGTTGGACCTAAATTTTTTAAAAAAGGAACAACATTACTTATTTGGTAAAGAAACTAATAAGTAACATCAAAGATGGAAAAATGTGTTGTGTTCACTTTCTGTTTTTTAAAAACCACAAAGGACATGGTGGGAGGTTATGGAAAATTAAGAGAAATAAAATGTGCCCCTTAGAAGTTATAAAAAAAGAAACAAATGGACGTAAAGTATCACATTCAACTTTACAGGGAATGACTCATATTCATGGGTTATTTGATATATTTTTTTTTGAAAATTAAGTGGAAATCATTTGAAATAAAATATTTTTGGTAAAATATTTCTGGTCCAGGAGTAACATGATGACAGGTTAGGAAGATTAGTTTGATTGAAGTGTAAGAACTGATATGAAAATAATGAATTAGAATGAAAGAGACTAGAGATGGGAGAAGGATTAGTAAATTGTAGTGTAGGAAAAGGATAGAGGATGGCGTCCTAAACTGAGCATTGATAATTATGATTCTTTTTTTTTTAAATTTATTTATTTATTTATTTACGAGAGAGAGAGAGAGAGAGAGAGAGAGAGAGAGAGAGAGAGAGAGTGTGGTGTGTGTGTGTGGCCAGCTCAGCCCACCAGGGGGCGGGCTGGCTGGCATGTGGCGCTGGGGGATTGAACCGCGGTCCCTGATGCTCTGCCAAGCTTGTTCTAAGTAGGTGCTCTAGACCACCGAGCCATCTCTCCAGCCCAAGGCAAGTGTTAGTTTTTTTTTTTTTTTTTTTTCCGGAACCGGGGATTGAACTCAGACCCTTATGCTTGCCAAGGAAGCGCTTATTCCACTGAGCCATCTCCCTGGCCCGATAATTATGATTCTTAAAAGGGATCAAACTTGGCAAATGCTGTGGCAAGAGCATTAGCAAAGCCTGAACAGGAAGAAGAATTCAACATAAACCTATGAGTGTGAGCATATGTGACTTGGCAAAACGTTACAAACATGAACAGAAATAAGGAAGGCAGGATGACCACGTGAGAGAAGGGTTGGACGCGGTAGCACTGGATGCCTGTGTCTTAAATGTTTGGGATGCTGGAAAACCCAGATTAGTCCAGCAAGGTGTGAAAGTGTGCCCGTGGACAGTTGTTTAGGACACAGAGAGACCAAGCGGCACTCTTCTAACGAAGAATCCTGTGTGCTTCCTGCTCCCTGACTGAAGGCAGGCTGCCGTCTGACCTCACCTCACCCATTTTCCATTTTCCTTGTCTGTATAAGAGAACAGCCTTTAGGAAAAGCAGACTTAATAAGTGGGTGCAGCTGTGTGGAAGCACGAAGTGGGTTGGAACCTGGTGAGAGAATTTGCCCTATTGTTTTGAATTATGTTGGCCCAATGCTAGGATCACACTATGGCCTCTAAAAACACTTGGAAGGTACTTGCTGTCACTGTGATGGTCAAAGTTGCCCAAGTGAATATGGCATTCATAGGTGCTTGACACCTAAGCTTAAATGTGACGAGCATGCTTAGTGTAAAGGGGCTGCTGCAGAAGGTACAGTGTCAGCCTTTCCAAAGCCTACTCTGACTTTAAAGAGGTACATTAATGCCACTCATTTTTCTCCGTTTGACACTATTTTGCACAGCATAAAATTCCTTACAATTTTAGGGAAGAAAAGTAGGTAAAAGCACATATTGTCTTCTTTGGCTTTATGACATTCCTCATTGTGGGACATGAGGCTTATTTCCACTTTTAAGTACCTGTGTAATTATCCATCAACATTTACCTGAAAGTACTGATGTTGTTAAGGGTTAGTCAGTGCTGGCCTCAAAATAGAAACAGAAAAAGGTAAAATAGAAGTAGAAACAGTAAATAAGAATGTTGCTTCACTGATTCCCTTGCATCAGACGAAAAAAAGTGACTTTGTGCTTGCGATGTTTTCTTAGATAACTAAAAATACAAAAATTTA
This sequence comes from Octodon degus, assembly GCF_000260255.1. Lineage (NCBI taxonomy): Eukaryota > Metazoa > Chordata > Mammalia > Rodentia > Octodontidae > Octodon > Octodon degus. Next base: position 1,359,996 of record NW_004524785.1, on the reverse strand, counting down.
CTATTTATAGTTGGGAATATTTCCCTGTAGTTCTTCAGTCCAGTTTGGTTGTCATTAACCTTCATAAATTTTCCAATCAGAAATACACTTTTATTTAGGGGTACACTGGTTTCTTAGCCCCCCAAAAAATGAAAGAATATTTTAATATTGTCATGTGTTTCCTGTATCATACTTATTTAGAGAAAGATTTAAAAAGGAAGCATGGCTTTCTTGGAAGACCTTTGGAGTTGTGAAGAACTAGATCTTCATTCTGGCTCTGTGATTTGTTAGATTTGTTACTTGGAGCACCCTGGGTTTTAGACTTTTTTACTTTATGTTTATTCCCTGGGATAGTTGGACAATCCCTATTTCAGTGTAGGTGATAGGGTCAAGTGGGAAATGATAGCATTTGTCTTACAGTCTTTAAACAAAGAGTTCTAGAATCTATACATTAATGGTGCAAAATTCTGTGTCTATACTGGTCAAGAAAATTTGTGCCTTTATAAAATGAGGATTAGAAAAACAACTATCTTATCAGCTTTCTGTGATGATAAATGAGTGATTTTCTTACAAAGCCTGTGACCAGAAATTATTAAAATTGCATGGGTACATAGTAGATAATAAATGGAAACACCTCTCATTTTCCTTCTTCATGTAAGGATTTAGATAATTTTTTTTACAGTTTCTCCTCCATGTTTTAAGCAAAGCAACACTTGGAACTGTGGAGAGAACAATTCTAATATTTGTGCTACTATCTACCAAACAGTAATATTTACTAGTTTTAGCTATCAACTTTCTCTAAATATAAGGCTTGAAATGTAAAGGCTGAAGGACAGTGTCTGCTGTCTGCTATGTATTGCAATTGTAAGTTTCCCTGCCTACACCCAAGATTATTCATCCCAGCTTCAAACACATTTTGAAAAACCCTCTGGGTGCTGTCTTTCTTCTTGTTATCCCTTATACTGCTTCGCCTTTCTTATGAGAAAATTTCTCAGACTCCTTAAGGCACTGATTTCTCTTGTGACAACTTTCAGACTTATGAGTTTGGGATCCTTTTCTTTGGGTGAAAGAAGAGCACTTTGCTAACATAGCTGAATTTAAAGACAAATAAATAAACAGCTCTGCAGTTTTGTACGTCTTCCCTAAATAACCTGTAGTACTGAAGAGGTAGCAAATCATAAATTCATGTTCAACTTTCATGAAATCAAAGCATTAAAGAATGACCAGAACCTCTAATATAGTTTAGAATAAACTATTCCACATTTGTCTATTTGCTCAATCTCTTACTATAGAGTTACTTCATAGCTCAGGCAAGCAGATTACTACATTACCACTAATTCATATATTGACAATAATAATTGTTATAAATGGAATTGTGTTGCCTTCCTCAAAGCCCTATGTTGAAGTTTAATCTCTACAATATTTCAAAAGATAACTATGTTGGGAGGCAGGAGATTGAACGAGCTGATTGAGGTGGACTGAGGCAGCTCAAATGGGCCCTATCTAATCTGACTGGTGTCCTTAGAAGAAGAGGAAATTTTTAATAAAAAGTAAAGCCATATTAATATGCTGAACTGTAAAAGGCTCAAGTCAACAACTTCTGACCTTGCCAGTCCTATGGATAACCCACTACTATTATGGATTACTGGACTATGTTGGATCATTTTGCTGAATTCACGTACCTACAATATTTAAATGGCAATGGAATACTTATCTCTGACAAAACTAAACAAAAAAGGGGATACAAATGAAGGACTATACAAATGAAGAGAAAATTTGGATACACCATGATATCCTAGTGATGAACAGGGATGGAGGAGTGGGTGCCATGAGGGTGCTGAGCAGAACCTCTGAATGGTCCAACAATTTGATTTGGCCTCCTGGCTTCAGAACAAGGGAAACAAAATTCCTGCTGTCAAAGGCACCCTGTAGGCATTATCTTGTTATGGGATTGCTATAAAATTATTAAAACAGCATTTTATGTATATACATTTGTATACATTTCACACTGTGATAATACAACCTAGTGAAGAAAGGGGTCCAGGAGCACCAGCTCTGGAGACAAACCTCCTGGTTCTCTGCTGCCTCTGGGGCCTTTGGTGGGTCTCTACCCTTCCTGGAATCAGTGTTTCTATCTGTACAGCGGACATAATCATAGTATAATTTACCTGAGAATTTTGCCACCTTGATTAAATGATAAAGTTCATAAATCACCCATAAGAGTACTCGGTGTACAATAAGTATTAAAACAGCAATTCCTTAAACTAATAAATATAATTCTTCTATGTCAGTTTCTTCCTTTCAGGTCTTTGAGCCAGAGGAAGAGACAGAAATAAAGATAATATTTACTAGATCTTCATTTAGGTGGTAGATATTTCATTCAAAGTTATACTTATGAGATTAAACTTTTGGCCCCATTTATATATTGCTAAAAATGGGCTTGGGGCACTCTCTCATCTAGAATCTAAATTTTATTTTGCTTCTATTATCATTGCCTTTCTCTGCCAAGTAAAATAGTAAAATAGTGGTGTCTAAATCAAATGAATAAAATAGTTTTCAAACTGGGCATTGTACTAAACAAAGTTCAATCACAGAAACAGAAACCATAGCACATATCCACACCATACATGTGGCTGGACATAGCTATGTATTTATCTATACTTCTGTGTACCTTTCAAACAATATGCAGTTAATTTAGGGAAGCATAATGAGTAGAAAAGACTCTTGCAAACACAAAATGTAGCTTGTCCACAAGTGGATTCTGATTCTCTTTCTCCCCTCTCTCTTTCTTGCTTAAAGGAATACAGTGGATTCAATTAGGCCTACCTAGGATAATAATTTTGGAATTCAACTGATTAGGTATTTTAATCAAATCACGCACCAGCGATCAGTTTTGGTTAAATAACCAGGTGGAGATTCACTTGTTACAAACTACTTTCTGTTTATCCTCAGACCCTCTGAAGTGAAAAAAATGGTTTACCTTGCTTATTTGAATACACAACAAAGCTATTAAGGGTATTTGTTTTTTTAAGGTAATAAGTTACTGTGCCATTCCTGGAGGTGGGTATCATTGCAAACTGAGCTGCCTCTGCTTCTTTATGTATCATAACTCTTTCAATAACCCTCCCAAATAATATTACTACTTTGTAAATGAGGAAACACAGGCATGTGTCACAAGAGCAGTTTAGAGGGAGAGCTACAACTAGAGTTTGGAGCTGGAGCTGAAGACGTCATTTTTAAGGACAAGAGAAAAATCTCAAAATACTTTCAAAAATTCTGAGACAACTTTAGGAAAGAGGAGAAATTAAAGCTACTTGGGGTATGGTGGCTGACGGGCGCATAAGAAATATGGTTTAGCAGCAAAGAATCTGCAAGTTTGGGGTTCTTCATTAGTTTTAGCCTTTATTTTATTAAGATTTATTTCTGGGAATAATTGTGCATTCATAAGAAACTAGAAATTACTATTTTGCAGGAGAACATGTTGGTTTGTGTATCCATCTGTTTCTGTGATAGTCTTGCAAGAATGAAACCTCTTAGTTGTACATTAGGAATAACTCATCAATGAACCAGACATTCTCTTTCATATCTATAGTATTGTGATAGAGCTTGTTGTGCTTAAATTAATATCATTTATGAAAGAAAATTAAAATCACCACATAGAAATACTTTAATGATGAACCACCTATATATTAGGTGACAAGTTTACAATAATTAAATTTTATTTATGATTTTTTACTATGGAGCATGTCTAGAAGTCTGTTTAGAGCCTTTGTAACACACGTTTTGTTTAATCGTCCAGCAACTCTATGAAGTCTACCAAGTCTTCATTGCATGCACGAAGCCAGGAAGGTTAGAAAGAATAAGAAGCTTGTTGCAAGTTTGTAGAGTTTTGTGCTGTATTAGTAACTTCCCTGTCACTGTCACAAGGTACCTGAAACCCACAATTTAAAGGAATAATGGTTTATCTTGGCTTATATTTGAGGAGCTTCAGTGCATGGTGGGCACAGGGTGTTTTGGTGAACCCATTACAACCAGGAAGCAGAAATAGGGGGAGGACCTGGGGACAAAGATCCACTCTTCCAGGTTACCTGTTCTAAACAGCCCCTCCTTCCAGCAGCACATTCGGCTATGAAACCATCAGGGGATTAAACCACGGGAGAATGTGGCATCCTCATGATCCAGCCACCTTCCAGCCCTGCTGTGAATGTTAGAGTCATTTTAGATCTAAAGCCACACACATGAGCATATGAGCTCTAACACAACCCAGGTCAGCCTGCCTCATAAACTTACACACTCCATCACCAAGTCAACAAGACCTCCATGTGTTTTAGTGATAGTCATTTTATGAAAGCTATTAAGGTTGTCTAATGCTTTCAGGCAAACATGGGGCAAGAACTCAAAAGCCAGTTTTCATAAAGTTGTCTTGCTGATTTAAAGTCAACCAGTTCCAAAAGTTTTACCTGTGAATGAGCCCTAACCTTTGAAATCCCAAAGGCCTGTGTGAACTATCTTTATGAAGTACTGTTAAGTGCTCTTTGGTGGGAATGATCCAGTTTTGAAGCCACCTTGGAATATAATTTGTCTATGGGGCCACAGGGGAAAGTGATCAACGATGTGCCTAAGGAGAGTCACATGGAGAGAAAACATTCGCTCAGGCTTTCACAGAGAGCAAATTGGTCAAGTAAAGACCATGACTCATGCACATGGCTGACACTGACAAAAGATCTACACTCTGCAGTATAGGGTTTCAGGGTAAATCCTGAGGAGATTTGACTGACCTTGTCAGATAAAGAAGTTACATTTCTTGTCATATAGGTCTTGCTTTTTCTTGGTCTTAACCATCCAGCAGAAAAGTATATAATGAGGTAGAAAAAGTAAAGCCATATTAATGTGCTGAATTGCAAAAGGCTCAAATCAACAACTTCTGACATTGCCAGTACTACAGATAACCCACTACTATTATGGACTACTGAACTATATTGGATTATTTTGCTGAATTCACATACCTACAATATTTAAGTGGCAATAGAATGCCCATATCTGACAAAAATAAACAAAAAAGGAGGATATAAATGAAGGACCATTTTGTATCTGTATATACAATATAGTTAGGATAGCTATACAGCTACTTTCTCTTAATTCAATGAGAAGAAAGATTTGTACTAATAGTGTTTGGACAGGATCTACAAGATGCATGTCTGCATCTTGTACTATGAATAACTATGATGAAGACAACAATATACAATGTATTAATTACTGTAACTGTCCTACTAACCTGTTTTGAAACTGTCTCGTTATTTGCTTCTCAATAAAATTAATTTTAAAAAGGAACATAATTTGTCCTATTTTCTACAATTCCCTCATGACTGATCTGATTCTATAAACATCTTGTTAAAGAACCATTTGTTGACACTCAATGACAATTCAGGAGAACAACATTTTAATGGGAGAATAGTCGGTAGTTTTTTCATTTGATTGCCATTATTAATGTCATTCACTTTGATAGTAGTAATCTGATACTCTTCCATATCAAGGCAGGATTTAGGGTGGTGTGCAAATATAGTACATTTGTCATTCCTGATTGTAGTTTTAGAGTTAAGAAATAAATATTTGTGAAGGTCTGTGTGATCTTTAGCTTTCATAATAGCCACATAAAACATATGAAAATACTAAGGGAGATCGGCCCTTTTTTTTTTAGAAAATTAGGGCTGTGCAAGTTATAGAGGCAATTAAATTCCAGCATATCATGTCTCAGGAATAAGCTATAATGACTACAGTAAGCTAAAGGTAATTCAGCCCAAATTTCAAAGTAGGGTTCTAGTTAACAATAGAAGTGTAAAGGAGCCGGGGAGATGGCTCAGTGGAATAAGTGCTTCCCTGGCAAGCACAAGAGCCTGAGTTCAATCCCCGGTTCTGCCAAAAAAAAAAAAAAGTGTAAAGGTTATGCTAATTAAATGAACTTGCTTGCAGAAATTTAAGTGTATTCATTTAAGTTCAGTATGTGGTCCTTGATCCATTGTACTTAGGAGCTGAAGACTATGTTTTTATATGGAGAGCACAGTTTATATCAGGGCTGCCTGAGCTGGAGTCTGCCAGGAACCCTTTGGATATTAATAGTTTGAACACATAGTTATGAAACCCTGTGTCCCTCAGGGAAAAGACATTCTTTATGTGAGGATAAGACTAACTCTATGGAGTAATTAAAACGAAAGAAAACTGAAACTCTCTGATCAATAAGAAATTACTCTGAACCTGGGCAACTCATCCCAGCTTCCAGGTTTATAATTTTAGGAAAAAATGATTTAGTTTTTTTTTTTTTTTTTAGTCAACTTGTTTCCACCCAAACAGATAGTATAAATGAAAAATCCCTTTCACAGTGTGATTTTTTTCCTTATAAATAAAAAAAAATGTATTGAAATATTATTTCTTTTGAAAGTAAGGAAGAATAAAAAAGATTGATATTTTCTCTACAAGTAAGCTCACTGTAATGAAATAAAGGCGAACTTTGGTATCATTGCAAAAGCACACACAGTTATGGCTTGTATCTGCTTATCCTTCCAAAGTCTCCTGAAGTCATAGGGCACACTTCTAGAGTGTATGATTGATTCATGGTCCACTGGGATTATGGGTATGAGTGTTGCTGGGATTATGGGTGTGAGTACTGCATCCGGCCTGGGGCAGATAGCCTGAATGCTATTTAAGGGAGACAGACTTGCTCTCTGTTGCCATTGTTACTACCTCTCCATTTTGCTCTCTGCTCTTTGCTGCTGCCAAGTGCCACTCTGCCATGGAGCCAGCTAAGTATGGACTGAAACCTCCACAAACTGTGAGCTAGATAAACCTCTCCTTCCTTCATTTTCGGTGTTGGGTATTTTGTCCCAGCAGTGAGAGAGGAGTAACTGAGACACACACAGACACAGAGAGACAAAACTCATGATAAAGGGATGCAACTGGTACTGCCCTGAAACTCAGATATCACTTTTTTAATGAAGAGAACACAAACAAACTATTTACTAATCCTTCATAAAACCTTTAACTGTAGTAAACAGATTTTGACCAGAGACAGAGCAAGCGCCCTGACTAGATGGGCTATGGTTAGCAGCGATATATTTGGAAATACCTCTGCTACTTTTGAGAGAAAAGGTAAATGAAGGACAGGAAAGGTTTGGGAGGAAGAGAGAAAAATGAGTTCTCACAGCTGAATTTAAATTACAATTTGCCTCTTAAAATAGGATTTTGACCTAGTGCGCCATAAATATCATGAGATTACCTAGGATTCTGCCTTTAATTAATAGACCTGAATATAGTTGAGTGGGATTAAAATAAACTTCTTTTTGTGAGCTGTTTATTTGCAAAGCTGTGCTAAGCTGAAACAAGAGAGCAGAAAGGACTAACGCAACCAGGGGCTTCTTGGGAAGTGCACACAGCCCTTGCGCACCTTTCACTCTGATTATTCAAATGATAATGTGCAGGGAGGGGAGAGAAGAGGATATCAAGATGATCTTCACATCAATGAGAAATTACACAGCACATGAATAATGTTCTCCATGAGAAAGGCACCACAAAGGGCAAGACTGAAATAAGGCGGACGAAGACAGCACCTCCACGTGAGATCTCATCCTGGGATCCGGCTCCCTGATAATTCATTCGCTGCGCATCTTCTCTTTGCTTGTCCAATATTAATACCACGGAAAGAGAAGCGAAGTAACAATAATGCAATCTCCTGAAAACACATTGTCCCATTTTTCTTCCATTTGGACTATAGGCTGTATGTTGTTGTAGTTGGTGGAATTAGGGAGAAAAAATATATATCCTGCTATCAGCAAGGCTGCAAGCCACTTGTAGTGAGGTGCATAGAGATGACTGACACATCAGTCAAGTTCTGAAAAAAAAAAAGCATTGCATGTGAAGTTAAAAGCCTAGAATTTGAGTTCCAGGTCCCCCTGTCAGCCGAATAATGTTGGGCAGATTATTTGATTTCCCCTAGACTCAGTTTTCTCATTTGTGAGACTGGGACACTAATAGTTGACATTGTGATTATTCTTGCCATTGTTATCTTTTCTTCTAGTTTATGAGCTCTAGTTTATGAGATCTTTAAGGATCTTGAAAGCATATTGGTAGAAAGAGATTTCTAAAACCAGCTCTGTAACATTGCTCCCTATTATTATATAAAAATTGCCGACATACACAGCCTGTGCTATTCTTGAGTTGTTTCTCTGTCACACTGCTCTTTCTGGGATTTTGCAATGCTAGACACAGATGGTAGTGAACTAGGAAGGCACAACCTAACCATTATCCTTTCAGGAGGTTGCGC
>NW_004524785.1:1347605-1351108 GCF_000260255.1 Octodon degus | reverse complement strand
CAGTATTATCTGCAAGGCTCACTGACAGGACACAATGGGGTAATAAGTAAAAGGCATCAGAAAATTATTCCTCATTTCTGAATTGTGTGTTAGTCTTCTACTACTTACATTACTCCAGTATTTGCTGGCTTAATACAATAAACATGACTGAAACTGACAAAAGATCTACCAAAAAACAAAACAAAACAAAAAACCCAATAAACATTAATCGCTGTGCAAACTATGTAGGCCAGGCATTTGGGAAGTGTTGTGTGGGTACTGTGAGTGGGATCTCTCCTGAAGGCACAGTTAAGAGGGCCAGCCAGGCTTGGAGGTGCATGATCACTTGACTAGGTTTGGGGCATCCACTCCCAGAACTGCGGTCTCCTAAGGTGGTTGGTATGAAGCCTTAGCTCACTGTGGGCTCTTGGGAAAATGTCTGTTACTTGCTGTATGGACCTCCCCATAGGGTTGCCTAAGGTTCCTCAGGGTGTGGCAGCTGGCTTCTGCTGGAGCAAGTGATACAAGTGAGAGTGGGATGCCAGCCACAACTTTGCTTATGAGTTAGCACTTGAAAAGAAGAGCTCCCCAAGAGCCTGACTATTGGGTGAGGGATCACTGAGTTATCTCTGTGTTCAGTGTGTGATCTGGTCCAGTACAGGGGACTTAGAACACCCCCCAGGCCCACGTCCCACTTTCAAAGCACTGAAAGCAAGGGCAAGATACAGTGTGCGTGATGTAATAAAGAGGGACCCAGAAGAAGCAGAGCAGAAAAGATCCTCCTCTGAATATGGAACTGAAAGAAGTAAAGCTTCTTATTTTGTTGTGAATATGCCATCTAAGTCCATTTAAGTAAGAATTCTTAGTTCTGTTTGAATAGCCAAATTACTGTCTTGAATAACCAAGCTTTTCTATCTTGGAAATATCTTCTTTAAAGTATCCAAAATGAAAGAAGATGATTTTAAAATACTCTTGAACCCCAACTTAGAAGCTAACTCCTCTTAAATGAACATCACTGTCACTTGAATACATTCAAGCATTCTTCATGGGAAATGAGTCTTATATGGGGCCAAATGTTAGTCCACAAGTCTGCTGTTCCCAGAGATAAAGCATTTTCCTTATCCAATATTCTTTTCATTTTTCTTGGTCTCATTGTTGCTAAGGTACTTCAGAATATTTTATTTTGAGTGGTGGTGGATGTGACGGCTTGGCAAGGAGCCCTTCTCTGACCAGGAGAGGAAGTCAAAAATACTCTAAACAGTGTTTCTCTTTGTTCATCATAGCATTTGCTAAGCACTTACATACCAAGTGTTCTGGGCACTGACAGAAGCCACAAGTCTTCAGTTTTTCCCACCATCTTTTAGCTATGGAACCTTGAACAAATTCCTATCCTCTGTGTACCTTAATCATTTCATCTGTCCAACATTCTACTATGATAATAAATAAACCACAAACAATGTATAGGAACTGAAGTCCAAGAAGAAAGATTGGCCTGATTGTAAGTAATTCTCAACTGACATACAGGACACCATGTTGTAGCGGCTTACACAGAATTCAGTGGTTTGCATGAAGCAAGAAGTAATCAATTTTAAAGTGGGTCTAACAGAAGAAATGCCATAGACAAGGAAGAAGTTTGAACTGAGTCTTGAGCATGAAGTAGTTCAGGAAGAAAGAAATAGGATGAAAGCTCTCTAGACAGAGGGAACAGCAAGCAAAGGTATGGGGGAAGGGAATGTGACTTGAGGGAGAAATCCATCAGCACTCCTGGAAGCTGGGCTGGAAGACCCAGAGGACAATGAGGAGAGAGCCTAGGGGCTGAGGACTTCGATGTTAACATGCAGAGCTATGCACATTTTATTAACAGTGTTGGAAAATGTGTTTAGCTCTTTTTTGAATAATTTTTGTTAGTCCTGGAAATGCTGAGAAAATGTCACATGAATAAACCACAAAGAACTGTCAAATCAGTAAGACCATCTAACTTGGGAAATGCTTGTGAGCCAATTTTGCACCAACTGAATTTGTGCTTACCTTCAGGGTCTGTCAGATTGACTGCCATGAGCTCAAAGGCCTTGTATGAGCAAGAATGATGGGCTTCTGGGAGTGGGGACCTACAGGGATGATGTCCTAGAGGCAGGGGTGCTGGAGGAGGTGGGAAGCGGAAATGGAGAAAACATATTCAATTGTGGTGAGCACAGATTCGGGAAGCAGGCTTCACATTACATAGTAACTTGGTCTTTTACTATCTGTGCAATTTTAAACAATTGACTTATTTTTATACTTAAAGTTCAGCATCTGTACATTTATAATAATTAAGCTTCCTTGTACTGTTTTAAGGATTAAATATATTATTTTTGAAAAATGAATGACATATTACCTTGCACACAGTAAGTACTCAAAAAGCGAAAATGAAAATTATTGTTGATACTGTTGATATATCATTTTTTCTCTCCTAAGTACTATTGGATGGAGAGAAGTGATTCTAGGCACAATGAAAGGATTGGTGGATTCTTGAATATGTGAGCATGTTCAAGCATATTACCTTTCTGGGCAGCAAATTTATGGCATCCATGCTGCAGCCATGAGGATTTCCCTCTCATGTCAGGTGGGGTGTATTCCCTTCCCCTGTACCTTTGCTTGCTGTTCATTAAGCTATAAAATTTTCACCAGCACTGGCCAGATAGCTCAACAGATTAAGGCAGATGTAGGGACTAGTATTCCATCCCCTGTCCTGCCAACTGCATCCCTGGGGCACACTGAGACGGTAAATGAGACTGGGCATGGTGGCACACACCTGTAATCCCAATGCTTGGGAAGCTGAAAACAGGAGGATCACTATGAGTTCGATCTGTGTAGTAAGATCCTGTAGATCCTGTACTAAGTACATAAAAATAAGTGAATAGATAAATGAAAAGTTCACCATCACTGACCTTGTGTATCATTTGTATGAGAAGATGCCCTCATACCATTTTTCTGTAAATGAATGAATGCTAATTTTGAGGCCTAGCCAGGCCAATCCTTCTTTGTGATATTAAGAGCAGACCTTTCATTTATTTTTTATTTTAACCTAGAGAAAATTCTTTTCTCTGACAGTGCACTGGTAGGGGTGATTAAGTTTTAATGAGCAAGACAGAAGAGAGAAGTACAGCCACCCTGAAGAGTTGACTGGTGCTTGATGGGATGATGGTCATCCTTCACACGTAGTTGCTTATATTTCTTTCTTCTCACCTTCTGGAAGACGTGCAGGAGTGAGCTGTTATCCTTCTGTGCTTTGATAGTGCTGATTGCAATAGAGGGAGGCAGGGAGACTCAGAAGTGCAATCTTTACCTCTCAGGTTTTTCATCTAAACAAGAGGAGCTTCTGTGGACTTAATGATAGCAGCTCTTAGAACACAAGTAATGATGGGCATGCTTGACTGCACCCGCTGTAAGAACAGCTGCAAGCAGACTTATTGTAAAAGGACACGTCTGAAGTAAGAGTGACATCACTGAAGAGACTGCAGGGGAGTGGAAACTAGTGGTTCATA
>NW_004524785.1:1343030-1347047 GCF_000260255.1 Octodon degus | reverse complement strand
TGAAGGTAGGGGTGGGAAGAGGTGAAGGTTGGTGTAGAGGTGGAGGTGGAGGTGGAGGTTGGGCAGGGGAGGTGAAAGTGGAGGTGGGGTGGAGGTGGGGGTGGGCCAAGGCCTGTAAAAGGAAGTTGTTGAGGAGGGAAGAATACTGGAAACATTTCACCTGCCCCGCCGTTTCTCCGGCAGCCACTTCGTAATGGCAGCAACAGACATGTGTTGCCTTGAGGTATTCACTGTTCACTTTATGAGCCATGGAGGTGTTTGAAAACTATTGTTGCAATAACAGCTGTATGTATTTTAGATTCCAGGAAGTCTGGGTCAAAGTAGCTCCTGAGAATTGAGTTTGGAAGTAGAGTAGTTTTCTGGGAAATTTTCCTTATTTAGTACCCACTCCATCACCAGATCCAGGGTTACCACAAAACTGCCCTCCTACTTTGCCTTTTTAAAATGCCAAGCAGTCCCTTAACCAAGGTCACTGTTGCCACCTGAGAACCATTCAGTGGGGTTTTAACTTTGACCTTTAGTTTTCAGTTTCAGCGTGTGATCAGAAAGGTGCAAGGAGCTCTCCTCAGAGCAGCCGCGACTCAGTTCCAGCTCTGCACTCTTGACACCCGCCTTACTGCCAGCGTCCGGTCGTCTTGGCTCCCGGAGCTTCATTTCTTTCTGACATCTTGCACAATAACCACTGCTGAATACCTATCATCTTGTTGGTTTGCTTTGCCTTTGAAATTGTATGTCATTTCTAATGTCCAAGCTGTTATTTTTCTATTCTCTTTAGAATAAAAAATAAACTTGATTTCCTGACGCCCCCAAATGATAATAATAACAATAGCAATAATAACAACAACATTTGGAAAATAAAACAAGAAAATTTAAAAGTTCATCTCAATTCAACCCGCAGACATAATTAAATAATTGTTAGCTAACTTTATAACGTTAAATACGTTTTCTGGCAGAAAAATCATAAGGGTTGCATTGCTTCTAACCCTCATCAACACTTGGATTTTCAAATATATATTTCAAATCAGGCCACTCTGGCGGGATCGTGGCTGCAACCTCATCCTGGGTCAGAGGCAACTCATTGTCCTGCTCCAAAATTCCAGACCCGCAGAACCTGTGGTCACTAACATTTGTTTCTTACACTTTGAAGCTTTGTAATGATTGCTGAGCAGTAGAGCAGAGATACAGTATTGATTTATAAAAGCATTTCGTATCTAAATGCTATAATAAGGTATTAAAAATTTCACTAATCGCTCAAGCTGTATAAAAAAATTAACATTATCTCAAACTGTGTTGCGATCTTTGTTACACAAGGCATATTTAACCTTCCTAACAAAATTTTATCTAGAATTTTGTTACAGCTGATTTTGATGTGTTAAGAGGTTTTATTTGTGTTTGCATTTCCTTTTTTTTTTTCATTTATGTGTTTGGTACAGGGTCTCACTACGCAGGTGGGACTCGCAGTGATCCTCCTATTTTCCACATTCCCAGAGCTGGAATTACAGGTGTGCGCTACTGTGCCCAAACGCGGTCGCCGGCTCAGGACACCGCAGGGGGCAGGGCCTGCGCAGCGTGTGAGACCGAGGATCAAACCCTGGTCCCTGCACTTGCCATAGCAGGCGCTTAGTTGGCTGAGCTATCTCGCCAGCCCTTAAATTGTTTTTAACAGTCATTGTGATTAACAGTCTTTTGTGGATTTTTTGTTATCGTTAAGAGCACATAATCAGGTTGTTTTAATCTAGTTTCATAGTAATTACCTTATAGTAGTCAATTCAACCTATTTTCATTTATTTTAAACAAATTTGTCTTAGATTTATGTTTTCTATTAGTTATTTCATTGTTGATTCATTTCTTTTATTTAATATATTTTTGAACTGTGAATCCTCCATACACTTTTAAAACCATCTCTGAAGATGTGATTGTAAAACTAGTAGAACAAAACTAATATGATTTAAACTAATATACATTTAATTAACAGAATCAAGAAAATATAAGGTTAAATTCTCTGATTTTTTTAATGTATGGGTTATAACATAGTCATGCATTATAAAATTAATTTAAGGGCTGGGGAGGTAGCTCAGTAGAATAAGTGCTTGCCTGGCTTATTAAATAACAAAAATAATAATAATTAAATAATAAAATTAAATTAAATTAATTTAGAGATACATATTTTAAGCTATTGCCCACATTGGGAACATATTTTACCTCATAATCAAATATATATGTGCACATATGTATTTCTTTGAAGTTATTGGTTGAGGAAGATACATTTAGGTTATTAATGTAACTTGATTTTATTACAATGAGTTATGTTCAGAAGATTATCAGTTCTTTTTTTTCTATAAAAATTACAAAGTTAATCTGTCATATGCCTGCTGCCATTTCTCTACTTCTTAATTTTTTTACTTATAACAGGACTGTTAAAATCCACAGATTGTTATCATTTTATTATTTATATCTGATACAAATTTTGATATTTTCTCTATTGTGCATAAAATGTAATAGATATTCTTGTTTAATTTGATTGTTTTGAAATTTACCACCTTTTTCTCATAATTGTCTTATTATTGAATGTTGAAATTATGTTCCTCTTCAAGATTGCTATATTTGGGACCAAGGAGATAGAGAGCTCAATTGAATAAGTGCTTTGCTGGCAAGCACAAGGTCCTGAGTTCAATCTCTAATACCAAAAAAATAAATAAATAAAAAAAAATAAAAGAAGAAGAAGAAGACTACTATATTACTTCTCTGAGTAATATTTGAGAAAAAATATTATTTAATATGATTAAACGTGGAAACTGACAAAACTCAAATATCTATTATCCATTTGCATATGTTTGTATTTGTGATCAAAAGCATAAATAACATTGATTTTTAGTAGCATGCGTTTCAAGAATGTGCTAATATATTAATATTTTAAAATGGTTTTAAACACAGCTATAATTAAATAGGGCAGTTTAGTGCACCAGTGATTTTCCAGACATTGCTGTAGGTGACAAGACTGTGAAAAGAACATAATGTGACTGTGAGTGACTCATTGGCACGTGGGAGACTCCACTTGTGCAGCTCAACGTGACAGTAATGAAGAGGATGGAAACATAAACTATCTCGTTCTGATGCTCATTCCTGATCTTCTTCTGAATTTTCAAGAAGCATAGAAATCACTCAGAGTTTCTTGCAATCCCAGCATTCAGGTACTGTTATTGTCCTCTCTACATTTGATGAAGTGGTGGCACATATGACTAAGTCATTTACTCAAATTAAAAAGGTGGCAGAACAGCTAGAATTTCATACTAGGTAATCTGGGGAGCAAACTAGTATTTCAACCTTATATTGACACTACTGCATTTTAAAAGTATTCACAAATTTGACTCCACAAGTCTTACATTCATCAAAACATGTAAATAACATTGTTTAATGTCAGCTTTCAGGATTGAACTCAAGGGATAGCCTGTGCTTCAAATATGTAGAAATTCTTATTAAAATAAAACAAGTGTCATCGTCTCACTAGTGTAAGAGCTTGAAAGAGAAAATAAAATCTGAAAGGTACAGTAACTACTGTGGAAGGGAAAGAAACTGTTCAAAAGGAAGGAACAACTGGGATAAGGGAAAGGAGAAAAGAATACAGGATAGTTTGGATAATTGTACTGCTGATTTCTGCTGATCTATTGAAAAGAAAATGCTCATTTTTTTCTTTTGTTCAATTTCTTCTAACTTTTTTTTCATTTCTACAAATTTTTCACTTGTATACCTGGTAATCTAAACAACTAATTTGAAGATAACTTTATGCAATACAACAACCATTGTTGAATTCGTATTATTTTGTTTAATGAAATTTTGTATCATTTCTAATCTTTTTCTTTTTTCTTTTTAATGATTTCTTATTCTGTGTAAAAAATGGAAAAAGTGCAATACACTGTATTTGAATTTCTTTATTTTTATAACTAATGGATAAATGTTCTATATTCTCTTTGAGTGGGCCGGGGAGATAGCTCAGTACAATAAGTGCTTGCCTGGCAA
>NW_004524785.1:1332279-1342930 GCF_000260255.1 Octodon degus | reverse complement strand
TCCCCAGCCCCTCCTTTTTATTTTTTAAAAACTTTTTAAAAACCAAATTTGCATGCTTATATTTGGTAACCTAAATAACTAATTTGAAGACAATATACAATATACCAGCCATTGTTGAATTCCTATTATTTTGTTTAGTGAAATTCTGCATCATTTCTACTTTTTAAAATTATTTTTTACTGTCGTGAAAAAAACAAGAAAAAAAAAGTTTTTTAAAAGGTGAGTTTCAATGCTAGAATTTAAACTGACAAGTACTAGAAGTATGGAGTGAGCTGGAGTTTTATGGAGGACAAACAGGTCTTGGGAGGGCTGTGTTTTCATGAAAAACTGATGGCAAACCCTCTCTGCTCAGCCAAAGAAAACCTGCAGAAAGTGTGTACTTTTTATTCTGAGCTGGGAGTAGAGCTACAGTTGCTCATGAAAACCAATCATGACGTGAGAATCACAGAAGATGCCATGAAGGCAAGCCCGTGCTGAGCAGAGAAGGCCTAGGGTCCCTGCAGCAGCACACTTCAGCCCTTTCCAAGATGCTTGCAAAAATGTATACAAATTCCATATAATGAGTGATTATGTTATGCATCACAAGTATAGAATATATGCTTTTTTAAAAAAGGTGCGTACACCTGAGGCCTGCTGAGCTGGCCTGCTGAGCTGGCTGCACCTCTGGGATGCACTGAGAGTGGGTGTGGTGGTGCGCACCTGTAATCCCAGTTCTTGGGAGGCTGTAAACAGGTGGATCACTATGAGTCTGATCTAGTAGTGAGACCATGAACACCCTGTGGATCCTTCCCTAAAATTCAAAATAAATAAATAAATAAAAAATAATAAAAAGGACGCGTGCAGGATGGCAAGTTTGGGTGACATACAATGGAACATGCCACAGTGAAGCTAAATTCACAATCACAATTACCCTGGGAGTTGGGTAACCTGAGAATTTTAGAAAATAGAGCAATATGAAGGAATTTAAAATTTTGTTTTAAATAATATTGAAGATAGTAGAGGCAATACTAATCACAATGAGAAAATAAGTTATTATATAAAAGTCCAGATATAGTGAAAGCAAATTTTTTTTTTGGTGGTACCAGGGATTGAACTCAAGACCTTGTGTTTGTCAGGCAAGCACTTATTCTACTGAGCTATCTCTTCGGCCTTTAAAAAATTATCAAATAAAATATATAGATCAATTTTGATGTGTTGATTACTGTACCATCTATGTCTTATCAATTATTCTTATACTTTTTTAAAAATGATCTTTATTTTTATTTTTTGGACTGCTCAGCCTACCCTGTGGGTGGAGCTGGTGTGTCATGGGGTGCTGGGGATCAAACTGCGGTCCCTGTGCTTGCCTAAGCTTGCCTAAGCAGGTGCTTTAGACCTCTGAGCTATCTTGCCAGCCCCTTATACTCTTTTTAAAATAAGTTGAAAACAAAAAGGACAAGAAAAATGTTTTAGAAAAATAAAAATATAGACAAAATTGAAATACAATATGTTTTAAATATTATACTAGCTATACTGAAGATATGCAGCAAGATATGGTGTTTAAATGAAGAAATTATCCATTCTGAAACACAGAGAGAAGACTATAAAAGAGAAGTTAAAATTTAATTGATCATTTTGAAAAAGTACTAATAGCTGACCATCTACTATGTATACTGGATTTTTTTCAGTATGCTGAGAACTATAATGGGAAAGGAAACAAAATAATTTCCCTCACTGGAGTGTCCTTAGTATGGTGAAACAGAAGAGGAATATTTTTCAAATAACATTTCAAATAGAGGTAACATCCTGCCCCTGTACAGGAAATATCTGGCAGCAAATGTGAATGAGTCGCTAGTCATTCCAATGAAAACTTTGCCAAGTCAGTGGCAGATGTTCACTAAGAACTGCTATTAGGTGAAAGTCTGAAAAAAGGAAATAGGAGGCATGCAGAGAACTTGAGAAAGAGCAATGTAGATGAAAGGAAAGGTGTGGAAGCAGAGTTGGCAAATAGGAGGATTAGCAGTGGATGGACAGACAGAGAAGTGGGCCAAAAAAAATTGCTCAGGTCACTTGGGGCTACGGTAGGAGGAGGACATTTAGAGGATGCTTGGGACTCTCCCTCCTAGGTAATGGGAAATGATGTTTTGGTCATTTTTCCACTATTGGAACAGAACACCCAATATCCACGACTTAAAGGAGATGTTCATTTGGCTTAAACTTTAAAGGGGGATCAGTCCATGGTAAGCTGTCTCGAAGGCAGAAATGGAGTGCTAGAAGGGCCTGGCAGAGGAAAACCATTCAAGCTTTGTCAACCAGGAAGGAAAAAAGTAAAAGGGAGGAGCCTAGGACAATAATACACAGTTCTAGATCTCACCACAAGTAACCTGTCTCCAGGGACTGGTCATGTAGCCCATAGCCAGGCACCAGCACTGCACATGAGATCATTGGGGGACATTTTAGCTCTAAACTACAAATTTGAATCAATTTGGAGGGTTTGAATAGACATTGCTTATTTGAAAACCATCTCTGTCAGGATTCCTTAAGGTCAAGGATTTTTTGTTGTTTTGTTTTTATTAATTTTATTGAGAAACAAATAGCAATGAGACAGTTTCAAAACAAGTTAGTAGGACAGTTACAATAATTAATACATTGCATATTGTTGTCTTCATAGTCATTATTCACAGTACAAGATCCAGACATGATATCCGGTCCAAACATTATTAGTACAAGTCATTCTTCTCATTGAATTAAGAGAAAGTAGCTGTATATCTATCCTATTTTGAATATACAGATACAAAATGGTCCTTCATTTGTGTCCCCTTTTTTGTGTAGTTTTGTCAGAGATAGGTATTTGATTGCCATTTAAATATTGTAGGTGTGTGAATTCAGCAAAATGATCCAATATAGTCCTAGTTCATAATAGTAGTGGGTTATCTGTAGGACTGGCAATGTCCAAAGTTGTTGACTTGAACCTTTTACAGCTTAGCATATTAAAATGGCTTTACATTTTATAACTTGTTTTTATAATTTTCTGCTGGATGGTTAATACCAAGATAAAGCAAGACCTAAATAACAAGAAATGTAACATCTGTATCTGACAAGGTCAGTCAAATCTCCTCAGCATTTACCCTGAAACCCTGTACTAGTTTGTAGATCCTTTGTCAGGATCAGCCATGTGGATGAGTCATGGCTATTGCTTGACCAACTTAAGTTTGCAGACCAAAAATTTAGTAAAAAGAAGGGCTGCAAGGATTTTTGATTAATTTGTAGGGATAAAAATAGGGGGAAAGGTCAATGAGGAATCTATTACAAAAATTATGATAATGTGGAACAGTATACAATAATAGATGTAAAACTAAGCAACTAGCCTCTGGGGATATTTTTAATGGCAACATCAAAATTGGCTTACGGGATTTAATGTAGGTTTTAGAGGAAGAGGATACAAGATGTGCCAGTGTAAATTAAATAATAAGAGAAACTAGAAAGAATGGATAAGAAACAGTATTTTAAAAGATTTGGGGTAAGAGTTTTTCAGTATATTTGATGGGAATATTAGTTCTTCATTAAAGAAGAATCAACTGTTGAAGGAACATGTAAAACAGGGTAGTGACACTGCAGAAAACAAATAGAATATAATTTAGTCATTCAAAGAGGAAAGACAGTTATAGTACGTAAGAATGAAAATTAATAGGGGAACATACCCAGGTACAAATGGAAGCTCGATGACTATCGGATAATGGCTTTATAGACATATAACTGTTGAGATGGATTCAGTGTGTGACCAAATTAGAACCAAATGAACCTAAGATATTTCTAGACAAAAAAGAGAAAATAACCTATATTACATACTAAAAGATGGACATCAAGAAAAATAAAAAAATCTAGAATACTAGGAGTAAAAATATATCCATAAGCGTGAGATTAAAAAAAATAAATCCTTATGGAAAAATAGTCAATAATAGCATAATTAAAACAAGGCACATATGACAACTTAAAGAATATTTACAAGTAATATGTTACAATCAATAGTAAATAAAAATAAAAGTAAGAGTAAGGATTAATAATAAACATTTGTGGAAGAAATAATACCAAATTTGAACAAAATTTTTTCAGTGAGTAGAAAAGCCTAATTAGTGTGTCAAATCTATGACATATGCATTACTGCACTTACTTTTAAGAGAAAAGATATTAATATAGGAAATGTCTTCCTTTAAACAGAAATTTCAATATGTAGGTATAATTGCAATGTTAACATTGTATAAGTGGGTTTGGGGTTACAGTTTAGGCATTTGTTTTCTAAAACCATCACTGGACTAGACTATTATCCTTGGCACAAAAGAAAAACTGGATACAATTTTCTCCAATTTAAAAAAAATGTAAATTTCTATGATAGTAGTATTTATGATCAAGCTACAAAGAAGTTTTTTGTAAACCAGAACTAATGAAAAATTAAGTAGTCTGGGTGAAGACTTATCACTCTATCTCAATATAAACCATTACAAAATGATTATCATTTTAATAGATGATCAAAAATATACAGTCCAGAAATAGAGGGTAAAAGTACTATAGATACATGTTAGGAAGGTACTTAAAAATGTAACCTATATTTTCAAGATTTTTGTCCTTTCATTAGTAGTTGCCAATTTCCCAAAAACTTGTGCAAAAGTATGTTTCTTATGACTTTTTCTGTAATTTAAGCATTTGCTTATCTAGCTGTGTATTTGTAATTTTATGTACTCTTTCATAAACAGAATATGCTTCAGGTCACACAAACCACCTCACTGCTTAGAACTTCGATGAGGATTAAAGAATGAGTGTAAAATGTGAAGAATTGGGCATAGCCCTTTGGAACTAAAGATTATATATGAGTTATAAATATTGCAGTTGCTAAAACATGATAAATCAGTATGATTTCAGAAATCAGTATGATTTCTCCAAACATAACGACCTATGAAATAAACTTTTACATCATAAATTGCATGTTAGAAAAATCATTATTCTTAAGGAGAAATGAAATGTACCACACTCAGTTCAGAGCTCCTCACTGCTGCATGTGGTCCAACACCTCAGAAAACACTGGCTACCGGACAGTAACAATATCAAAAGTTCTCCAGTTCAGTTAGGAGATTTGACCAACCTATCTGTCCTGTCACTTGTAAAAGCAAAACTTGGTGATGATGCGTTTTGGGAGTGTAGCTTGTTTTCTTGGGCTGGAGAAGTCTTCCACATCAAGGTCCTGGAGCCAGGAAGCCAGAGTTTTTGGAATAATGGGAAACATTACACCTGCCTACAGGGACCCTCATAAGCAGGCATGCTAGAATATCATTAAGGGAAACTTAAATAAAGAGTTTCAAGCAAAGGACTTTAAACGTCTGGTTTACTTTGCTTAAAAATCGGTAAGTACAAACACCAATTCTTTCTTGATCAGAAATGGTTCAGTTATAACTTAAGTAATATACTGTTAGCATTTAATTTTTTTCAGCTGAATACCCATCAGTATAAGGGATGTTTAACAAATGAATTGATAAATCACACAGGTTGAGATGTGTGGTTGGAAATCACCCTGAATTTCAGCCCATGGGTTACATGCAACTGTTTGCTCTCCTCTCTCAGGTTCGTGCCAGAGGAAGGACTGTCATACAATAATAACTTCTGCCAATCTAGAGGCCTTCAGTGTGGTTAGAGATTATGTTAGTAGACTCTAGGGGTGTATTACTGTACAGGTCTTAGAAAGGATCCATTTATTCTTCAGAAATCTGCAAGATGGAGAAGGAGCATTGTGCCATTTCCTGTTGTGGAGAGTACCTCTCTTCAGAAGAAGATTGGCCAGAGCTTTGTTTTTACAAGTTTGGGTCATTTATTTTCCTCTTTTGGCTTTTGCAATGCTTCTTCTCTTATTACAATACATTCTGGAAAGCTCCATTCTGATTGCTGAACTGCAAAGAAACTGGTGTATGTGTCTGAAATCCTTCACCCTAGAAACCTGTGAGAAGTTAATGACTATAAGAAGAAAGATGGAAATATCTCACAGCAGAGGCAAAACTCCAGGCAACACAGGCAATATTTTCCATATACTTTGGCAGAAATAGGGTCTTTTCTCCCAGTCATGCATTTCCTACCCCATAAAAATATTTCTTTAAATTCTTTTCTTCTCAACTTTACTGTTTCATTGACTCTCCTACTGTGTCCACACAAATCAAGAACAGCTCATAGGTTCCTACTGTCACTAAAAAATTTTATCAAATTGTATTAAAAAGCTTTGACAGGCAGATTAGCAGAACCTGATCAGATGACTTTGTATACTGTGTGGCATGGTGTTTTGTGTTCCTCAACTTCAATTTCCTGTATCTGTCATTTTCTCAAGTTAATATTTATAATTTTATCCATTTTACTACGACATTGGGTCCTGATCGCTGTGCCTGGCAACATGTGAAGTATAATAATTTATTGGACCTGGTTTCTTCTCTCAGAAAATTCATCTCAGTTAGACTGACCAACACAGAACTATTACAATCAATGTGAGGAAGCCAGCAGGTCAAAGGTGTTAAGAGGTCGCAGCTCAAAATTGTTGAGACACATTTCAGGAAGTCATATGGTTCTCGTAGGCTTGGACCCACGATGTGCATGTAATCACTCAAGCATCGTGAGACCACATTGCTCAGCCTAGTGTTCCATCATAGATTCATACAAAACCCCTGGGAGTTCTGGGCATGGTAGGTAGTATTGATAATCTTACAACTCTGAGAGGCTGAAGCAGGAGAATTGCACAGTTGAGCATAGTCTGGATAATTAACAAGACCTTGTCTCAAAAATAAACAAGCAATTGAGATGTAGCTCAGTGGAGAGGACCTGGGTTCAATCCTGAGTAGTACAAAACAAAACTAACTCAACCCCAGCAGCATCTCCTATTGTTTCCAGCTAGATGGCCCTGTATGTGTGGCCACCATAAGCTCTGGCACATCCCATCAATTCTTAGGGGCATACATGTCACCCTCTTGTGCCATGGCAGTTACTGAGAGTCTCTGAGATCTACCTATGTGGTCCTGTCTATATACCAGGGAAGAATTTCTTTCCTGAAGTCATTTCTCTTTTCTTAGTGTTAAGCCCAGTCTAGGGTCCTCATGGTCCCTGCAGTGTGGCAAAGGCTGCCCTAGACAGCTCAACCTGCCTTGTCTTTTTGAGACACATAAAACTACCCTTATGGAGTGTTCATATCTAGTTTATGTTTTTCTTGGATAAAATAATACTTTATCCAAGAGAAAGCCCTATAAATTTGTCTTGTTTGTGTATATTGGCCCGGTTTGTTGTAGCTATCCATGCTACATATGCTTTGGGTTCACATCTTCTGGATCTTCCCAAGTGCCCAAGCTTTTAAGACCTCAAAATCAAAGGCCAACCAGTTTCTCCCCTAGCCTCTCCCTGTCATTCCCTCCCCATCCCTGTCTCTTTTCCCCACCCCACCCCCACCAGGCTGGGACTATCCTGTTCATTTGCTAAGTGCTTGAATGCAAACAGTCAGACTGTGAAGAAGATAAAAGAAAAGAAAAATAGACATTTTTATGCTTTATGCTACAATCTTATGACATTTATTTTTAGTAGAATATAGTTTTAGACACATTGACTTAGAAATAATTTCAAGAAAGCGAATGTCACAGGCTTTCTCCAGATGCAAGGATTGTATTTATTGGTGACAGCTGATGTGGGGAGTCGGCCCTGCTCTCTGGGCTGCTAAAGCCATTCATGGAGATTCAGACTCTCTTGTGCATGGTGCTTTGGTGGGGCCCTTCATATGGCTGTCTGCTCACACTTTACATAATTCTTATTACATAATTTCTAGCTTAAAAGTGTTCCCTGAGCTGGGGAAATAGCTCAGATGCATAAGCAACTGCCTGGCAAGCCAAGACTTTTATTTAAATCCCTAGTAGAAAGAAAAAAAAGAAGAAAGAAAGAAAGAAAGAAAGAAAGAAAGAAAGAAAGAAAGAAAGAAAGAAAGAAGAAAGAAAGAAAGAAAGGAAAGAAAGAAAGGTTCCTTTAGCTTCATGCATTTTCAATACCTCATTCTCCTACTTAGATGTACAACAAATTTGAAATTATCCCTCTAGTTTCAACTCTTCTCTACATCTTTTTAAACTTACTGCTAGACTAAGCTCTCTACTGTCCTGGCATTCAACATTTTCCATGCATCAGTCCACATTTACTACAGAAATAACTAAGCAGGTCTGAAGCCCTCACACCTGTCCATTCTGAAGAAAGTTCTGATCTTTACTCTAGGCCCTTGGGATACCCAGGCTGACAAGAGTGTCATTAACTTTTAAAGAGGTGTCTGTCTGTATCTGGAAGCATTGGCATGTGCTGGGGCACTGAATACCATTGTCACATGCTGTTTCTAGAATGAAGTGTTTCCAACTCTAGTGGAAGAGTACAGCGGAAGCTCATGCATAGTCTCTGTTGGTTTCTGCCTGAATGTTTTTCACTCGTGCTTATTCAGTACACATTCTTTTGTTGTAATAAGTTGAAGTCATGAGTGACAAATTGTAAGAGACCTTCGAGTCCTTCCAGCAAACTTTTGAACCTAAAAGGGGCTTAGACTTTCACATTTTCCTTCATCTACCCAGTTTTTCTCCCAAAAGTTTAGGTTTATTTCTCAACACCTGTTCGGAGCTTTTCTGTCCCCAAGTGTTTGTTTATCCTATTTTCTTCCAAAAGAAAATGAATGAGGGCCATAGAATCACAGGATGGTCTATTTCAAATCTTAGACTGCTGTGTAACCTTAGAATTTTGAGTTACGATGAGATATTCTCTTGTGGGCTTTTTGCTATTTAAAGATCAGTTTAAATATTAACATAAGGTGTTTGGCAAAATTCCCAAACCACTAGCAATTTCTCCTTAATTTTTTAAAATCTAAAACACTTTGTGCATCCCTTTTTTATAATTTATCACCCAAATCAGTGTGAAGTCCAAGACATTTCTAGATGTTTTGCTGTTCAGATCAGCAAACATGTTCTTCTGACACCATGAGAAACTTTTTGACTCTTGCCTCAGATCCATGCACAGCTTTTTTGAAACAATGGAAGCTTTACACTATTTGAAGGGAGGGTTAACATCTTAGACTTAGCAACCTCCATGGCTATATAAATCCGAATTCGTCATGTGGTATTCCCCTGGGTGACAAAATACGTGCCTATTTTGCTGCATGGATCCTGTCTGGTGAGATGACTACTAAGTATTCCATGAACAACTATGAATAACTGAGTATTGAAAAATTTTATGCTTTGTTAAGCTGGATTTTCATAGGAAAGATGCATAATTTTCTCTGTCCAAGTAATCCCATTTGTTGTAAACAAGATATAAAAAATATCAAAGTCAGGGGCCAGGGAGATGGCTCAGTGGAATAAGCGCTTACCTGGCAAGCGCAAGGGCCTGAGTTCAATCCCCAGTCCCCCCCCAAAAAAAAAAACAAATCAAAGGCAATCAAGTAAATAACTTACATTTTACATAACAGAAACTTCCATTGATAAAACTTGAAAATTTGCAGGTTCACATGAGAAACCTTTCAAGAGGAGATGGCATGAATTAATGGTGACTTTGTAGAAGTAGATGTTTAATGTCACAAGAACATTGAAGTTAATTTCTCTCCAGTGGACAGCTACAATTCTGTTAATGCTGCCCAGAGTTTTTGTTTACCCAGCATAGTCACAGAGCAGGTAAAATTTGGAAGTAACTGGGTGGAAGCTTTGGGTTTTGAATTGCTCTGCGAACTTAATTCTGAATGTCAGCAATCTAACCTTGAAATGAGAAGTTTGTAAATACTCTCTTCTCTAAAAGGGTATTTGCATGATAAGCACTCTCCTTGCACACTTGTATACCTGGGATGGAAAATTTCATCAACCAATTCCATTTCCTCTTTTGCCATTTCCTAACGGTGTGACATTTATATGCAAATGTACATCCAGCAGTCCAGAAATTTTATTTCTGCTATGATCAAAAATTTTAATTGACACAGGACACTTGTATATATATGTAGTACAGTGATACTGTATTTAATGTTTAATAGTGAGATCAGGATAACCATTTATCTCTCACCGCTGGGTGTGGTGGCGTGCACCCATAGTCCCAGCTACTTGGGAGGCTGAGGTGGATCGCTTGAGTCCAGGAGTTCTGGGTTCACACTAAGTTTGACATCAATATGGTGACATCCCAGGAGCCAGGGACTACCAGGTTTCCTAAGGAGGGGTGAACCAGCCCAGGTTGGAAATGAAACAGGCCATTTATCTCTCACCTCAAACAGTTAATAATTTCTTTGTATTGGTAGCATCGAAATTCCTTTCTACTAGCTAAGTGTTGTCACCATGGTTACTTTGCTGTAACTTTGCTAATGTTGTAGAACATCAGAAGTTATTCACATTATCCAACTGCACCTGGACCCGTAGTTATCTTATCTTTATTCTAGTTTTGAGACTTTTCTCTTCCATGTATAAACTTGACAACTAATGAAAAATACTGAATCGCAGTATCCTCCTCTGTAAAATGGAGGGCAAGCAGTGCCCTGTCATATTTATAGAAATATTATAAGGATCAGCTCTATCACTACGCTTAGATGTTAAGGTCTATATGATTGTCTGTTTTGTCATTGCTCTTTCTTCTCTCTTTCAAAAGCAAGATCAAACGTCTT
>NW_004524785.1:1329410-1332179 GCF_000260255.1 Octodon degus | reverse complement strand
TTCCAAAAGAAAATGAATGAGGGCCATAGAATCACAGGATGGTCTATTTCAAATCTTAGACTGCTGTGTAACCTTAGAATTTTGAGTTACGATGAGATATTCTCTTGTGGGCTTTTTGCTATTTAAAGATCAGTTTAAATATTAACATAAGGTGTTTGGCAAAATTCCCAAACCACTAGCAATTTCTCCTTAATTTTTTAAAATCTAAAACACTTTGTGCATCCCTTTTTTATAATTTATCACCCAAATCAGTGTGAATTAAGTCCAAGACATTTCTAGATGTTTTGCTGTTCAGATCAGCAAACATGTTCTTCTGACACCATGAGAAACTTTTTGACTCTTGCCTCAGATCCATGCACAGCTTTTTTGAAACAATGGAAGCTTTACACTATTTGAAGGGAGGGTTAACATCTTAGACTTAGCAACCTCCATGGCTATATAAATCCGAATTCGTCATGTGGTATTCCCCTGGGTGACAAAATACGTGCCTATTTTGCTGCATGGATCCTGTCTGGTGAGATGACTATTAAGTATTCCATGAACAACTATGAATAACTGAGTATTGAAAAATTTTATGCTTTGTTAAGCTGGATTTTCATAGGAAAGATGCATAATTTTCTCTGTCCAAGTAATCCCATTTGTTGTAAACAAGATATAAAAAATATCAAAGTCAGGGGCCAGGGAGATGGCTCAGTGGAATAAGCGCTTACCTGGCAAGCGCAAGGGCCTGAGTTCAATCCCCAGTCCCCCCCCAAAAAAAAAAACAAATCAAAGGCAATCAAGTAAATAACTTACATTTTACATAACAGAAACTTCCATTGATAAAACTTGAAAATTTGCAGGTTCACATGAGAAACCTTTCAAGAGGAGATGGCATGAATTAATGGTGACTTTGTAGAAGTAGATGTTTAATGTCACAAGAACATTGAAGTTAATTTCTCTCCAGTGGACAGCTACAATTCTGTTAATGCTGCCCAGAGTTTTTGTTTACCCAGCATAGTCACAGAGCAGGTAAAATTTGGAAGTAACTGGGTGGAAGCTTTGGGTTTTGAATTGCTCTGCGAACTTAATTCTGAATGTCAGCAATCTAACCTTGAAATGAGAAGTTTGTAAATACTCTCTTCTCTAAAAGGGTATTTGCATGATAAGCACTCTCCTTGCACACTTGTATACCTGGGATGGAAAATTTCATCAACCAATTCCATTTCCTCTTTTGCCATTTCCTAACGGTGTGACATTTATATGCAAATGTACATCCAGCAGTCCAGAAATTTTATTTCTGCTATGATCAAAAATTTTAATTGACACAGGACACTTGTATATATATGTAGTACAGTGATACTGTATTTAATGTTTAATAGTGAGATCAGGATAACCATTTATCTCTCACCGCTGGGTGTGGTGGCGTGCACCCATAGTCCCAGCTACTTGGGAGGCTGAGGTGGATCGCTTGAGTCCAGGAGTTCTGGGTTCACACTAAGTTTGACATCAATATGGTGACATCCCAGGAGCCAGGGACTACCAGGTTTCCTAAGGAGGGGTGAACCAGCCCAGGTTGGAAATGAAACAGGCCATTTATCTCTCACCTCAAACAGTTAATAATTTCTTTGTATTGGTAGCATCGAAATTCCTTTCTACTAGCTAAGTGTTGTCACCATGGTTACTTTGCTGTAACTTTGCTAATGTTGTAGAACATCAGAAGTTATTCACATTATCCAACTGCACCTGGACCCGTAGTTATCTTATCTTTATTCTAGTTTTGAGACTTTTCTCTTCCATGTATAAACTTGACAACTAATGAAAAATACTGAATCGCAGTATCCTCCTCTGTAAAATGGAGGGCAAGCAGTGCCCTGTCATATTTATAGAAATATTATAAGGATCAGCTCTATCACTACGCTTAGATGTTAAGGTCTATATGATTGTCTGTTTTGTCATTGCTCTTTCTTCTCTCTTTCAAAAGCAAGATCAAACGTCTTCATCACCAAGTCTATGCAACGATGCACTCATGGACCACGGTGCAAACACATTTTTAGGGTATCCAAGCCTTCTCTGCTCCCTGAGCAAACTGCTGTGCTTGTGTGGCTTATAGATAGACATGGTGCTGTTTTTGCACCTGAGAGCTACCTGCCCAAGATGTGGCATGGCCGGAGCAGGCAGAGAAGAAGAATCTGCAGAGGAATTCTCATGCATAGGATCAAGTCATGTTTATCTTTAGGCTCTGAGCATGCATTTCCCACATAGCATTTATTTTACTTTCGTGGGCTCAATGCAAATATTTGTTTTTCTATTTTTGTATTGTTTCTTCCAAATAATATTTTGACAGATCAAAGATGAAAAGAAGCAGCAGCTCTGAGACCAAAGAGAAGTCAACTTTTCTGATCGCAGGTAACATCTGCATGTGAGGAGATAGAAAGATGAAAGGACTTAAGATTTTACTGAAGAAGACAGTAGTCTCGTTATGAAGTAAATATACAATGAAACAAGGCATAAAGATATTTGCTATGCAGGGGCTCTAAGTACTGTGTGCAAGGGCAGAGTGGGTTCAGGGAAGGATTTGGTCAAAGAAACACAAAATGGGACTCAATATGGGGTTGGGAAAAGGCATTAGAAAGGTCTCTTGCAGGGGGAAGAGTAGAACAAAAGCGTACTAAAGACTACAGGTGTAGGGGCCTGCTGTGCTGGCCCCCCCAGGGGCGCACTGAGGCAATTGAGACTGGGTGTGGTAGTGTGGTGGTGCCTGCCTGTAATCCCAGCCCTTGGGAGGAT
>NW_004524785.1:1322706-1329110 GCF_000260255.1 Octodon degus | reverse complement strand
TCAGGACATGCATTTCCTGACGAAGCAGATTCAGGGCCAGAGAGACACGGGGGCAGTTTCTTTCCTGGGACCATTTTTAACGCTGTGTGTTGTCCTGTCTTTCTATAGAACCACATTTTTGGTTTCTTATATTGATAGCTCTCTCGACCATTTCGAGCAACACCTAACTTGAAGCAGCTCCAACAATATGCACACATGGAAATAAATTGCATGTGTACATTTATGGGTGTGCTTGTGTGCTTGCTTATAGGGGTAAAAGCAGGAGTAGTGCTTACAAACACCATTTGCAAAGTAATTTGTTATTTGATACTCAATAAATATTTATTAAGCACTAATTGTATAGTACATGTATTACTATGTTCTAGAGAATATCAAGTGGCCAACAAAGACAGCATCTGCGTCTCTACCGAGTTTATAATCTAGGCTTTAGGACATCACAGAGCTATAATCTAGGGGTTATGGTTTTTGTGACACTGTTTTATTCCTTTCACAGCATATTAGCAATTGTCTAATGGCCTACAGTAAAAGTCACATTTTCACAAAAAATCCCATCTCCTTGCACTGAGATAGAGCATTAAGAATTTAGGTGGAGTCATCAACATGATCCGTGCCGCAAGCTGCACCAAGATGCAAGTGATTGGAGCCACAGGGAAAGCTTGAAATGCCATTGATTTATTGTGCACACAGGCATCCAAAGCCCCAGATAGGATAAAGCAGTGAAGTGGAGACAGGCTGAAAGGAAGAAGTGAGGCACGTTCCATGGGATGCTGGGAGCTCTGCAGAGGCTGGTTCCACGCCTGCTGAGCATTAGGGCACTTGGCGAAATTTGGACTCAGACAGCCTGGCAATGCAAGGAAGGAGGGAGCTCAGGGCCCAGGGAGAGCAATTAAAACATTTTGCTTGGTATAATGATTGTTCTACATCTGTTGCCAAGTGAGATGGTGGTCTCTTGGTCAGATTGTGTCTCTCAAGCATGGAGATATGTGCCAACTTGAGCCAGAAAGAAGGGATACTTGGACAATTAGGTAGAATCAGAGACATGTCTAAACGGAACAAAAGTAGAAGGCAGATAACATTGGGCTTTGCCTTTATAGCTGCACAAGCACCTGACAAACAAGTTCATGGCTATGACAACAGTGTCTTACAATTTCCCATGCTAGTTATTTCATGTTGTCCCCTGTATGTTTCCTCCCAGTCCCTACTGGTCAAACTCTTAAAATGAAAACAACAGTAACAACAAGCCCAGCTACTTCCCTTTAGAAGCATTGGGATATTAAATCACTCTGTGTATCTATGGTAGCCCCTTACTTTCTCTTAGGGAGAAAAAGAAGAAAACAGTAGATACAGCTGCTTTCAGATTCATAGTATGAAGCTTTTGCATGGGTGAAGTAAGCTGGACACTGACTATGAACTGAATCTCTTCGACAACATTGAAGTCAGCACTGCCCTATGTTCCAGGCTTCATGCTTTCCTTCTGGAAATTGTTTGTGTGCGTACACTTTGCTACCACCTCACCCTCTTAGCATATCCGACTTGATCGTCTTCTGCACCTCATACTTTCTGGTCTGGGGAGAATTACACCTTCTGTCATTACAAAGCTCCCTTTGTTGCTAGGATTCTAGTTGGACATGGCCAACGGAAAGCAGACGTCAGAGATCGGACAGTGAGAGAAGAATGAATCTAAATATTTACTTTTCACTTCCTTTCTGTTCCAGGCCACATTCTGTGCTAGCAGCAGGTCCTTCAAGGACTGCACTTTCTACTAGATGGCTCCTGACAAGATTCTGGGCTTGCTGGGTTTGGTTAATGTTGTTTTTTCTCCTTGCTTTTTCAGGCTCAGGCGTGGTGACAGCTTCTCACTATTGTTCATTTGTAGGTACCCTTCTTACTGGTGCTCTGATTTTTGTCCATAATCTGTAATAAAATATGAATGGGATATTACATTTTGAAAGCTACTTAAAGGCAGATACTGTTGATAACTGATATTTTGAAATCAGAAAATTTCCCCAGGGTGTAATTAAGTGTTGGACACTGAAATCACTAATAGAGCCTTTTGTTCCAGAAAGTCTGGTTAGTTATACTCCATCACATAATGAAAACTCATTACCTCCTTTCCATCTGCAATGTTCTACCTCTTTCCATGTGGCACTAACTATAATCTGAGCTCTGCTGTAGTCCATTGCCTCCAACTGATTTTCTTGTTTCTTTCTAGGACCATATGGTCTCTACACAAATGCAAGAGTCACCGTTTAAAAATTCTGAGTCTGATCATTTTACTCACTGCTCAAACATTTCCAATGGCTTCTCATTACATTTAAAAAAAAAAAGACAGTAATCGCACTAAACAATGGGCTGCATGGTCTAGGACCTTCCTTCCTCTTAGAACTTACTAAGAGGAAGTGTTTTTTATTATCCATCACACCTAATTCTTGAACATGATAAACTTGTCACACCTGAAGACATCTCACCACAATGTTTCTCTGTCCCAGATTCTCATATGATTGGCTCCTCGTGGCTGTTCAGTTCCCAATTCCCTTTCTGAAGACCCCCTTTGTAGACCAAGTCAGTACAGGACTTCGTTCTCACCCAAGTCATTCTTTAGCTCTTCAATTTCCTTTCTTTTTTTTTTTTCATGAAACAAGTTTCTATTTAAAATTATAATTTTTCTTTAGTTACTTCCTCATTGAGAGATAAAATATATAACAAAAAGTAAAGTTCCCTGAAACCAGGCTACTTGAAAAAACAAACTATCTTGCAAATTTTATTCAGTGCTATTTTCTGAGTAGAGTGTGTTGCTCGAAGTAAATGTTCAATAAAGTACACACACACATACATGCATGCACATACACACACATACACACATGCACACACAGAGATGATGATGAGCTGATTAGCATTCTCCTGAATGCATTATAGGACTTATTTAATTTTATCCTCACAAGAACCTCATTCATCAGGAACTATTCGTATCTTTGTTTTACAAGGGAAGAAATTAAATCCGAGGAAGTTGCCAAAGTATATACTCAATTAGGAAGTAGCAAAGCTGAGATTTGAAACATGGCCATCTGGCCTTTAGGCCCATATTCTTAACTGCTAAACTATCCAGTGTCCTAACATTCGTTCCATAAATTAATAAACACTTCTTGTGTATTTCTGTTTCATACTTGGAATTAAAAACAAAGGAGCTGCCTAATTTTTCAATGCAGAAGCCTGCTTGACCTCACACTGAGAGATTTTCTATCCTTGAAAAAGATACCGTGAGTGCGTAGCAGTCAGACAGGCACGAATCTCCGTCTTGAATATAAATCCCCTGGGAAACTTCCCCCAAACTCCCAGAAATGCAAACTCTGTGATATGTCAGAACTTCTGCATATATTTTTTTCTTAGGTTCCCATCATTAATTAATTCAGAAACATTCATGAAGCATTTCATTTGCAGCAGATGCCTGAGACCAGAGATGAGTAAGACAAAATCCCGGCTCTTAATGAGCATAAACTAGTAGAACATCCACTCTAATTTTGGACACAAATTTCACTCACTGAACTGTTTTTCCTGATTCAATTACAACTCTGAGCAGAGCTAAGTTGTCACCGAAGCCGAGCAACTCCATTCATCCTTGGATGGATGCTACAACCTTGTCACATGTTGAAGCTGCTCTCAGCTCCAGATTTCTCCAGTCTCCTCCACATCTGTGGCCATGTCCCTTTTGCAGCTCTCTGTGGAAGGCGGTGTATCAGTTGTTGCCCATTTGGAAATACTTGCCAACTTCACAACTGCCCTTTGCACTCCTTGCCTTCATTCCTCCGTGACAAGCAACACCTTGGTGCAGGTTTTTCCACACTAGAGCCCACGTTCCTCCTGTGCCCCTCTTCCTGTCAGTATCTCTTCACACTGGATGAGATTACGCGCACCAGCCTGCCCCTTTTCTTGTAATTCAATCACTCTGATCCATTAATTATTTCTTTTCTTGGCCTCCAACTGCCCATATGTGTCTGTTTCACCGTGTCACCCAAGCACCTAAGACGAACACAGTCTGCCACATGGCGGCCACACACAGGGGTCACCTTGCAGCCATGTGCAGTAATGCATCCTAAAATACAGTCACCAAATCACCCTGGCTTTGATTCAGTTACTGTGTCTCCAAAGCTTATGTTAAACGGCCACTGTTAACTTCCCAATCTTTCTTCTTTCTTCTCCTTCCTTGTATTGTTGCCTCCCAGAAATTTAACTGTGTTTCAGTTTCAGTTCCTTCCAATGCGTTAACTTTCAAGATGTCATCCTAAGTCTGTATTTCCGAGTTCTGAAGCCACTTAATGTTACTTGCTTGTCCTTGATGATTTGTCTACACCTTTCATTTTAGCTTGATCTGCAAAGTTAATTAGTGAGCTCCATGTCCCTCCATTTGAAAATGTGCATAGAACAATGTTAGAAGACCTGTGCGACAGAAGGTGCATAATAGCTTCAAGGAAGAGGGAAATTGAAATTGAAACAGCTCTCTGCAAAATAGAGTGCAGAATCATAGAAGACGTGGAAGACGTGACACACAGCTTGGAATGTGCCCTTGCTGCAGCAAGAATGTCTCCCGGATTGGCTAGGCTCCTCCTCACACATGGTACGGTAGCATCCATAGGACAGTTTCAGAAGCAGAAATGCCAGCGGAGATGGGAAGAGAGAAAGTGCAATCTCAGTGGAGGACAAGACCAAGGATTATATACCCTCAAATATGGGTGACTTTTGCTATTTTCCCTCGAGAAGTGAACACGGTATCTCTCTTAGGCCAGCTTTCTGGGAAACAGGCCCTGAGAGGGAATTGCACCAAGGCACACTCTCCCTAGGAATACTGTTAGGAAGTGGAAGAAGCAGAGTTAGGCGGGAGAGAAGCCCAAGCAGAGTGGCACCAGAAGGAGTGTGCCTGACTCCAGAGGGCTCTGCTGAGCTAGAAGGTCCATTCAGAAGTGCTAGGCGTGGGGTAAGTGGCTGGATCTTTCTGTCACCTCTCGGGACTTGAGCTACCTCTAGAAAAATGGCCTAAGCTTGGGAAATCTGCTTTCTGAAGAAAGCAAACTCCCAGAAAGGATCTGGCTGAGAGCGATTGCAGCCGCTTCCCCAATTGAGAGTACGAGTCTCTTGATGCCATCAGGGCTCGGGGCAGAATACCACGTCTTGCACTCCACATCTGAAAGGACAGACACTCTCAGGGAAAAGTGCTACTTTAGAATATCTTCCTATGCAGCAAAAATCTTGTCTTGTGTTCTGTGACTCACCTCTCTTTTGATCAATTGACTGCTTCTGTCAAGCCTCTGCTTTTGTCCCCCCTTACTCCTTTTGCCTTTTAAATATAAATAATTTGTTCCTTATTTAAGCAAGAGTAATTATGAACCCCCTTGTTCCAGGCCCCTTGTAATATACTAATTCTGAGACTCTTTTCACTTATCTTTTTATCTGGGGTATCCTAGGCACTTAGAAGTCATCCCATACCTCTTCTCCAGTATCTTTTCTTCAGTACTTCTTCATTATCCAACTCTTCAAGCTCAGCTTCAGCTTCGCTTATATAAAAAAATGAATCTTGGACTCACAATTAATTGCCCCACTATAGTGCCAGTCAGATTCTTTGCGTGATCCCAATGCATTTAGAGGAATGCCATGTAGTCAGTCTGGGAAGCATAGTACCAGGATTGTCCCAAGTATTGTTACTCAAAGTAGAACTCATGGAACAGCACTACTGATACCGCCCAGAGCTTCTTAGAAATTCAAAATTTTTGTGCTTCCCACATCAACTAAGCCAGAATTTCATTTTAAGAACAGCAATGATTCATCTTTGAGCAGTACAGATCTAAAACTTTCCACACTCTCTATGCAATGATCATCTAATTCTATTTGGTCTTTTGATCCCTACTGAGGCTATCACAAAATACCCGAGTGATCTTATTGCTCTCAGTCTCCTCTAATTGGTTCTTCAAATTGATATAAACATATTATTCTAAAATATCGAATGTCCACCTCAGTCCTTTTCACAATATTTTTTTAAATTTTGAAATAGAGTCTCTCAGAGTCCCTGAGTCTGGCCTTCAGCCTGTGATACTGAACCTCTCAAAGAACCAGAATCGCAGACAGGTATCACCACACCCACACATTGTCATGATGTCTTGTAGAAGTTTTGAGTTGTCTCCACAGCATGAAGCAGAAAATGCAGTGTTCTGAATATGATGCTCAGATTCTACTTTTCTGTTTTCACCTTTCTCTTTCAACTTCCATGTACCTACTCTCTACCCTTACTGGTCAACTCTTACCTGGAGACATATCCACAACATTGCATATCTTTTTTCTTTCTTTCTTTCTTTCTTTCTTTCTTTCTTTCTTTCTTTCTTTCTTTCTTTCTTTCTTTCTTTCTTTCTTTCTTTCTT
>NW_004524785.1:1320627-1322606 GCF_000260255.1 Octodon degus | reverse complement strand
TCTTTCTTTCTTTCTTTCTTTCTTTCTTTCTTTCTTTCTTTCTCTTTTCCTTTCTTTTTTTCTTCCTTCCTTCTTTCCTTTTATGTATTTGGTACAGGGTCTTACTATGCAGCTAGGACTCATAGGGATCCTCCTGTTTCAGCCTTCCAGTGCTGGGATTACAAGCACCACTGGTTTTCATGGCCACATCCTAGGCAGAGCTGGCATGGCATGCAGTACTGGGGGTCGAACCCAGGTCCCTGGGCTTGCTTGGGCAGGCACTTAGACCACTGAGCTATCTCCATGGCCCCTTTTGTGCTGTTCCTTTAACATTCTCTTATCTCCTAACATGCCTGTCAACATTTCACTTAGCCCTAAAGGTCCAGATTAAGTGACTCATCCCTTTGTTTTTACCTGAACTAAGTCCAAATTACATTAGTCATCATTAGCAAAGCTTTCATTCTTAGCTACGTAAAGCCTAAGTCTTTGTACCCAGCATTAGTATCACAGAGCATTATGTACTGGTTCTATTGCTAGCCATCTAGAGTTTATATGTACTCTGGTGTATATACCTGTAGACGGCATCACCTCTAAAATATATTTTGGAAGTTCTGCATCATTCAGTGTGCAATGAGTGAGGGTTTAAGCTGAACACCCATGGTAGGTTCCTCTAAGATTTTCTTCTGGTTTTCCCCAAGCCTGTTTGCTTATGATAACATCTATACATCATGCTCCCATCCCTCTCCTGCCTTCCCTTGCTTCCTACTGGCAGAGTGGAAGGAGAAAGATCTATTTCCCTTTACTAACTCTATACTAAGTGACACAGTTCATCAACGAGTTGTCTTGCCTGACCAGGAAATCCAACTTGATTGTCCTCATGTGGCTGAGCTGACAGCATTCAGCCTTTTATGAACTGAACAGTGAGCCACTCTTTGGAGCTCAGTGTCACCTGTTTATGGGGGATTCCAGCTGCACTTGTTGTCTGCTGTAGTTATACTGCTGCCTGTGGTAATTTCTGGTAGTTTCTTTGCTATGGATTTATATTGGCTTTGCATCATAAAAATAAAGCAGAGTAGCAATAGAACAAACTCTATATACTAAGTATTTGCAAAAGAAAATCTGAAGATACTGCAGGTTAATGAAGATCTATGCAGCTTCATAAGTCTACCTTTGCTCTTGGAAAATAGAGAACTGCTTGGAAGTTAACAATCCACATACATAGGGAAGAAGAAATCAGCTGTTTTCTGTAGTATTACAAATGCTCATCCTTGTGGCATGAATACTGTTATATTGATCTCTATAGCAGGAGTAGAAAAACCCAACAACTTAAAGCACGTTGCCCTTTTTGGCTTGAGAGTTGTGTTGATTTTCTACATTAGAAGAGTACCTTCAAAAAGATGTTTCCAAAGAGCCTGCAATTCCAGCTTATGGTGGTGTTCCTATGCTTGGAATTCCAGTCCTATGATTTGCACCGTGAAGTGTGTCCTCCAGATTTCTCTAAGCTTGACAGACACTGTAATTTTCTCGGCACATATGTTTTTCCCAAAAATGAAAGAATTTGTCAAATCAGGAAGATATTAGTGATGGGTGCCATGAAAACAATTAGGTAGATAATCCTTTTTTGATAAATGAACTATTAAAAATAAGTTTTACATTTATCGACTTCAATCTAATTAGCGTGTTCTATTGAAATGCTTTAAATTCTTTTTTTTTGTTGTTGGGTTTTTTTTTTTTCTAATTTGGACTGAACACATATTATGGAGTTACTTACATTTACCTGCATATATGTATTTCTCTTCACAAGATCACCAAGATGCCAAGACCTTAATTTTATTTTTTCATTTTTTTCCTAGTTATTTGATTATTTATCATTATTTTCTAAAGAGAATAGAAAATAGGAGAGAGAGAGAGAGAGAGAGAGAGAGAGAGAGAGAGAGAGAGAGAGAGAGAACAGACACTGCATTCGTATACAGAGTGTCACCAAACAAATCAATAGGAAT
>NW_004524785.1:1318941-1320136 GCF_000260255.1 Octodon degus | reverse complement strand
TCGAACTCCAGCAACCTGAGGCTGACAGCTGTGTGGAAGCAGCCACTTAAAGGCCTGAGCTAGGGCCATGCCCCCAATGCCACATTTTTTAATCCACCCCTCAGTTGATTTTAATTTATGAAAAAGGCACTTCTTACATTGGAAAATTAAAAATAGGATTCAAAACCTTAAGATAGAATGAGTTGAAATGTCTACAAATTTCAGATTGTCGTTTAAGCCTTAGATCAGTCTCAACTTTGGTAAAACTTTTGTGACTTATGTCATCTTCTCCGATTCCCAGGTAAAATTGATTTCTCTTCATATTACTGTCTGGTTTCTTCTTTATTTCTCATTCATGAATTTCGTGATGCTTTGTATATTTTTTTTTTTTGCTTTGTGTATTGTATGACCATAATTTCATTGTGTTTTTCAATCTTGTGATATGCAAGGTATATGTGATGGCAAAAACTTCATGATTATCATCTCATTTTGTTATCACTTTGTCAAAGATAAAATTCACTAAATGCTATCAGCCAACCATTACTCTGAGTAACACATAAGGTCTTTGAAATGTGTGATTTCAGAAAACTGCATTTTAAAGTAAGGTAACTGAGTTCTGCAGAAGTTTAATATTACCCTGACAACCTCATCTCTTGGTACTCTATTGGCACCGACTGGGTACTCAACAATAATTGTTGAATGAATACCTTCTTAGACATTCTCTACTATCATGAAGCCTCTTGTGTGTCATACCTGGTGTATATTCAGACAAGTCAATGGCAATGAAATGATATAGAATTTTATGAAAGCTGAGTTGAAGGCATCCTTCTAATTTAGAGTACTCTGACTACACGCAAAAGATAGATATTTCATCCAAATATTGTGGAGGTAGGGAGATCAGTTGGCATAGAAGTTGTTGGAATGGTATTGAGAAGAAGTATAAAAGAAGTAAGCTGTGAATGGTGGTGCATTCCTGTGGTGCCAGCTGCCTGGGAGATGATGCGTGAGGATCGCAAATCACTCTGGGCAACTTTGCAAAGTACACATTTTAAAAAGAGCTGGAGGAGGGTGCTGGTAAGATAGCTCAGTGGATGAGCATGCCTGCTTAGCAAGTAGAGGGACCACAGTTCAATCCCTGGCACCCCATGCCATGTCAGCCCCGTCCCCAGGGCGGGCTGAGCTGGCCACAGAATCTGGGTATGGTGGTGTATGCCTG
>NW_004524785.1:1291234-1318716 GCF_000260255.1 Octodon degus | reverse complement strand
GATTTATGTATCATCAATTTTCATGATATTCTTCTCTACTTTCAAAGAAAAGATATTGAGGGAGTGGCTTATCATTTAGCACACTTAGAAATAACATTTAGCTCCACCAGATTTTTAAAACCTGACAGACATCTGCTAAGAAAACCAGCAAATGGTTTTGTGGAATAAATGCTTTGGCTCAGACATATATGGGCTCAAATTACAGCTCTGTCACTTTTTAATTGGGCGGATATGAGCGCCTGTCCACTCTGGGTTTGTAAGACAGAAAATACTGCTCTCTCTATTCCCAGCCTAGAAACTTTGACTTGACATGACTTGACTTCTATATTTGTGTCTGCTATAAAACAGAGCCATTTTAGGGTAGAAACAGCAAAGGAGAGTTATTTTGGGAGGACAAGGAGGATGAAGAATAAATTTTAACTCAGGAATTTACAAAATGTTCGCTTCATATAGCATCAGGAACATATATCTGCAAGAAATCTTTTCTTTTGTGATATACATTGTCTTGACACAAATTTGTTTAGTTCGACTACCTGGCATCACTCTGTGGGACATATCCATATATGTGCCTTATCCCACCTTCTTCACACGAACGTGACACTATTGCCCTGCTATCATCCTGCTTGGAGGCCCTGGAGGACACTGGGAGTAGGAGTGTGCCAAGCAGCCTTGTTCACAGGCTGCCTCAATGAGGAGTGGGATTCTCTCAGCTGTGGCCATTAGGACAGTGGCATGGCTCTGGATAAGTTCACAGCTCAGGTGGGGTGAGGTTCCACACCCTGAGTCAGAGGGGCTGGGCTGGGCTCTGACTATGGATCAAATTTCTTACTACTGAAGTGGGTAATGTAGACTCTGGGCAATTCCCTGGGGTTTCTGTAGGAAGTTTGGCCTGCTTGCTTTGGTCAATCAAGTTGTATAATTGTCCAGGAATGTTCTGAAGGAAACATCATTGCAGGGCAGATGAAACTTTACCCATGGCTGCATCTATTTCAGAAATGGCTTGGACTACTCTTGAGATGGGTAAATAGACCAAAAATATGTTAGGTCCATAGCTGCAGACAAACAACATAAAGTCAGAGAAAGTTTTAATTTATGTCAATGGGATTGGCTACTGGTCAATTTGTAAGTACAAATTGCTTCTTCCCAATCTATAGTTCATATTAAGAAAAATCTTTGCTAAACCCTTTATTCTGTTTCCTACCCCCTTTATCCATGCAGCACCCTGGGAAGAGCGAGTGCCTCTCTGAGTAGCACCTTTGTATGGAATAGAACTTAGCTCAGCAACTCCTCCTGGAAACAAACCCCCTCAGAGTGTAAAGGTTCATCCTTGTCCAGTAGTTTTAAAATCTTATCCATGTGGACCTGGGGCTTGGTAGGGAGGAGAGTCCTCTCACTCTAATATTTAATAAGGTTCATATGAATATGTTTCTCATACCAAGCTACATCCTCTTCCTTGGCTATTGTTGGTCCTACGTGTATATATTAACCACCAACTCTTGCTCCTTTTTCCAATTTGTTCAGAACTTGAAGGAGAGGGTTTGTAATTATTCTGACCCACTCAGATATCTCTACTTCCTCAAACAAGTGAAAACGTAATGTGAGAACAAAGCCCAGTGGAAGAAAGACAGCAGAGAAACTAGTGGAATCTCTGGAATTGTTTGCTTGCCTCAGGTTGTATGGTGGATTGTAATGGTCAGCTTGCAACACCCAGCTGGACTGAATGAGCATGGTGCTGGTGTGGAAGGGCTCCCTGAGGGTTGTGGACAACAGAATTAAAGAACTGGAGGGGACGATGGTGTGCTGTTGATTCCCTTGGAGATGCTGGTCACACTGCATTCATCAGAGGAAGTGTAGTCCTCGCAGCGGCTGAGGAGAGCTGAAGTTCCCTTCAGGGAGCTCTGGTGTTTAACCTTACCTTTCCTGGCTCCAGTACAGATCCTTAACTCTGCTTATACAGACTGTAGCTTCCACCACTGAACTTTGGGCCTTCCCAGGGCAGGTCCTTGATATAGACTTGCACTGTTGTGGATGCTAGGCCTCCAGTGGGACTTTTGGGGAAAATTGCCATGAGTTCTGCCTCTTTAGCTGGACTCCTGCAGGACATTGTTGTAGGATCTAGGCCCCGAGCTACATTCTTTGACTCTAGTTCATGAACAGATCCCTTACACTCTTTTGAATTAAATTTTTTGGTGAATATTATAAAATAATCCTATAAAGTTTGTGTCCTGTATTAAATCTAATCCCTTGCAAACTCTGAGTACAACAGATTGGTAGGTGTCTTAGTTACTTTTCTCATTGCTGAGGCAAAATACCTGACACCTAGAGTCACAGGAGGCAAGTTCATAGTTTGTAAAGACTTCAGTACATTGGCTGGCCCCAAGGAAAGGGGCATGGCAGAGGGGCATTGCAGAGCAGGCAGGAAAAGGCAGCAAGCAGCGAGTGACAAGAGCACAACAGCTCTCTTTCTTCCCTTTACATTCTGTCCAGGCTAGCTGCCCTTAGAGTAAGTAGCACAAGTCCCCCAGGGAGGGTCATTGTCCACCCAGAACTATACCATCCCAATCAGTGGGTGACTGTGTAATCACCCCACTCTTGGTCACACGCTTTAGAGTCAGCCACCTCTGAGAAGCCCCACCAATGGCTGAAGGAGGCTTTGGGAGGACATCTGGACACAAGCCACACTAACAGGCTTGCTCTAGACATGTGGGAAAGGACCTTTTCCCCTGGTTACATGACCAGAAGAATGTATCACCAAAGATGGCATGGGATTGCCTTCCCATACATGCTCTTTAAAGGTTTATGGCAAGACAGATGAGGGTGGCTTCAGCAGATAATCATTATGGTCATTAATAAAATTAATTGAGTTTGGATCAGCCCTTGGGCCATATAACTACTAATGACAGCTGTCATAGCTGTACCCATTCCCTTCGACCATGGGGAGAACTTACAACTTGTGGGTTGTACTTGTAGCTATAGCAAAGAAAAGGATCATTCTAGATTATGTTGCAGGACTTCACATTCATGTGCAATAAAGCATTAAAAAGATTCTACATAATAATCTAGAAATAATTGTAATTCACAGTCTGCCTTTTTACTGCTCTATTATTTTTCAACACCCTCATCCACGTAGTTGAGATCTGTGCTTTAGTTAATTAGTGTAGTATATAAAACCTGTATTCTCAGAGCTTTGGAGGCCTAAGGGGAGGTGAAAAGACTAGAAAGTAAGGTGGCGATCAGGTCGCTCCTGAAGGGAAGGGAGGAATAAGTGCAAAGCATTGGGTAGGCATTTGGATCCTAAGGTTAGTGACAGACTGTCACAGCAGCCATTCCTAGGGCTCTGTAGTTCCACATGGAGAAACAAGGATGTTGTCACATATTGGCTTGAGGAGATTGAAATCAATAGGAATGTGGTTCTCTTCACTCTTTCTTGTCTTTTATTATACCTTGTCACTACTATGGGCCCCCACACTATCCATTTTACCCTAGAGCTCCTGAGGTTGTCAATGATTTTTTTTAAAGAGGCAAAACAAAACCCAAAACAAATAAGAACAAAGAAACAAGGCAACATAAAGCAATAAAAAAGAACAGAATTTCAAAACAAGAATAGAAAATTAACAATCATTGTTATATTATGTATTGCTTTCATCAAATTTGTTGTTCAGATTACCAGATACAGGCATGCAAGATTCACCAAGAAATTAAACATTAACTCTTCCTTTCAATAAACCTTAATTTTTCCCTTGTCCTTTTCACTTTTTATTATTTAATTTATTTTTAAGAAAGTATAAAAACAATAGATGAGACATTAGAGATGATACACGTTTAAAAGAATGAGATGATAGGTATTCAACTGTCAATGACATTTTTTAAAAATGTAGTTGTTCAATACACTCACTGTGTTATGCAGTGGCTGCCCTTCGAAAGCCTGTTGGGTGCCAGCCTCAACTAAGGGAAAAGGAGGTGAAGACTGGGCAAGTACAGCTGTACGGTGGCGAACAAGGCGGAGGCACAGTGCGCTGCCTGTGAGATGGGCCCTGTAGGGCTCACTGCTCCAGAAAGAGTATTAGTGAATCAACGGGCTGAATTACATTCTACCAACCTGAGTTTTCAGCATGATGGTATGAGTTACAACAGAGTCATGGACATCTTTGTAGTTCGGACAAAGATAGGTATAGCACTAGTTTGTTGCTAAGGGTAACAGCAATTGCCCTATCCCCCTCAGTGAACACTCTGAGGGAGGCATTGAGAGTGGGATAATGTTTGTGAAACAAAATTTTGCTGGAATTACTAAGAAGACATAAAATGTCAAGACACAATCAAATCATTAAATCACCTCCAGGGGCAGGATTTGGACACGTGCCCTCTTTGAGACAATGCCACAGTCTGTGTGTTCTATGCCACTGATCATTATTGGAATATGGAAAATGGGTCCTGGTTATAAATCTGAGCATGACTAAGCTACTGTTTTAGAAATCAAATGTCCTAAGACACATCAGCATGGAGTGTTTACCAGACAGTAAAGTAACTATCACCCCACGTGATTTAGGTAGGTGGATTAGGGTCCCCTGCTGGGGAAGATGCATAACTGGGTGAACAGGTATCTCTTCTCCTGAGATCAGAAAATGAAAGCCTTTCCAAGAGGTGGGTCAATACCTTCCTGTGCCTGAAATCGAGTCTTGATGAGTGAGGGGCTTGAGACCTCGGCCCTTATCTGCCCTTAAGGGTGGGTACTCTTTCGTAGTGACCACTCCCTAAAGCTGTACATGGAAGCCCAATAAAGAATAACTGCCCCACTGGCATATTTGTGGATGCTCCTAAGTGAAAATTAGATCTCTGCCTCAGGTGATTGTTGCCATGGAGTCTGGGTAGGATCTGGGGAGACAACGGATAGCAGTCCTTATGGAACCCTGGCTCCTTAGAGAAGTACCTTGCATGATTTCTTTGCTTTTACTGGTCACTGTAGATCCTCAGTGTTTTCTCAATAATTCTTCCTGACCCGGCCCATTTCAGGGAACCTTGTGGAAGCTTAGTGGTATGCTGCCAGGAGGACAGAAAGAACCTGTTGAGTAGAATTCTGTAAGAATTCAGAGGTGATGAAACCATTGTTGCCTAACTCATTTCTCTGCACAGTTCTGGCCATTCTTAAAGCTTATACAAGCTCAGATTAAGGGTCCTTCCAGTTCTAAAGTCTAGGCTAAGCAGGGTCACACTTGCTCTCTTTAATTACTTACAC
Source organism: Octodon degus (assembly GCF_000260255.1). Lineage (NCBI taxonomy): Eukaryota > Metazoa > Chordata > Mammalia > Rodentia > Octodontidae > Octodon > Octodon degus. The sequence goes on along the minus strand of NW_004524785.1, from coordinate 1,313,483 downwards.
AACAACTCACAAATAAAGTAAAAACTTCCCAGAGGCACACTGGCACATTTTTTAACAATATTTTATTTACCAAGAAATGTGGCAGAGTATTCTTTTGTTGAACATTTCTGAAAGTAAACTTTAATTTACTCTATAAATACAATTTCTATTTTTGCTTTAATTTATAAGAATCCAAGCTTCAAAAAGGGCATAAATCATTTAATTTCCAGTTAGTCCCCCAAAGAGTCCACAGTTAACACAGCATGTGTAAACATTTCTGAAGAGTTTTGAAATGCAGCCTTCTTGCTAGCCAAAATTGAGAGTGGCAGGCCGCCAACATATGAGTCATGCTAGTCTGAAAAAATAAGTGCTAGTTTTAAAGTTCCAAGCTCATTCTTTCAAAGTAGTTATTTAAAGAAAATAAGGAGCTCTTAGTATATCAGAATTCTGCAACACATGTATTTTAAAACTTCAGTTAAACCACAGACGATTGGTCAAATGAGTGAGGACACATTTAGAAGATAAAAGCTCACCAAAAGGCAGATTTCTGGAAAACAGTAATATGAAAAATATATATTTTCTTTTCATCTCAGAAAATTCAATTTATTTTGCTCCTGGTAAAGTCGATAATTAAAAATCTGGTCAATTGAGCACATTTTCAGAGTAATTCACTGAAAACTCTAATTCCTGTTTGTCCAAAAAGTCACAACGTGTTAAAGATATTCTAGAAATATCAGGTGGTACAAACATTTGACTCGAAGAATATTAATATGTATTTTTAGAAAAGTACAACAATCTAGTTGAATTTCCTTCAAATATAATGAATTATTTACTTGAGATTCTTATTCCCTGAGCCCAGTTTTTAATAAATGTCTAACAATGTGCCCACTAGGACGTGGAAAACATCTCTCTAAGCAACCATGTTGAATTAATTGTACTCTCCCCGGTACACAAAAAAGTTTAAGAGAAAAGAGAAACTGAAGCAAGGAGAATGTAATCAGTTCCAAATATTTGAATTATTTTTGTAGGTTCAAGTAGTATTTCTTGAAAAACAGAAAAGAATATAGCCAGGAGTGGACCAAAATAGTAGTTAACTGTGTAGGTAACCAGATCATCAAATATGGAGACTGTCTGAATACACTTTGGACCTAAAGATTCATCCCTGGGCCTCAGGCACATTTATCTGAGTTCCCACCTTCCTTTCCTGAAGCACCACCCACCCTGAGCCACTTTTCCACCCAATGCATGCCCAACCGCCAACATTCTTGTCTTCACTTACGGGCCACAGGCCCCAGTTCACAGTACTTTGTCACAGCTACTCTTCTTTGCTGATTGCATCCAAGGACCCAAGAGGAACAGAACAATTGGATTTGTAGCTTCAAAACTCTTCTTAAGTGAGGTCAGATCATGCTGAGAGAGAGGTGAGTTACCAAAATTCTATATGTGTGTCTTCTTTTCTGTTTTTGTATATGTGCTACATCAAAATATTTTCAGAGTAATACACTGAACTGTATAACTAAAATAATATTAACTGAAATACCCTTGTATTTCAGAGAAGACTTCTTTGACCATCCTGTTTAAAGTAGGTTACCCCTCCTTTTATAATCTGCGTCCTAGTTTCCAAATTCCAGAAAGAGTTCTAAGTAGAGAGCTTTGAGGTCTCCTCTCTAGGTCAGTGCCCTTGCAGAGACAATACACAGAATAAAGGTATTCAGATCCCTTTTCTTCTAACCTCCCTCCCCTCTCTTACCACAGATGCTCCTATCTGCAGAGCGCAAACTGAACTAGGTATGTGAAAAGTGTTTAAGAGTGAATCTTCAGTTGATGAGGACTTCTGCTCTTGCCTACTCTGTTCTCTACTGTTACCATGTTGTTTGTTTTGTTTGTGTTTTAAAACTCCAGAGCATATACTATGAAAACTTTTTTGAGTATTTATGGCAGAAAATAAAAGCTTTAGAGAAACACCGATTTTATCCTGAAGTCGCTCTACTTTTCTAGAATGGTTCTGGAAGTCATAGGGCCACTCATTAGGCATTAGGAATTAAGCCACAGTTAACCACTCATTAGGCATTTGTGAAGGGAAGGAAAGAAAAAGGCAAAAAGAAAACATGCAAGGAAGAAAAAATTAAAGAAAAAAATGGAAAGCTTTTCATATAGGTAGCCTATTTAGAAGATCTGTATTTTCTTTTAGTCTTATGAAATACAACTTTCAGGAAAAATACTGACAGCGACTTTTTATTTATTATGAGTTTTTAATGGTCATTGGACTAATTTTTTCCATATGATAATGAGTAGATGTATGATTAAAATATTTGTTTTATAGAAACAAATATATATATATATATACATATTCTTAAAAGTTAGACAATGCTATATAAGTACATAATTTTAAGAAAAGAATGAAATGCTTGCCATGATTTCTGTGATTTTTATTGTCATGTTGGTAAAAAAGCAAAGTGCTACCATTTCTATGTCACAATGTTTACTTCTCTTCAAACACATTTCACACTCATTCCGTGATCTGTTTCACAGTACTTACCAGAGGGTTTATGAGGCATTTCTTGGGTTTCTGATTGTGGAATGTGGCTTCTGAGTTTGGATGCAAGAGTAGCTCTCATATCTTGAAGATGAAGCTCCTCAAGCAGAGAGGTAGAGGGTGTCTGGGGCTGTTTCCACAGGCCAGGTTGGTGACCACAGGAGCTCCAAAAACACATTGCTCTCCCTTAGTTGCAGGTCCATCAACACAATGATGGCATCAGGTAAGTGGCTGATCCTCTGGGTCTTGATTTCATCTGTAACATGGTATAATATTAATCCCTCTCCCATAAGGCTGTTGCAGGGACTAATTAACATACATCCTTAGATGCATTGTTGGACATAGCAGTTTGTTAATTTTCTAGTATGTGGATATTGCTAATCTGCCATACTCAGAACCTATTTCCTTCTATTCTCTTATTTCCCAAATACATGTGCTGTGAAAGACTCAAGCATCATACTCTGAGACGAAATGTCTCATTTTGGGGTGGTCAGCGTTGGCTGACAACTATTGCAGTACTAGGTGAGAGACAAATGTAAAAACTAAAATCTGATTAAAGTCTGAATGAGTTGACATTTCAAAAATCTGGGAGATGACATGGAATGATACACAATATGTATTCTATGACTATCAGTTCATATACATGTATCATTGAGATGCCTGTGTACATCGGGTTGGGACAGGTAAAACACTGCCAAACTAGAGAACCAGATGCAGGGTTGGTCTAAATTGGGTGAGATGAATCAGAGATTCTGAGCAAACATAAGCTTCACTATTCTAAGGATCAGCACTGGAGCTGCCCAATCAAGTAGGGTGGAGGATGTTTTGGTTGGACCACAAGGATTTGGACAGTCAAGGCCAAAGAGAAAACAAAGAGTTAACAACTTGATCATTAGTAGAACTTGCATTTTCTTATCCCCTTAATGGGAATAATGATAGTATGTATTTCATAGACGGTTGTGAGGATTAATTAGGATAATAAATATAACACTCTTAATAAAATTCCCCTAACTTAACAGTAGCAGCATGTTTTTGTTTTTATCATTATAACATTAATAACAGTAATTAGTATTATTATGATTCAAGGATGGCAGTAGAAGAAAACATCTTACTGTGATGAAGTATTCCAGGAAGGCTTTTGTGATTATTGAAAAATATTTCTTGTATCTAACCTTCAATCTCTGGGGGAGTTTTGGTTAAATGGAAAAAAGTTTTTAAAAATTTTATTTTCTACAGTGCCACCAGCAAGCTGAAAATATGGAAGCCAATAGCACAAGAGATAGAGAAATTTCAATGCATCAGAAAAATGCAGCTCTGAGAGCTTTAGTATTATATTGTGGAATGCCTGCATCTCTCTCTTGTTATTTTAGTGACATGCAGTGTTTTCCAAAGGTACCATTAAAAAGATGCCATTTGACATATTCTCTTACCAAATACATACTGAATTACATGTCAGATTTGTCTTCTTTGTAGTTTTATTTATGAACAAAAAAAGTGACTATTACTCTAAACAAGGGATTAATAAAATGACTTAAATAAGTATTTTATTGTCAAAATACAATGCTTCTGGAAGCCAACAGCCCCAAGCAGAACAAAATGCTGGTGTAGGCCCTGATGTCCCCTGAAGAGGCCTACTGTTTGGAGCTGAGTCATGGTTCCCCCAAATCCTCATGTTGGGTCCCAACCCTGCTATTTCAGAATGAGTTATACTTGGGCATTGTACCACAGGAGGTGATTAAGCTAACAGAAGGAGGTCAGGGTGTGCTTCTATAATCTAATCTAAGTGCACTCCTTACCGGAGCACAAAGCTCTGTCGGAAGTGGACAGGCAGGCTGCGTGAGGCTGTGGGGAAGTAGAGGGCAGCCCTCAGGGGATCAGCGTGTGCAGACCCAAGAGCAGCAAAAGCGCTGACAACTGACACCGTGCTCCTGGGCCTCTAGTCTCCACTATGGTGAGGAAAACATTTGCATCTTCAGATTTTGTGAGGGAAACCTGAGCAAGTTTCCCTATGGTAGGAAAGCATACCACCTTTCTTGGGAAAACTTATCCCACTCTTTTTCACTCTAAGGAACAAAGATTTCAGGAATATGAACAGAAGGGCTGACTGTTCCTTTCTTTCTTTCCTTTTCTGAGGCAGGGATTTTTTAATGGAGTTCAGGTTGGCTTTGACCTTCTGTCTCTTCTGAGAGACATGAGGACTGTAGCCCAGGCTTGTCTCTAACTCCAGTACTTTCTCCTGCCTCACCTTCAGATTGCTGAGCTGTGCAAAACCATGTCCAGCTTCCCCCTCTTTCTTTATGCAGCTTTTACAGTAACAAGAATGGCACAGCAGGGGTATGGTGTCAGGGTGAAAAATGTTGACTATCTGGGTGGTCTTCATAGTTAATTCATGCTGAAGAGGTTGACATCAATGATAAACATACTAGGAAATTGACAAAGCTGTTGGGAAGACCTGGGCCTTCCTTGTCACTGATAAAGAAATACAAGTGTAAGGGCCGGTGAGATAGCTCAGCAAACTAAGTGCCTGCTTTGGCAAGCACAAGGACCAGGGTTGGATCCCTGGTCTTGCATGCTGCGCTGGCCCCACCCTCAGGGCACTCTGAGCTGAGGAGGTGTAGTGGCTCATGCCTGTAATCCCAGCACTGGGGAGGCTAAAAATAGGAGGATCACTATGAGTCTGAGCTGTGTAGTGAGACCCTGCACCAATACATAAATGAAAAAAAAAAAAGAAATACGAGTGCATACAAGTACATGTATGTAAATGTGTATATATTGCCACACTTGGTGTGTAGATGTACACATCTAAAAAATAGAACCTAAATAATAAAAAAAATATGAGGAGAGAAGAAGCCTTAACAGAATTCATTCCTGGCAACGCTGTCAGACATGGGGCTGCTACAGGTAGACTGTCTACAGGCCTCGGATTTTTCTAGAACCCACAATCTTAGTCTTTTAACACAATTGGGATAATTTAAAGAAGCTGCCAGTGCTTCCTGAACAGTCTAGCAAATAGAGAGGCAGAGAAAGTGGAAAAGGCCTGAGGAGAGGAACTGCAGTCATTCCTCTGTCTTCTTGGAAAACCTGCCTTGAGGCTTCCAGGACCTGCACTTATCTCTCTGCCCAGTCACCAGGGTGGTTACAGCTGTGACATCGTTGTGCTCCAGACTGGCTTGAGGCCACAGAGCAAGCAACACTGCGTCCACAGGGGGCGAAGTTGTTGGAGTAACGTGAAGTCAAGATGGGTTCTCACTCAACACGATCTGGAAGGAAGTGCGGCCAGGCTTGGAAGGAGCATGACACTTCATCAAATGTCTCATTGCTATTAATGTGGTGAAAAACATAGTCAGCTCCTCTATTAAATCACAGAAATCACAGGCAGCAACAGTTAATAGGGAATCCATATGTCAGCTCATCCGGCCTGGGTGCTAAGGGAAACCAGCTCTAGCTCCCAATGAGGTGAGAAGGCACTGGTGTGGATGGTACAAAAACACCCCTTTCTTTCCCCAGGCCCCTGCCTGCTTGCCCTGCTTCCCTCATTAACACAAGCTTGCAATTAGATGTGATGAGCTCAAGACCCAAATGTTCCTTCAGGCCGGAGATGAGTCTGTGCCTCTTCCTCCCTTTGTGGAAATGCTGCTGCATATGTGAAAAATCCAGAAACAAAGATGTTTCAACCCCTTAAATCATGAAATGATGCAAACAAAGCCACTAGGCAATCCTGCATCTCAACAGTAAACCTCCAGCGGGACATTTTCCTGTCGGAGCAGCTTTCTCCAGAGGTGCCCACCTTCAAAAGTATTTTGTGCTTTTGAAGATACATTAAATTTTATTAAGTCTAAGTTAATTTTATTTCACTTCTATGTGTTTTAACCTATATTTCAATGCAATATTACTTATTATTGATGGACCCTTCTTGGTCCCTTTTGAGTGTGAGCCAACTGTGTGGCTTATTGAGCAGGATTTTTAAAACAATTTTCATTAAAACATTGAAGGCATCTAAATAGTAAAACCACATGGATGATATTCTGGAATGTGAAGCTCTGTAGCTGAGATGCCCATGCACAGCACATGTGTGGAGGGATAAATTAAATAAAAACAATGACTATCTGGTGTAACTGAAATAATTGTACAGATACATAAAAATCTAGAAAGATAGGACAAGAACAGAAAAGGGACAAAGAGGAATAATGAATTGCAGCAGCTAGTCAGACAATCATGTCATATTTATAAAGAGCTTTGCTTCTAAGGAATTTGTGTTGAATAGTTAATCACTCATTCATTTAACAAATATTTATGGCGCACCTACTAAGTGCTAAGCCCATGGGATACAGTGAGAGAGTTCCTGTCGGAAGGTTTTATTATCTCTCTGGGGAGTGAGTCTTTAAATTTATTTTTTCTAAAATTTCTTTAGAGACATGAATAAGTGTGTGTTGGGGAAAAGGGAGGCTGTTAAGATGGATAGGGGGCCCATCTAGTAGAGATCTCTGGGCAAGATTTTCCTGGCAATACAGTGAAGTCTTAAGTAAAGAGGAGCCTAGTGAGAGGGTGTGTTTGCATGGAGCACAGTATGGGGAAATTTGTGGGCCAGGAGCATGCCTAGGGTGGAGAGATGGTGAGCACAAGGCCATGGGGAGACAGAGGGGCAGGCACAGGTGGAGAGCTCTGGATGGCAGGAAAGCCAGATGACAGATGCTGAGGAGGAAGTGGAAGAGAGCAGATCCCGGGCAAGGTGCATGTGCCCCAGGAGAGTCAAGGTGAACCCGCAGGGTTGTAAGTAGACACCGGCATCTTTGTCTTCCTGAAGTTCATTCCAGGTGTAGAGGACAGGCCCAGCAGGCAAAAGAGACTCCGCAGAACATGTGATGGTAGTTGGAGCCGGTGACTTGCCCACTTTGTCAGCAAGGACAAGCGTATGTGGTCAGTAGCGTCTAACCTCCTAAGAACTTGCTGTGTGTTTCAAATTTAGTTTTGATTTTACCTGACCTCTCAGACACCCATCTCATTGCTTTCACCTGAGTCATTTCTCTGTGTCTTAAAGCAACAGCACATAGAAATAGCAAACAATGTTTAGGGACATTGTTGAAGCATACCCAACAAGCATTTATTAAATTAGTCCACATAGCACACACTAACAAAATTTTGAAAATGCCTTTGCTAACTTAGTTTTTTTACAGTTATAATTTTTATTTATTATTTTTATTATCTTTATTTTCAAAGAGAATACAGAATAGTAATATAAAAGAAAAAATAGAAACAATATATAATTTCACTAAGCAAAATACTAGAGATCCAAAGTTCCAGCCCAAGACTAGGAGCCCACGAGAGTCCACATGAGGAGGCTGACAGATCTGTGTTTGAAGAACAAGAAGTTGGCCCTGGAAGGTTAAAGTGTTGGTGCTGGAAGCTAAAGCATCTACCACAGTGGGACAAAAGGATTGTGCTGGAAACTGAAGAATATGTGGGAAAGCCAAGAGTCACTACCCAAGGTCAAAGAGAAGACCTGAGATCCTTTGAAGAGAGCGCCCCAAGCTCCTTTGAGGAAAATGTAGCTAAAATTCTTCCCTCCTGGTCACCTTTCATACCATTTGGACAAGAATAAAGTAGGCTTTCCACACCCAGAACCATGCTGACTAAATCACCTAGGCATTCGCCCCTGTAGTTGACAATTCATCACTTAACCGCCATAGACACTGAACAAAAGCATGCTGAATTTTCTGAATAACATAGGACCAGAAGTAACTTTGGTGATTAATGCAATCAGTTTAATTTTTCAGAGACAACAAAGACCAGATCAAAAGAGTCAATTATTCGAATGTGGACACACTGCAAAATCTAAGATCAGATAGACCGCCACATACTTCAGAGCTAGTAACTAAACCAGGCAACTTCAGTTCTCAGTGGAGGCTGGTGGTGGTGGTAGTGAGTGTCCATTCCACACCCTCGGAAGGCTACCTGTCCTGAGCACTTCTGTGCCCTGGGCTCAGTGGAGGAGAGTAGGCTTTGCTGCTCAGGCCTCCTGTCTGGGTTGAGAGCTCCTCTTGGACAGTACAGTTTTCAAGGCAGCTTCAAGCCCCTGCAGCTCGCTATTCTGTATTCAGGGCTTTTCCTGGGCCCAGATAAAGCTCAAATATTGATTCAGCATCTCTCCTCTAAGATCTCCTAAGCTGCACTGGGAAAGGAGCAGCAAATAAGAAACAGCCAAAGATACACCCAGAGAATTATTTCAGGGAAATGAAATGAAGTGTTGGCAGTAAAATGAAATAAATTCTGGTTTTGTTCTGCTCAAGTTCACTGAGAGGAAGGAAGGAAGCTGAGGCCATTACCTTGCTTAGAAAACAAAGCAGAAGTGCCTGTCAGTTGCTGCGTTCTCCTGAGTGTGTTGTTCATAGATGTGTCTGGCCTGATCACAGGAGAGTTATGATGCTCGTACCATAAACAGCACTGATCCATAGCCTCCTTCCGAGACTACAGTGTGGATTCAGCAGTACTGCTTTATGGCTTGGGACCGTGTATAATATAAGCCCCTAATCAGATGGCAATGAACAGCTCTACCCTGTCATCCTGCACATTGTGTAATAAGAACATGAGTAATGTGACCCACTGCTAAACTCTGGGACTCTGCAATATTTCATGCTTTCTTTATAACAGATATTACCCCATTTTTAGGTAGGGCAATTGAGGCTCAGAGGGTTCCAGTTTTGAGTCTGAATCTCCTAATTGCTAGAGTCATCTTTCAATCTTAACCTTACATTCAATGACTGTAATGACTCAGTGCAGTCAAAGTTAATGTAAACGTGATCCATTTCAATTTCAGGTAGAAACATTGCCACCATTCCCCACCAACTTTGCCTTATTTCTACTTACCTTCCTCATTTCCATGGAGGTGTCTCCTCTTCCAACAGCCCCTTCTGCCCTCTTACCCAGCCAGGTCAGCATAGCTACTCTGCCGCATCGCTGTCATTGCATTCATCTCCTGCTCACCTTGGTGATGTGTTTTTTCCCTGCTACTGGACGATGAGCTCCCAGAGGGGAGGGAAAAAAACCCTGAGTAGCTGGTGAAGTAGTGCTTCCCTGGTGCATGGACCATTTTAAATGAAAGTCAGACTATTGATGGAACACCCCCTGATTAACAGGGTCATATTTCTCAAGCCCAAAATATGAGAGGTGGTTTAAAAGACTAAACTTTAAGGATGGGGTTTTTGCTTTCATTAATATATCCAACAGAGCAACTGGCATGAATGAATAAGCCATATATGTGAATATAAAGTGCTCAGAAAAATCCTGCAAACAAACAAACAACTAACTAGAGACAGAACCCAGAGAAAGTAAGGAAGGCTACTTGATGAATTATAGTAGAGCAGAAAAGATTTGAGGTTCTAAAGTAAAACATCAGACTAACTTAGTAGTTTTATCATTGAGGCATTTGCCCTAGTGACTAATTGTGTCTCTAAAACTCAGTTTCTCCACCTGAAAACTGACCATAATAATAATGCCAATATGTTGTGAGAATTACTTTTAACACTATGTGTAAAGATTTTAGCATAATATACAGCATAAAGTTTGACCCACTTAATGTCAGCTAGTGTTATACAGCTGCATAATTCTTTTTCAACAGTTAAAAATGTTGCATTGTATTTCTCTTTTTTTTTCATTTAATTTATATATTTTGTACAGATTCTCACTATGCAGCCTGGACTGATAGTGATACTCTTGTTTTCAGCCTCCCTCGTGCTGGGATTATGGGTGTGTGCCATCATGCCTGGTCTTGGTGGCTGGCTCAGCGTGGCTGGGCGCAGGGCCAGTGCAGCATGTGGTTCCAGGATCAAACCCTTGTCCCTGTGCTTGCCAAAGCAGGCACTTAGTACACTGAGCTATCTTGCTGGTCCTGCAATGTATTTCTCTTGGAAAAAAAACTTTATTTTTGAAACATGTCCAGAATATTGTCAACCTAATATGTAGGTAAAACATGAAATTCATTTTTTAAGGTAAATTCTAGACAAATGTAAAGTCTTCTTTCATATACAGAATCAACCAATCACTTGAACAAAATGTATTTTAAAATGTTATATCTTATGATAACTTTTATTGTCTTTCCATGCTATAAACTGCTTAGGGCATAATTGTCTTCAATTCCCTTTTTTTTTTTTTTTGGTGGAACCAGGTATTGAACTTCGGCCCTTGTGCTTGCCAGGGAAGCGCTTTTTCCACTGAGCCATCTCCCCAGTCCCAATTCACTTTTTATGTAACATAATTTCTGGCATATAGTGGGTATTTCTCATTTTATACCTCTAACAACTAATCTTCAAAGTTTTAAAAAATGCATTACATCTAATGAGTATTTCTCCTTCCAAACTGTAAGAATCAGAAGCAATTAAGATGGGAAAGAAACCTTGCCAAACTATTGGCACTTACCTAATTTTATTACTTTCAGATACTGGGACCTCTGAAAACATACCATTTTTTGAACTATGACAGTCAAGACAACCATTCCATGTCTCTACCACTGTTCACAGTTCGACAAGACTGGCTTTAGGGTTTGCTTCACAGATGTTGCTGCTGGTGCCCCTGAACTGTGCTTCCACTCACCATTATATCCCTGACATCTACTATAATGTTTCCTGCATAGCAAAGATTCACTAGTTATTAACCTGAATCCCTTCTCTCACCTTTAAAGTGAAAGAGGAGTCATAGGAAAGTCTTAAAGAGCCTTTTGTGTCTCAGGGAAATGTAGGTGTCTCACTGCCTTGATGTGTAGTCCTCAGACGTCAGACTATGCAAGTTTTAGTTATGATATGATTGGAAGCAATTGAGAGGATGGAAGAGACTCAACACAAGATGCTGACCTTATCAGACCCAAAAGCTACAACTTCTGTTGCATAGGTCCTGCTTTATCTTGATTTTAACCATCCAGCAGAAAAGCATAAAAATGAAATATAAGAAGTAAAGCCATGCTGTTATGTTGAGCTGTAGAGGACTCAGGTCAACAATTTCTGGCATTGCCAGTCAAGCAGAAGACCCAATACTATTATGGACTACTGGACACTTTTAGAATATTTTGCTGAGTTAACACACCTATAATATTCAAATAATGGAACTAAACAAAAAAGGGGATACAGATGAATGTCCATTTTGTATCTGTGTATTCAAAATGGTTAGAATAGATATATACATTACATACTTTACATTCTCTTAAAAAATAGAGGGATTTGTTCTAATAGTGTTTATAAATAGGATATCATGTCCGCATCTTGTACAGCAATTAACTACTAGGAAGAATGTGTGTAATGTGTTAATTATTGAAACTGTCCTACCAATTAGGTTTGAAACTGTCTCATTGCTATTTGTTTCTCAATAAAATTATGGGAAAAAATAATAAAATAAAATAAACAAGATGCTGAGATGCTAATCTGGCCAGGAGGCATGCTATTGCAGGTAACTCAGTTAATGCTACAAAATCTCAGACAGGAGTAGAGTGGCATGGGCCACTTGTGGAAGGCCTGGGTCTCAGAAATCCAGGCAGGTAGAGATACAGCTCAGTAACAGAGCACTTGCCTAGCATGCATGAGACCCTGAATTCAATGCCTAGTATAGGGGAGATAGAGAGAGAGAGAGAGAGAGAGAGAGAGAGAGAGAGAGAGAGAGAGAGAGAAAGAAAGAAAAAGAAGGAAGAAATCTTGGCTGTAGTATGGATGTAAGAGTGGCCTGCTCATATGGTGTATTCCCTAATAATTGGCTTGAGCTTGAAGAAATGACTCAGCCTCTGGAGGCCCAGAAGACTATAGCAAGGAGGGATTCCTGTCTTGGCGACACTGGTGGTCAGATGATTAATAAGATAGAGCTCAGAAAGCAGCGCTGGCATTCGACATGGGTACTGATGAGCTGCGGCTCCTTGCTGGCCAATGGTGGCACAGACACCCACCAGCATCTCCACACTGCAGCTGGCCCATGGCCCTTGGGTTGCCATCCTCATGTCCCATTTCATGGGTCTGCTTGTTTCTGTCTCCCACACTAAATTGTGAGCAACTGGAGGCGTGGATCTCATGGTATGACTGTATTCTCGTTCTTTCTTCCTTGTCTTTTCTCTTTGTCTTCCTTCTTTAGTTTTTTCACTTTCTTTACTTTTTTATTTTCTGTTTTTGTATTCTTGTCTCTGGGACTCGAAGCAGAGCCCCTCACGTAGCTCTTTATTAAATGTTTACTAAGCGATAGGGTAATTGGATAAATCAATGAATTTGCGAATGATTTATTCTCTCTCCCCAACTCCTCTTCTGTTTTAGGATGGGGTGTTTCCAATGCTTCCAGTATGACAGCAAGGCATTTCTAGGGCCTGGAGAGCTCAAATCTGCATGTGCAAATGAAGTGGTCCTGGACATGGGCAAAGGCAAACCCAAAGGGCTTGAGACCAGGGGAGAGAAAACTTTGAAGTCTGTTATTGATATGACTGAATGTACTTCTGGTCTGTTTCCTTTTTTAAAAACAGAAAAACTTATTATAAGGGTGAGGAAGATGAGAAAGAGGGAGATACTCTTGCATTTATAGTATATTTTGTGGAGTTTTTTCCTTTATATTCCCAAATTTAATATTTATGTGATTCCCATAAAGTTTATTATTAGTCTTTTAGAAATGTGGAAATGTGTATTGCTGAATGTTGCAGGGCTGTTCTGAGCAGTATAGACCCTGAAGGATTTATTAGTGAGTGCTTACTTTAATTTGGGACCCAGGAGGCTGAGGAGGAGTGTTATGAAAACAGTGGATTTTGGAAAGACTGCCTGGGTCTAGATGCACCCCCCAAAGCCTCGTGTATTCATAGTGGGCTTTTTCAAAGATGGATGTATCTAGAGTGTGACTCTGGCCACAATGCTAGAATTAAGGGTAAGTGATTATTAAATCAGTCCAGTGATTTGTTTAGTATTCCTCTAATCCCATGAGCCTGGATAGAACATAAAAGGGACAGAAAAAGCAAAGACCCCTTGCTTGCTTGGTGCCTTCTGCCTGCCTCCACTGTGAGGCCTCTGCCACGCCTGTGTGCCTTGGAACGAGCCAGGGACAAAGGAAAACCCCTATGATTTGTGAAGTATGTAAATCTTTCCTCCCTTAACTTGTGGGTGTCAGACAGAGAGACAGACAGACAGACAGACAGACAGACACAGATTGAAAGAGACAGTGATGGAGAGAGGCAGAAATGGAGAGAGACAGAACAACAGAGAGAGAGAGAGAGAGAGAGAGAGAGAGAGAGAGAGAGAGAGAGAGACAGACAGACAGACAGACAGACAGACAGACAGGAGAGACAAGACCATTAAGGGACGGAAAAAACCTTTTAGGACAACTTTCCTCAATTCTCAGCGTGCTTCATCCAGATAATCTTCATTGTTGAGTTGATTCTGTGTAGTTTTAGTATACTGATTGATGCAATTATTGGCCATAGGAAAAAGGATGTGCATGAAGTTAACAGCTAGTGTTCAATTTAGTGCATGTGTTCCTTAACGTTGTCCAGATGTTCTCTCAGTCCCTCCTCCCATGAGCTCTAATAAGTAGACATTATTATAATCTCTGATTGGTAGATGAAAAAAGGGCTCATAAAAGTTACATAACTTAGCTCCGCCACTTCCACTTTCTGACCTGGGCTGACTCTTCTGACTGAGAAGCTATACTCCTTATACCACGATATCCATATCTGTGTGTCAGGGATTCAGCAGCCACCTGAGAAGCCCGACGGTAGGTGCAGAATTAACTGCAGTGATTGCTCTAAGTACTTTGACAGCACCTCCAAAGCACTTTGCTTTAAAGAGGAAGCAGCCATATAGAGATGCTCACTTTGTCTCTCCAAAGGAGTCTTCTTTGATCAAAGTGCTCTTTGGTTTTGTATATTAAAGCCAACTTTAATTTTTCAAGAAGGAAACAACAAGTGGACTGAAGCATATACTCTCTGTAATGCAAGATCCGTTAGTTCTAATGCCTATCACCTTCCGTGCCTCTGTGGGACTTAATTTCTTTTCTTTCTGACTCTGTACTTTTGCTTGCTACGCCTGGGTTCATTTTCATTACAGCTGAGGGTCCATCTGTTCCCAACGAAAAGTATGAATATTCTGATGCAAACCTTGAATACAAAGCTGTCATGTAGTCAAGGCAAAGCTGTCAGCCATCTATTTGAAGGCAGAGGACGTTTTCAGTGATGTGTTCCTATGAGTATGCTACTCACTTGGGTCTGTGGTACAATCAAGAATATTTTTGGAGAGTTCCTGCTGGTACTGGAGGAGTTTGTGCAAAGACCTTAGTAATAAATGACCAATCATTACACCTAGAGAGGAGCATTCAGCATCCTAGGATGGAATTTATAATTGGCTCTTCAGATATCATCATCTTCACAAGCTTCCTATCCTTTTCATTACATCTTTTACTGATCTTCTAAGGTAACAAAAATAGGCTTTCAAATATCTGATCCTTCAGGGTCACATTTTTAATAACTTTTTCTAATTATTTTCTCAAAGTTGCAATTATGAGTATCCTGGGATACTTAAAAAGTGTTGCTCATATTAGCATATTAGTTTTTGGAGCCCTACATTTTATTTTAAATTCAAAGTTTCATAGCTTAACACTGAAAACTCTAATCCAGTTTGACTTTAGCTTAGTGCATGGTGATAGACCTGGGTCAAGTTTGAGTTTTCGGCATGTAGAGAGCCAGTTTTTCTAGCACCATTTGTTAAAGAGGCTATCTTTCTTCCAGTAAGCATGCTCAGCCCCTTTGTCGAAGATAAGGTGGCTGAGAGGGGATTTGACTGACCTTGTCAGATACAAAAGTAACATTTCTTGTTATTTAGGTCTTGCTTTATCTTGGTCTTAACCTTCCAGCAGAAAATTATAAAAATGAAGTATAAAAAGTAAAGCCATATTAATATGTTGAGTTGCAAAAGGCTCAAGTCAACAACTTCTGACATCACCAGTCATACGGAAAACCCACTACTATTATGGACTACTAGATTATATTGGAATATTTTGCTGAATTCACGCACCTACAATATTTAAATGACAATGGAATACCCATGTCTGACAAAACTAAACAAAAAAAGGGGATACAAATGAAAGACCATTTTGTGCCTGTATATTCAAAATAGAATAGACAGACAGCTACTTTCTCTTAATTCAATGAATAGAAAGATTTGTATTAATAGTGTTTGTGGATAGGATATCATGTCTGCATCTTGTACTATGAATAACCACTAAGAAGACAACAATATGCAGTGTATTCATTATTGAAACTGTTCTATTAATCAATTTTGAAACTATCTCATTGCTATTTGTTTCTCAATAAAATTATTTTTAAAAAACACTGAAAACTTCATTATCAGTTTCTCTATCATGTAATGGAGTAAATATAATGCTGACTTACTTAGGTTTTTGTCATATCAAATGAAACACTGCTTATAGAGGGAGTGATAGGGTATATATAGGGTGATCTCCAGAAATGTTTTTATTCATGAACTTTTCTAGCGAAGTTCTTGGCACATAGAAGATTCTTATATAGGTGCATTAAAAGCTGGAAGAAGACAAAAATCAAGGCAGGGTGATCAGGTCAAAGTGGAGCTCCATTCCACAAAATTTGAACAAGGATATTTTTTTCTAGCAGGCTAATGTATCTTCTGTTTAGAAGTCATATGCTTACATTTTAATATTTGAAAAGACATTTGTGTTATTTACATTTGATTCTATTTCTATTTGCTCGTCATTGTAATGACCTCATATTTCTAAAATAAAAAAGTTTCTTAGAAAGCCAGAAAATACAGGATAAAAATACTGCCCATCGCTTAATATAAATTGTAAAACAATAGTTGAAGAAATAAAGGGACAAGGGAGAGTGGACATCCACAGCTATGAGGTGAGGCTATAGACAGGGCTGTAGCATTGTCCCTGGGTACAGTAGCAGCCAGGCACAATACAGAGTCTATCCAGAGGAAACTAAAGTTATTTCTGAGTTTTGGCTCTTATTGCTCCATTTTCTGATATTCACCGCAAGACCATCTGGCCTTAAACTCTCATAATTCTGTAGGAAGCTTCTTACTGAACTCTTGGGAGACTTCATACACCAGTATTTCTTTTCCTCTCCAGGGGAAGGTTGTTACTCTGTAGTTCAGGATGTGAATTCACAGAGATGCTTCTGCTCTAGCTTCGCCCATTCTGGAATTACAAATATGCATCACAGTGCCCAGCTAGCTGGTATTTTCAAGTTCCGCCTTGAAGTTCAGCATGACTAAAGGGTGCAACTCAAAGACGGGACAATTTTTAGATGGTTCGTCAGTTGTCGGCAGTTCTGGTCAGCAGGTGGGTGGGTGTAGATCAGCACACCTAGTTTTAACCAGAGCAGCTTGTGGAGTAAAGAGGAAGCTGGACAAGTGCAGCTTAAACCAATGTCCCTTTCTGCTGTTCAGTCAGAAAGGTAAGTTGGAGAGCAGCCTGAATGTGATGTGAGATCCATGTTCATCCTTCCAGCAGGTCGCAGATGGCCTGCAGTTTAGTCTGTCAAATCAATCACCACTTGCACTCCACAAATGATGTCCAACTAAGCGCACCTTTATTAGCATACTTTATAACTACATATTACCCTCCAGGATTCAACATGATTGTAGATAATTACAACTTAGCAGGGCAGCTTGTTGGATTCTATAATTTGGCTATGTGCTCTGCTAACTACCAAGTGGACTTCTCTAACGCTAATGTCTAGAATGTTCTTTGGCAGTTTTCACAAAGGAAAGAAGTCTCTAGCTACTGTGATAAGAACTGAAATTGGCATGAAGGCAAAATGCTACACTAGTGAATTATACCCTGCTCCAGAGAACAAGTACAGAAATTATTCAGAATCTACAAATTGAAGATTACTCACAGAAGTCTGTTGTTTTTTTAGCTACTTTCAAGTGTCATTCTTAAATTTGTGATCAAGCGTATTTACTGCAGAATACTTCTGAAACAAAGCCCCTTTAAGAAGCTGAAAATATTAGCCATCTATATATCTTTTCAGCTGGTGAACCATCTATACAACAATTTACTCTAGTCCTCCACTTACTCAAGAATTTTCTAATTCACATAAGAACACAAAGCTGAAATTTCATGCTCCCTAACGTGAAAGAACTGAAAGAAATACACAGTCTTCAATTTGTAAAGTAATTTAAAAGTTTTTAGTCTAGCTATTATTATAAGAAACAGTCTGGTAGATAAAATTGAATTTGTAAAAGAATTCACTGTCTTAAAAAGGTATAGAATGATAAGGTGAGGTGTTAAGAGGTGTAAAATTAAAATGCTAAGGAATATCAGGCTGTTGAAAGACTACTTTGAACTAGAGTTATAAGGAAATAGTTCCCCACTGAAAATAGAACTTATTTGGCTCTCAAAAGATTATATTCTAGACTGAATTGCAATCCCAAAAGGTACAGCCATGTGCTAATTCAAGAAGGCATCAGTATTATTCTATATATGTAAAGAGTAATTGTTACTTTATTTGAAAAAGTGTGACTTTTGTGAAAGATTTTAAGAGGATGAGTTTGTCTTATATTATCAAGATGGACTTTCTTAAATTTAAAAGTTAATACCTTTATAAAAATGACACCAAAATATGTTTAATAACAGGAAAGAAAAGGCAATGTGACCATGACTGGCAGTCAGAAGCCAAGGTAGAGGTCTAGGGACATGACCCAAGAAATGTTGTCACCATTAGACACTGGAATGGTAAGACAGATCCTCCCTCTCCAGGCCTCCACAGAGTGCACCCCCCAACACATCAGTGTCCTACTTCCAACCTCCTGAATTACGAAAACAGATTTCTATTTTTTTACATCTCCCTGCCTGTGGTAATTTCTCATAGCTGCTTTATAATGCTGACATGGAAAGGTAGACATTTAAATATGCAGTTGGAGAGAAACAGCAGCTACAGTGGAGAGCACCACGAGACAGCATGGAGACAAAGTCTACTTATGGTCCAAGAAGTTATTTCGTGTGATGGGGCAGATAAGCAAATGAGTATAAGTTAATCCCTGTTCATCGAGTGCCATGTGTCGCTTCTTGTGCCATGCGCTCTGCATGCGCTGGGCTCTCTTCATCCTTACATCTCCCCCATGAGGTCGGCATTGCTTCATCTCTGTGGACAGAGGATCTGAAGCACAGAAGGACTGAATGACGTGACAAAGTCTGCAAAGCTAGGAAGCATTCACCTTGCACCCTGACGCCATCTGCCCACAGCCTACATCCCTACCGCATGATGGCAATAAAAGAACATTCTTCCTCTGCCTCACTGTACCTTGTGCTCAGCTATGAGAGCACTCACCCCGATGCATCATGATTTTGCTTTATTTGCAGGTTTCTTCTACCTGACTGTAAAGTCTATGAGAGGTCAGATCATATTTTTCCTTATTGTCAGTGCTTAAGTTGGCTTGGCAAAATTATCAGCAGACCTTTGCTAAACTGATGGTTATTGTAAAGCTCTGTCCCTACATTCAAAGCATGGACCAGAAATACCTGTCTTCAATTCTTTATTTGAAAGTATTAGCCATCTATATATCTTTCCAACTGGTGAACCATCTATACAAATCCCTGAGCTCAGAGAGTATGAAGATCTTCTCGTGGTCTCCATGTCACTAGACTTTGCACCTTTTGCATGAGTTTTGGTTACTGGATAGTGCCTGAGATTAGGTACAAGATGACATTTATGAACAAGTTGCTCTAGCCCAGGTTCCAGGTTGAAATTCCTTGTATTGTTATGTAGATCCCCATAAAGAAGAAACCATCAATATTATCCTGAAAGATACTTCCCAGACATTTGAAGAAAGCCCAGCACAACATGGATGTCTCCGTTGCATGACCTCCTAGGTAAAGGATAATAATCATGTAGCAGTTTTTGCTCTTGTGTTTCAATATAAAAATGGTCATTTATTTCTTCAAAGCCAGGATTCTCTAAATAGTAGATTTCCAGTTACTAAAACTCTTAATTAGGACAAAACTACAGTCACCAGCTCTACTGTGGGATGCAGCTTTTGCTCCACAGGTGAGAGGACAGAGGCTGTGCTGAGAAAGAGGTGGCCTGTGGAAGGAGCCGGGCAGAGGAAGAGGCAAGACAGGGCACACGCTGCTGAGTGAGGCCTCCTGGGTCCAACAGCAGGAGTCACAGGCCCAGACAAATGCAGTGAAAGTATGAACTAGCTGATATGAGAGAGAGCTTGGAGGGGTTTGACGGAAAGCATTTGTGAGAAATGAGAAAGAGAGAGAGAGAGAGAGAGAGAGAGAGAGAGAGAGAGAGAGAGAGAGAGAGAGCTTGAGGAAAGTCACCACCTTATCACCAGAATTTGTATGGCGAGCAGTAACAATATCTGCATCATAAACTTGATAATCCTCCTATTTTTTTGGAGGTGAGGGAAACATTCAAAATTTATTTTCCAACAGACAGACAGCATCAGCAGGTACAAGTACAGGGGCTCTCTGGAGACCATGCAGTCACGAGGCATTCTTAGCTCAACGGAGAGGAAGCCATTGGGATGTCCTCGTGATGACACGCACTGCACAGTGTAAGCAGGCAGTAGCATTGTGTTCACTTACAACTCCAGAAGGAAAGGCACAACATGGCAAAACACTGTTTTTGGACCCTATAGTCAGATGCAATAAGAGATAAAACTTGTAGTAATAGTCTCGATCCACGTTTGCACAAGGGGCTTCAACACTCCTCGACCCAGCCGTCTGGTCTTTTCTCCTTAAACACCGAGAGCAATGGTTTATCAAATGCTCAGTATTACTACACATACAGAATGGGATATAAAAAAAAAAAAAGAGAGAAAGAAAAAAAGGAATCAAAGACTTCGTGAACATCCAGCTGTTCCCAACAATGCTCCCAACAACGCTTTAGTTTTAAGACAGAGCCTGGAATACTTCAGCGGTCATAAAACAAGAAAATAGAGACTATGGCCACAAAGGTAAAAAATAAATGAGGTAGATAAATTAAAGCTTTCACACCCAGGACTTACCTGCTCCAACTCCACAGCCTTTATACAAAATGCAAGGGGTGAGGGAAAATCTCCATCATTACTTGGCTTGAGTGGCCCAAACAAATTAAAATACAAAAAAAATGTGAACTTTGTGATACACAAACTTCGGCGAGTTTCAAGAATGAAAAAGTTCTTCAAAACAGAGCAGGCACTTGCACCCCCAAGTCACCTGAGAACTTCAGCCCAGCGCCTGGCTGTCCTGGTGCCTGGGAGACAAGGATCTGCAAAGTGTGAGGAGTCGTCCGCACTCTGAGGGCTCCAGGTAGACCGCCTTATAAGCAGCGACACACACACACACTGCTTCCATAAGGACTAAATAAAGCCCGCCCACACCAGGGCATGCGCATACAGTCCTAAGGCTGAAGGAATTCTGCAAACCTGGGATTTTTCTTTTTCCTTTTAAGTACATTCGACAAACAAAAGGAAACAGAAGATGGTAAGGGGTTGGGGGAGCCGTATCGAACTGGCCCCTAAATAGATTAGGCCTTCGTCCATTCACCCATACAGCATTAACTTGGATACACAGCCTGTCAACTCCACAATTAGGCTGAGTAGTTGTCTTCCATGTGGTTCAGGAAATTCCAACCGGTGCACCTTGACACAGGTGACAACAATCTTTGGAAAAAGTCACTGGAGGTTGGACAAAGCTTCTACATACATAGCTTGTTGTAAGTAAAAAAAGCTACTTTACAAGACCTGCTTCTTTCCAAATTTTTTAAAAATAAATCTAGTCTATTTTGGTATGAATTTTTTTTTTTAATTTTTGTTTTCTTTTCCTTTTCTTTTCTTTTCTTTCTTTTTTTTTTTAAGCAGCATAGTAACAGTTGTGATTGTAGGAATAGCCCAGATTGGGTCACCACCATAAACATCATTTGCATATCAGTAAGAACAAAGGACACAGGAGAGAGGTTAGGTTCCCTCAGTCCCCCTGCCTGTTCCCTTCCACTGCTTCGGTAAAGTAAGCTCAGCTAACTGCGATCTTGTTTTCTTCCAGAAAGTGAGGGAATTGATGTTTAGAAACACTGTAAGTAACAATGCCTGGTTTTTCTGCGTCAGCACAGGCCCCAGACTGGGAGCTGTCCATTTTGGAGGCGCTCCCAACGGAGCTGGCCCCCAGGGACACAGGCAGGGTGGGTGTCCCGCCGCTCTGGATCACCGAGATCTCGTTGGTCCTTGTGGCCAGCCCACTGTTGGGCATGCTGGTGTACTGGTTCCACACCATGGGGTCCACGCCCACCGAGGGCGACAGGATTTCCTTGGGAAACATTTCCAGCGCTCGCTTCCCATCCCTCCCAGTAGGGCCATGGTATTCGCAACGGCCAGCTTCCTCCCACAGCTAGCCGAGTTATTGTGGGCCCTGTGGGTCATGTAGTGGACCTTGAGTTTGCCTTTAGTGGTGAAAGCTCACCCGCACAGGTTGCACACGAAAGGCTTCTCTCTGGTGTGCGTCCACTCGTGCATGTGCAGGGCGCTCGCTGGTCGAGCAAAACTTCCCGCACCAGGTGCAGGCACGCTGCTTGGCTTGCCGGCAAGGATGGGCAGCCATCAGAGGGGGTCACACCTGGGGACAGGGCGGAGGGGACCACAAACATGCCGGGAACTTCAACCTTGACATAGGTCGACTGTGTGTGGATGAACGCTGACGGCAGGCCGCTTCAACCTTCCATCTCAGTGCTGCTGTTCTCGGAGGGCTTTGAGCCAGCAATCGGGGAGGCGG
>NW_004524785.1:1279301-1291134 GCF_000260255.1 Octodon degus | reverse complement strand
GCTGTTCTCGGAGGGCTTTGAGCCAGCAATCGGGGGGGGGGGGGGGGGGGGGGGAGCTGTGACCTTGGCTATTGGCTGGGGACACGGCCTGGAAGGACATGGTTTCCATGGCATCTGGGCTTCGGCTCTGGTACTCCTGGTCACCCGTGAGGGAAGAGTCGTTGTTGGTTAGCCTGTAGCTCTCCACTGAGCCGTTCTCTGGGCTGCTCTGGCACTGCATGACCAAAGGGGCAGGTCCCGTTTTCCCCAGGGCCTCTTGGGAAACCACCACAGGGTACCCCAGAGTGGGCGAAGCCACGTGGGTGCAGAGAAGTGGAGAGGGCACCTTGGAGGAGTCTCTGGGGGTGTTGTGGAAGCCGATGTCATTTGTATCGATGCTTTCGACACCGTCATGGCAGAGAGCACCCGTGCCACTGTTCTCACCAACCAGCGCGGGCTCTGGACCCACAAAGTCACAGAGACTCTCCAGCAGGGGCGTGTTGGGGATCTGGCCACCCATGTGCATGCGGATGTGCTGCTGGAGCATGACTGCATTGGTGAACTTCTTTTCTCAGATGGGGCACGAATGCTGCATCTTCATGGACGTGTTGGTCCGGTGGACCCCAAGGTGCATCTTCAAGTTGCCCTTGGTAGAAAAGGCTCAGCCACAGATCTTACAGGGGAAGGGTCTCTCTCTCGTGTGGGTGCGGTAGTACATCTTGAGGGAACTCTGGCAGCTTAAGACTTGGTGGCAAATGACACATTCATTGGGGTCGGTGGTGGCCTTGTCAATGTTCTCCACAAGATGCTGTAATTTCAAGGTCTCTGACCCTGGCTCCGGAGGGGGGAGGCACTTCCCTAGAAGCCATCAATCCTTGGAGAGCTTTGGTTGGGGCCTACCGCAGGATGCATGGTGCCCCCTTCACTCTCTGGGGAGGGCCCAGGCTGCAGATCGCTGGGCAGCGGCAGGCCACCCATGAGGTCCTTGGGGTTAGTCCCCAAGGGGATATGCTGAGGTAGCCCTTCAGGAGGAGGCCCTGTTACCAGGATGGGTTTGTTGTCTAAAGGGAGACTGGACTCATCTAGGATGGGGACAGGGACAGAGAGTGCACAGGGGACACCACTGCCTGCTCCCACTTTGTCCTGGAACTCAGCAAACAGCTGGGGGTTTGCCTTCACCTGAGGGTGAAGGTGAATGTGCACCTTGAGGTTGTCCTTGGTGGTGAAGCGTTGACCACAGACAGAGCACACAAAAGGTATCTCTCTGGTGTGGAGGTGGAGGTGGATCTGCAAGGAGCTATCAGTCCCAAAAATCTTGTTATAGTACTGACACTTGGGCCTGTAGAAGGTTGCTTCATCTTTGGGTATAACATCCACTGCGGAGATGTTGGGTGGCTTCCCTTTCCCTTTCTTGGATGGGTCTAGCGCCACAGTGGAGAAGGGGCTCTGGAAGACCACAGAGCCCGGGGCCTGAGGTAGCAGGGCACCCGGAAGGCGAGACATGACATTCGGGAGCACCCGGGTCCCGTCCGGCTTCAGGGCAAAGGGCGCCAGCCCCGGGGACAGGGAGCCATGGGTGGGAGGGATGTTAGCATGAGGTGGCTTGGCCTGCTTCACGGCCTCCAGGGACAGAGCCTGGCTCCTGGCCTTCTAGCTGAGCAGGGCCACAGCAACAGACACTTGCTGCCACATGTGGCTGCCCAGGGTCTTCAGGGTGTCGGCACCCGCCAACCCCGGGTGGAGGGCATGTATGGCCCACATGTTCGCCTGGGTGGGGATCTGCTCAGTGAGCTGGCTCTGCTGCAGCTGCAGGCACAGGATCTGTGCCAGCACCCAGGGAATGCTGTTGGTGCTGGGCACAGGCATCAGGAGTGCGTCTGTGCTGCGCTGGTTCACGGCCACCTTGGTGCCCCAGAGGGCCTGCAGGGTCACGTTGGTGTTGGTCACTTTGCCTTTGGGTAAATAGCTTATGTACTGGGGAGCAGGGTGTAAGGCAGTCTCTGCCTTCAGTTACATGACAGACTCCGCGCCCAGCTTCTCCTTTGGCTCTGCTCCCGGAGCCCATCCTTGCTGCCCGGGCCCAGCAACTGGAGGTTCAGAGCAGCTCGAGAGAAGTCCCTGGAGGGCACTGGCCCCTTGCTGTCATTCATGATGAGGACAGGTGGGGTTTTAGTGCAACTTTTTTATGTTCCAGAAACTACGAGGGAATGAAGAACTCTGCGCAGCACTTGTCGCACACGTGGGTCTCCTCTTGGCGGGGACGCTTCCCTGCACTTCTGACTCCTCTCACTTCATCACCATCTACGGGGTGGTTCACTGGGATGCTCCGTCCAGCTGCCCAAAATGGTTCCCCAGCCTCCTACCTAAGAGGAAGCTTGCAGTCCGATAATTCTGTACAACATGCACACACCTGTTTGTGTGCGCACAACACAGAACAGCACAGTAGAATATACAAAACACAAAAGAGATGAACAGAACAGAGGAAAGGAACAAACCAAAGTGATTGTGTTTTATCTGCATTCATTCCTAGAAACCGCCAATGTTTTCACCTTTTTGAAAGAATTTCAAAATATCTAGCCTCCTCCACAGTTTCTTTACACCACCTCTTGCCTGCATTCTGTATATTCCTTTTTTCTTGCTATTTTTTTTCTTCAATTGTTGTTTACTGTCATCTCTCCTGCAGCCAGTTCCCGTGCATGCTGATTGCACTAGACTGGACAGGCAGGGCCTCATTGCTTTCCCAGAATGCAGTTCGTTTCTTATCTTGCTATTTTCACACACAGAGTCTCCTGAACATAGCTATTCAATGCATCTCTTCTTCTCAGAACTTCCACTCCATCTCCAGTATTTAAAGACCAAAATAAGTTAATATCATTGATGTATTTATTTATGACAGACCTTTTAAAAGGGAATTTATAGACCTCCCATTCCTTGTATTTTTGTACCTGTCTATCTAACAACAACAGTGTCAGCTATGTAAGTGCAGGATACTTTTGTTTGGCAATCATCACAGATCAGTAAAATAAATGATTTCATGGCTAGAGCTGTCATGTCAGAATGCTTTGGCAGGTACAATTAAACTCAAGGTATTTTTGCAATTAATTGAAACACTTAAGCTTTGAGGAAAACACTAAAGTTTATGTAAAATATGAATTTTTATTACCCATGCAATGCTCTTTACTCCAAGGCTCTCTGATAAACCACAGTATCTCACCTGGCTTACTGAGACAGCTTCGGGAGGGCCTTCCTGCCTTGAGGTCATTACCTCACCTACAGTGACAGGGATCTAAGTCTCAGCCCTAACTGTACTCACTCCTATTTCCAACACTTTGATGTCTTCTTCTTATTCTTAGGATACGGTTCTACAGCCTGACTCGGAAGGTCCTATAGAGTCTGCTCGCTACCTGACTTTCACATGCTTCTTTTCTTGCCAGTTCATCCGCTCTTGATGTTTCTTCTGTCTACTCCCTGCACGAAGATCACGCACCACATTTGCGTGGTTAACTCTGATCCTTGAGGAATAGTGCTGAAGTCTCACATGCCAGGGATCCTACCCACTATTTAAACCTGAACTTTTGTTTATAAGATATTCTTTACATTCTCTCCTGCAGCAGGCATCACTGAAGTTTAACTGCTTGCTTGTATTTTGTATAAATTCTATGAAAAGGGAGGATTCACAAAGGCAGAGATCCTGTCTTTTTCACCATTAGCACAATGGTCTGAGACAAGATGACATTCAGGGACAGTGACTGAGTTGTATATAGTACAGTCTCAGTTTTTGGAAGCTAACAAGACACTTATTTTCTAAGAGAGAGAGCCTTGAATGGAAATGGCATGTTCCCACTTAATATCACTAAGCTGGTAGTCTAAAGAAAATGGAATAGAGCTGGAGAGATAGCTCAGTGGTGAGATAGCAAGCTTAGGCAAGAGTGCAGGGACCACAGTTCGATCCCCGGCACCACATGCTGCACCAGCCCTGCCCCCAGGGTGAGCTGAGGTGGCCACAAAAGAAAGAAAGAAAGAAAGAAAGAAAGAAAGAAAGAAAGAAAGAAAGAAAGAAAGAAAGAAAGAGAAAGAAAGAGAGAGAAAACAAAAGAAAGAAAGAAAGAAAGAAAGAAAGAAAGAAAATGGAATAAAACTTGCAGATTTGTGTTTCTTTGTCTAACTGAATAAAAGAAAGAGTAAATCACTTACAACAATGAATGGCTTACGTATTTCTGAGTCCATTCGCAGACTTGAATGCTTTTTGAAAATTTGGAATCTTCATGATCTGAATCTTAATAAAAAGCAATATCCTATGGTTATTTGAAGATCATTCACGTGCTAGCCATTTTAACACACAGTTTTCTCATCCTGCCCCCGATAGTATAATGATTGGTTTCACTGCTCTATTATATGAGGAAGGCGAGTTCAAAGTGACCTACCTGTGGATTGCAGTGGGTTTTCTTTTGTAATTCAGGGAAGGGTCTACAGGGTGTTCAGGGTCTCACCACTAGCTCAGACTCCTGGTGATCCTCCTGTTTTCAGCCTCCCAAGCACTGGGATTACTACAATGTTAATATGCAGATCCAGAATTCAGACAGAGTTGTTGCTTGCTCCAGAGCCTGGCTGTTCTACTTCACCACATCCTCTCTGAGGGCTCCTCCATGCATGCAGATTAATCTCTACTGTGGTAGAGACTGGAAAAATCTGCCTAAAACCCAGAGAATTTTTTCCTACTAACGGAATGTTGGTGAAGTAAGTCTATCCGTCTCCAATGTACCTGTTCAAAAATAAACTTTTCATTCGTGAGCCTACTGTTTGGACAAGGATAGGAACAAACTGCTTTTTTTTTTTTTTTGAAAAGTTTTAAAGGCAGATAAAAGTCTGTGGTTTAAAATCCATGCTCACCAACACCCACTTAGCATGCGGCCTTGAGACCATAAGCCAGGCCCTTTAGGATTGCAGGCAGCACCGCTGCAAACAGCCGCTCATCATGAGCCCCAGCACCAAAGCCCCGTGAAGTGTCTGTGATATATTAAAATAAATTCTTGCCTCTCTGACCCATGACTGATTCGGCCATCCAAGAGGATGGCCCTTGGGAATAGCTCAACAAGCTGAACGAAAAACCAAAGTTTCAAGATCACGCTGTCACAGAAGGGAAACTTCCTATTATTTCAGTGCGGATTATACTGAATGACCAATCATTTTTTATCGATTTTCAATCCTATTAATCAGGAAGTCCTGACTGCATAATCCTCGCTGATCTTGTGGTCCTTGGCAATGACAGTGAACACTGGCAGCTGACTGGCAAAAGTGAGATGAACGCTGCAACGCCTCCTCTTCTGTTCCATTATTCATGTAAGTGCACCAACTCTCGAACGGCCGTGCAGTAGCTCCTATTAACTCTTGGTGCTCAGGAATAAGGAGAGTCAAGTCGTAGCTGACACTCCAGTGTAACATTACATGAAAATCTCAATAATTTTAGATATTTTATTACCATATCTAAAGGCTTTAAATTATAACTTTGAGCAAGATAGTGTAACGTCTATTTGAATGTCACTTTCCCTGGCCGATAAGAATATGGGCAGCTCATTTTTAAAACTCTTGTGCTCTTTTTAATAGTTAAACCTTGGAAACAACCCAAATGCTCAATAACCAATGAATGACTAAAAAGCAAGTTTTTTTAAAATATAATGGAATATTGCTCAGCAATAAAGATAAAATTGAGATTTTTCATAGCTAACTGGATGGACCTTGAGACTATAATAATAAGCAAAATAAATCAGATATAAGTGTAAATATTTCATCTCTGGTGTGAGAAATTGAAAATGTAAATAAAAACAAAAATGTACAATTGATTCTGTGATGTAGGAAGAAATGTTCAAATGGAAAATGGAGCTAGGGAGGGCGATGAGGGAAAAAAGGAAGGGAAAGAAAATAATGAGAAAAGAAGGATAAAATAAAGCTGATCTTTGTGTACAGGGAGGGGATGGGTATGAATGGAGAAGATAGGAATGGGTAGAAAAGAATTAAGATAGATCATGTACAGCTACAAATGCCTTATAATGAATGTGGTAATTATGAATACTTAAATTATATCAATAAACTAAAATAAATAAATACATAAAATATCTATGCTTTGTGTGAGTGGCTAGACCACTCAAGTTATTTAGGCCAACTTCTTTTTTTAATGTATTTGATAAAGGATCTCACTATGCAGCTCAGACTCTCAGTGATCCTCCTGTCTCAGCTTCCCCAGAGCTGAGATTACAGGCATGCACCACCACTCCCAGCCTCAGCGACCAGCTTAGAGTGCCCGGCTCAGAGCGCCCCGGGGGACGGGCTGGCCCAGCATGTGGTGCCGGGGATCAAACCTGAGTCCTTGCACTAGCCTAATCAGGCCCTTAGACTGCTAAGCTATCCACAAAGCCCAGGGCAACTTCTTACATTAACCAATTTGTTCTTCCATCTAACTTTCAATCAACGATTCATTCTCCTTGTTCAATTTGTGCTTGTTGTCCTGGAGATCAGTCTCACCGTGTAGTCCAGGCTGGGTTGAACTCACTATATAGCTCAGGCTGGCCTTGAACTTGAGGCAATGTTCCTGCCTCAGCCTCCTGAGTGTTGGGATTACAGGTGTGTGCCACCACGCCCACCCTGTGCACGCTATTTTTAATTTATGAAATATATGTGATAAAATTCTACCTACTAGTTTCTTTCTGGTCATCATCATGGTCATCATTTTAATTTTATATGTACACTAAATGTCTTTGTTATATGCAAGCATGAAATGATTCTCCCTATTCTTATTCATAAAAGTATATTTACATGCTGTTCAAATATCATTGTTTTCCCGTTTAACACAATGATATACCTTTGAAATCACTGCATGCCACTGTGCAGTCTGCTCTGTCATTCTGTGTCACAGCTGCGTCCTATTCTATTAGAGTTGCACCACCATTTAGTGACCCAGTCCCAACTGAAAGGAATTAGTGCAAATTAGGCTGTAAGTGTATACTTGTATGTGCAGCAATGTCTGTGGACAGTATTTGTAAGTGCAAACTCTCTAGGTCAAAGGTACGCTACGAGTGTGGTTTTGGTAGATGTTTTCACGTTGCGCTTCATCCTGGGTGCTTTGCCAATAAATGATCCCATCAGCAATGTGTGATGGGATCTCCGTATCTTAGCATGCGTGGGCAAAGTTTCTCATACTCCTAAGCCTTTGAGAGGTAAAAACTAGATCTCAGTGTAATTTTCATTTGTACTTTTATTGAGAGAAACAGAATTTTGTGACCTAGAAGTCATTTGCATTTTCTTTTATGTAAATTGTGTGCTTGTATCCTGTACTGTTTTTGTTTTCGATTGTTATCAGCAATCATTTCTCATGTCTTTAGGGCATCGGTATTGTCTAGGTGACACTGTGCCAGTCACCCACATTTTGTCCAGTTGTCCTCCTTCTCCCTCTCTCTCTCCGTCCTCCCTCCCTCCATCCCTTCCCTCCCTTCCCTCTTTCTTTCCCTCCCTGATGACTTTCTCTCTTTGTTTTGACATCTAGTAACGAACATGCCTTTTTATGACCTGGATTTCTAGAAATCACATCTCTTTCCAATTGAAAAGGAGAATTCTTTGGGGTCTTTTCCATTTATTTCAGATTTTAGCTTCACTCTTAATTCTTGCATCCACACTCTGCTGTACGATGTGAAGTATTAATTCCCCTTCTGTTCTCTCCGCAAGGCACATTTGTTCACGGGCACTTTGGACTGCCCGCTCCTTCTTTCCCATTGTAGTTTGAGAGTCCGATTTGATCTCATCACACATGAATTCATCTAGGTATGGCTGTTCACTTTTAATGTTGCTATTCTTTTCAATTTGTGTATTCATGTGCCAGACTTAGCTGCTTTTTGTCATAGTTGTTCAATAATTTAACTGTATTTATTACTGGGGTAGTTCATTCAAGGATTTTTTTTGTTAAATATTATATATCTATATCTATCTATCTATCCATCTATCTCTCCAATGTATTTAGTACAGGGTGTACAGGGTCTCACTACAGATTGGACTCATACTGATCTTCCTGTTTTTCAGCCTTCCAAATGCTGGGATTATAGGCATGCGCCACCATGTCCAGTCTCAATCCCCATCTCAGTGTGCCCTAGGGGTGGGGTCGGCACAGCACTCCAGGGATGGAACCCCAGTCCCCATGTCTGTCTAAGCAGGCACTTTAATCCACTCACCTATCTGACCTGCCCAATATTGCATTTTTAATAAAGAAAGCAGTGAAGGAATATCTATATATCATTTATCTATCTATAGTCTATCTATCTATCTATAGTCTATCTATCTATCTATCTATCTATCTATCTATCTATCTGTCTATCTACCTGTCTATTTATTGAGACAAAGTGAGGAGACAGACAGAATATACCATATATTTATAGTGTTATCAAACTTGTCTAATTTTTCCCTTTCACTCATCCCAAAGATGAGGATGATAACAATGACAATAAACTAAATACTATTTTACTGGAATCTTGTAAATGTTGAAAATGTACAAGAAACTTTCAGGACAACCGACATCTCACTTTACATCTATTTTTCTTCTTTTGCATTCTTTAGTAGTGATTTAGTTTTGCTAATAGAGTTTACATGGATTATGATAGACAGGCTGGATTGCCTTTCTTGCTATTTTAGGTAGGATTTTTCTTCCATCATATCATCTGGTACCTTGAATATATATTATATATTGGTTTTTGTACATTGTTATTTTTTACTGCTCAGTCTTTTTGTGAAAACTCAATAGTTTTACTGTTTTTAGATGAAACTCTTAGATTTCACAGATGCACCTTCATATCATCTGGTTATACTTATAGTCCCTTTCACTCACCTAAACGCCTTTGCTATTTCCTTCCACATAATATTAAAATGAACTAATAGAGTAGGCATTCTTGTTTTTATTTTTAAGCATTGTGTCAGCATTATTTGCACAGATTCCTATAGGCAGTCTTTCTTTTTTTTTAATTTTATTTATTTATTTGTGTGTGTGTGTGTGTGTGTGGCCAGCTCAGCCCATCAGGGGGCGGGGCTGGCTGGCATGTGGTGCTGGGGGATTGAACCGTGGTCCCTGGGCTTTGCTAAACTTGTTCTAAGTAGATGCTTTAGACCACTGAGCCATCTCACCAGCCCCTATCGACAGTCTTTCATTAATTTCCTTTTCTAAAGATTCTTGATTATGGTATTGTTTGTACTCTGACTCAAAAGTTTAAAATGGTGTGGCTTTATATCATTTTTATTTTAGTTTGATATTGCAAAAGTTTTTGAGGGTTGGCCAAATAGCTAGCAGATTAAAGTGCCTGCAAGCAGGCACAGGGACGGGGGTTTGGTCCCCTGGGCTGTCGTGCCAGCCCTGCCCCTGGAGGCAATTGAGACCACATGGTGATATGCGCCTATAATTCCAGCTCTTGGGAGGCTGTAAACAGGTGGATCACTATGAGTCTGATCTAGTAGTGAGACCCTGAACGCCCTGCAGACCCTTCCCTAAAATAAAAAAAAAAAATGTAGATCTAGTTTGCCATTTCACAAGTGTTCAAACATTTATGTGTTTATGTAACATCCACTGAAAAATATTCAAAATTTCCATAACCATCTGTATGACCTTCAGGTTACCCTTTATAGAGAGCTCTCTCTTACCCATAAGTCCTGGCGGCCACTGATAAATTTTGTATTACGGTTTGTCTTTCTTTTATTGTAAAATAAATTAAATATGCAATATGTTTGAAGGCAGCTTTTTTCACTAAAGAATGTTTCTAGATTCATGATAATCTCTGTACATATCACTATTTCCTCTTTGTAAAGCTCTACAGTTTTGCATTTTATAGATGCACCAACATTTGTTTATGTAAACAATCTGCAAGGTGATTTGTAAATTTTATCCATAGTAAACAAAGCTGCTAAAACATTAGGGTACTGGATCTGTGTGAATTTAAGTTTTTAAATCTCTAGGGTAAGTATCCAAGAGTGAAATTTCTGTGTTATTTGATAAGTACATGCTTAACTTTTTAAACTGCCTATATTAGTTAGGACTCTCCAGAGAAATGAAATGAACAAGAAGTGTGTGTGTGTGTGGGGGGGGCTAGAAAGCTCACTTTATTACAAGGAACTGACTTACAACTATGAAATGCAAGAAAGTCAAATTTTGAGTCTAGCAGACTTGAGACATCAGCTACAGCGTGAATCTACAGGCTACCAGGACAGAATGTCTTTGTCTTCCTGGGAAGTTGACCTTTCTTCCATTAAGGACTTCAAAAAATTGGATGAGATTCATGCACATTATAGAGGACACTATGCCTTATTCACAAATGTTTACAAGTGCCCACCCATTTAAATATTGATTTTATGTAGAAAATTCACTCACAGAATCCTACAATGTTTGGTCAAATATAAAGGCATGGTGGGTGCCCGAACTGCCCAGCAGGCGTCATTTTGGCAGTATCGGTTTTCATTCTCAAAAGTAGAACCAAGAGTGTGTGTGTGTGTGTGTGTGTGTGTGTGTGTGTGTGTGTGTGTGAACATGCATGCACTTGTGCATCAGAGAGAGAGAGAGACAGACAGACAGACAGACAGACAGACAGACAGAGACAGATTGATTTTGTTCTGCATCTTTGTTAGCATTTAAAAAGAAATCTTTGTTTCTTTATGTATTTGGTACAGATTCTCACTACAGAGCTTGGAGTCCTACTGATCCTCCTGTCTCAGTCTCCCCAGCTCTAGGATTACAGGAGTGTGCCACCATGCCTGGTTTCAGTGGCCTGCACGGTTTTGGGGCTGGCATGGTATGCAGTATTGGGCATCAAACCCAGGTCCTTACACTTGCTGGGCAGGTACTTATACTGCTAAACTATCACTCCAGCCTCTTGTTAGCATTTTGTATTGTCAATGATGCTATTTTGTCTACTCTAATAAACACATGGTGATTAAAACAGTAGCTAGGAATTTGCCTTTCTAGTAGGCAGTGACATAAAACTTCGGTGAAGTGTCTGTTTTGGATTTTGTCCATTTGTTACTACTAACTAATTTATGGTCTTACAGTTGACTTTTGATAGTTCATTATATATTCTAGACAGTCAGTTCTCAGATATGTGACTAAGAAATTCTTGCAGTTTGTAACACTGTTAATTCCCAAGGTTTGTGGAAGACTAAAAGTTTTACCTTTTGAGGTATAAGCTTTATCTGTACTTCTTTTTTTTTTAAATTAATTGTAATTTTGGTGTCACTGTAGAGAAGTCTTTGTTTAATCTCAACTGTGTTAGTCAGGCTCTGTCATGGTGAAATACTTGAGGATATCAACACAATAAAGAATGGTTTCTAGCTGGCCAGATAGCTCATTGGAGTCATTCAATCCTCTGTATGCCATGCCAGACCTGCTCCCAGGGTATGCTGAGATGGCTACTAAAACGGCATGGCAGCCCATGACTGTAATCCCAGCACTTGGGAGGCTGAAAACAGGAAGATCACTGAGTCTAATCTGTGTAGTGAGACTCTGGAGACCCTGTACTAAATACATAAAAACAAAAACGAAAATATGTAAAAATAGAAAGGTTTCTCTTGATTCTTTTAACTGGTTTGAGAGGTTTCAGTCTGCAGTCAGCTGGCCCATTGCTTCAGGCATGAAGCAGAGCAGAAGCACCATGGTGGAAGGGGAGAGTGAAAGAAAGACTCTCACTTCTTGGCAGTCTGGAGGAGACAGAGAGGAGCGGTGCCTGCTGTAGGGTTTCCCTTTTCTATCACTTGTATTTCAACCAGGCCCAGAGTCTGAGATTGTGCCCCCACCTTAGAGGTAGGGTCCTTCCTCAGTTTGCTGTTTCTTTCTTTTCTT
>NW_004524785.1:1273249-1279160 GCF_000260255.1 Octodon degus | reverse complement strand
CTCTCTCCCTCTCTCCCTCTCTCCCTCTCTCCCTCTCTCTTTCATTTTTTGTGCCAAGGATTGAACTCAAGACCTTGTGCTTACCAGGCAAGAGCTTATTATACTGAGCTATCTCCCCCACCCAAGTTTGCTGTTTCATGTGCCAAAAGTTTCATAAATACACTCAGAAATGTCATTCACTAATTTTCCTAGTGTTTGTAATCGAATAAACTGATCATAAAGATTAACTGTCAAATCATGCCTTGAAGGTTTTCACTTGTTTTACTGAAGGGTATATGGGTTACATTTAGAAGTATAGCTTATTTTGAATCAATCTTTGCAAATTGTGTGAGATTTGCATGAAAATTTGTTTTTTGTCTAAGAATATCTATTTGTTAAAACGGTATTTACTGATTAAGGAATTATTCTTTTTGAGTTGAACCATTTTGCACTGAATTTATTTCTAGATGCTGTATATCCTTTACAAACCCCTTTATCCTTTATAAGCCCCTATGTTTATAGCTTTGCTAATAGTAAAGCTTTATTTGCTTGTCTTGATTTATTTGCTATAACTTCACAGCATAACTTAAAAGTGACTGGTTTATTTCTGCAATTATGTTCTCTTTTTTTAAATGTATTTGGTACAGGGTCTCTCTATACAGTTCAGACTTGTAGTGATCCTCCTGTCTCAGCCTCCCTAGTGCTGGGATTACAGGCGTGCCCCACCACACCCGGTCTCAGTGGCCAGGTCAGCCTGCCTGGGGGGCAGGGCCAGCATGTGTTTTGGTTCTTTTGAAATAATTATTCTATTTCCTTTGCTCCTTCATGTAAACTCATAGTGTGACTTTATCACACATTAGAGCTACATTTGTCTAATCCTTGTCTGCTTATGGTTTCCTGTTTTCTTACATCTCTACCTTTGCTTGAGTTATTTTGTACTCTAACATATTGTTCTCTGCCATTTGTTATCAATTCTACCCAAGTGTCAAAATGTAAATGAAATGCTTTAAGTGTTTCACTTTATATTTCTTGCTTTAATATCGCATTAGGTGACATGAATCATGACATGGCACCAGGTAGATGAAAGAATCAGAGTCAGTTCACTGTCTTACTGGAATTCCTCTGCAGAATATAAGAAGCTGAAGTAGAGCCTTGCCTCCATGGAAGACCTGCCAACTTCCTTAGTCATTATTGATAAGCTGAATGAAGACATGGAAATTCTTCCACAGATGTGTTTCTATTTCTGATGGCAAAAAATATTTAGAAGGGACTGGGGAGATAGCTCAGTAGCGTGGCATCTGCCTGGCAAGCACAAGGTCCCGAGTTCACTTTCTGGTACAATTTGCCTTTCCTTAAGAGTTGTTGGCATTTCCATGACACTAAATGCATTCAAACTTTGTGAAGTACCCCGTGGTAAGGTGAGTGTTAGATCTTGCGCTCTTTTTCCCAAGAATGAAACAGAGAGAATTGTACGTGCTTCACTTTCCATTCAAAGAGAAAGGAAAGGGAACTTGCATGGCCTGAGCACTAATTTGGTAATGCTTTCTACAATTATCACCAAGTGTTATTTTGTTCTGCCTTCAGAAGCAACCTTGCAAAGATAGATGTTATTTTAAACAGTTTCTAGATTAGTAAGGTAAGTTTATGGGATCGTATTTAGGCTGCTTAGGCTGTCAGAAACTCCATGCAGCCAGGGCCATTGTGCAGGCAGAGGAGGAAGCAACCGCGTGCAGCACGTGCCATGCAGCATGTTAGGGGGACACAGCATGTGTGGTGACATCACTGAACTTGGGGGGCTGTAAATCATGAAGTGTCTTTTCATATTTAGACACTACTCTTAGGTCAATTAATAACTAAGTTTATATTTGAGCTAATTTTTGCTTGGTTCATTTGTAGAACACATTTGTTTCTTTGTTTAATTTCGACATTTCCTTGTAGGAAATTTGGCACAGAACAGGAAAGTCTGTTGCCCTGCAGCAGAGAAACTGGAATAAATGTGGCTAAGAAGAAGGTGAATGGCATGAAGAAGAGCAGAGAGAAGGAACAGAGAATGGGCCAGAACTTTTACAACAGTGGGTCAAATGATTATTGTTCCAAAAGATTGGTAAGGGATTATTTGCTTCATAAATTTTTTGTGGTACACACTTAAGTTAGGCAATATGATCTTTTGATATACTTATCGTTTAAAATATTTTTATTAGTACATGTTTGCAAAACACAATATTCACATTTATCATGGGCAGTGGATACATGCACATGACCCACCTTCATTAAGTTTTATTCCATTCCCCTCCCTTGCACCCTCCCTTCATTTCTTGGTCTGCTTCCCTTTTACAAGAGATTTATTTGTTTTCTATTATCTATCTTCTCTTACAGTCTGGGCTTCTCATATAAAGAATCATATGGTATGTATGCTTCTGTGACTGATGTATCTTACTTAACATTTATTCTGATATGCATATGAATCATAAAATGATTACCGCAGTCAAGAAAACTGACATACCCGATATCTCATATGATTACTTTCCTTTTGTATGTGTGCAGGGTTAGAGTACCTAAAGATCTACTCCCTTGGCAACTTACACATATACATTTAAATACTATTAACAGCAGTCCTAGTGCTGTGCATTAGATCTCTAAGCTCATTCATTCTGTGACTGCAGCTTTTAGTTGTTGTGCTCTGTCTTTCTGTCATTCCCCCAACTTGTCCTTGGGAATGACTAAATTACTCCTTTTTTTCCTGAGATGTAAAAATATGGGAGATTTCATAGCAGTTTTCCTCTTGTATTTGACTTATTTTACTCAGCACAATGTCCTGTAATTCCATGCACGTTGCTACAAATTGCAGCAACTTCTTCTTTCTTAAAGATGAACATTACGCTGCACCTGCCATAATTTTTGTCCTCATGAACTGAGCACGTCAGCATGGCCATTCTGGCCATTGGCCATTGTGAACGATACCGATATAGGTGTAGCAGTGCCAGGCAGGCTTGAAGGAGCACACCTGTAATCCCCGCCCTCAGAGGCTGAGCTTGAGGCCCATTTGGGCTCCTTAGTGAATTAAAGGTTATCCTGAACTGCACAGCAACCTTGTCTCCTAAAATGCCAACTCTCCCCGGCCCCAAGTAAAAGAATAGTACCTATATTTCTCCATTTGCTTTGGGTATATATGGGGAAGAGGGGTTGCTCAGTCATGTGGTAGTTTTATTTTTAATTTCTTTGGGGACCTTTATATTGTTTTCTATAGTGCCTGCATCAATCTGTGTTTCCATTAACGCTATAAAAATGGTTTCTATTCTCCACATCCAGATGTCGCTTGTCTTTTGTTAAAAGCCTTCCAAGAAGGTATAAGATAATATCTCACTATTATTTTTACTTGAAATTTCCTTATAATTAGTGATGTTGAAAACCTTTCATGTACTTACAATCTATTTTTATATCTCCTTTAGAAAAATTTCTACTCAGGTCCCTTTTTATATTTGGGTGGTTTCTTTGCTGTTAACTTATAGGTACTGTAATGCCTTAGCTCACAAATACTTCTGTGAATAATTTGGTCTGCGAACCAAGCGTTGGACAAAATTATGCTTGCTTGAGCAAACTCTGCCTTGAATGAAGGAGACAAACATGACCATCTTCCTCCCCATCACCCACAGAACCACCTTCCCAGGAATAAATTAAGGTCATGAACTGAGATACCACTGCTTTCTTTTTATTTTTTAAAGAGGATAAATATTAATAAAAAATTAGCAATGATGCAGAATTTCACTAAACAAAATGATAAGAGTTCAACAATGGTTGTTATATCGCACATACATACCTTGCATATTAATTATTTATCAGATACGTGATATACACACAGGTTCTCTCGAGCCACAGGCTCCCTTTTCCTCTTCTTGCTGGTTTCATGGGCTACGCTGAGCTTTTATGCATTGATGTAATTTCACTTGTTGACTGTCCTTGCTGCAATAGCAAGAAGAAATCCTGAAACGACACTCAGGATTTGGAGGGCTAGAGTCTATGCTCATGGGCACTGATGAGGATCGTTCCCAAAAGAGCAGGCCCTGATCCTTGGGAAATTTGGGCTTCTATGGATAAGCAAGCAGATGGTACAGAAGCAGAGTATATGGCAGCTATTGATTGGTTCTTTTAATATACATTAGAGTAAGCAGGTGTGCATCTCAGTGGCCAACGGTTTCTAGGGGACAAAAGTAACAGGAACTATAATTACTTGGGCAGCTGAAGTACACTGGCAGAAGGGGGTTTTTTTTTTTTTTTTTTTTTGCTACATTTGCCTTCTCTTTTAATTTCCCTGGAAATTCTTTGCTGGACATGAGACGTGTGACAAGGACCAACCAGAAGCAGTGTCACTCAGTAATGCTAGGATGGGCCCTACCTAAGCTCCCAAGACTGAAAGCTTTCCCACCAGGAGTGGAAAGACTGTGGTCAGGTGGGAAGTCTTCTCCAAAGGAGGATTAAACAAGTCTCAAACCTCTAGGGATGAGTCCAAGTCAGATAAACGTTGAGTTCAGAACTTGGGTCTTTCTTTTCTTTATTTTTTTTTTCGATACCAGGGATAGAACTGGGGAGAGGTCCAGTAAGGCACTTTCCTCTCAGGCAGGCACATATGCCACTGAGCTATCTCCCTGGCCCATAACTGGGGTCTTTCCATTGGCAGGTAAAGAGGGTTTGGCTGACCAGAATCAACAAAATGCATAAGAAGCCATTCTTTAGGCCCAGGCAGGTATACAAGCAGGCTGTGGGAGGAAACATCTTGTGGCTTAGAAGCTTCATGTCTTTCCTGAGGGACCATGATGGCAAGCAGGACAGACTGTCCCAGAGTGAGGGCAATGGGAACTCAGCCGCACCTGTTGTTAGCTCCTCCCCTGAAATAGTGGGAGAGTTTTTAACCCCTTATGGCGATTGAGTAGTAGAGTCCTATCTTAGTATCTTCAGGTAGAAGTGGCTTAGAGTAGCAGCGACTCCCAAGCAGAGGAAGGCAACTTTTACATCTATTCACGTAAACAAGTCGGTATCTGGAAGTAACAGTCCAAAAGGGTGCACAGGTTGGAAATGGCGCAACATAAGTGGAGGCTGCACTGTGGATGGCACCAGGATTGTGCACTGGCTGGCATTCTTCACTGGACATGTTTACCAGGAGGAGAGCCTTGTTCTGAGGTCATTAACAGTCTGTCAGCTGTCAATCTGCTTTAGACTGTTGACATAGATAAAGCTTGATGACTCTTTGCGCTTCCACTGACATAGGCCAAGGGAGCATGTTTGATGGCCAGGCCTGGAGATAAGACTTTAGCTTACACCACTGCAGGAGAGTTTCTAGAACTTCAGGATTGAGGTGATCTTTCTCAGGCTGAGGTAGGTATCATCTTCCTCTCAGGAAACAGAATTGAAAGTGAGGGCTTAAGTGGGCAGGAGGTTGACCAGCTTGGTGCAAAGGACAATGGTCTGCCTTTAAGAGGAGGTATCTTCCCAGAAGCAATATGGGGAGTTATCCTCCCAGGCTCAAAGTTTGTGTCTGGTGGAAGAGGTAAGAGGCAAGAATCTCAGTTGTCCCAGTGCTGGTAACTTTCTTCTGACATAGGAAATCTTTGAAGGCAGAGAGTTCTACTCTATTGTTTACCAGGAAGAAGAGAGCCCAATTTGGGAGCCCTCACTGGGAGGAACATGGAAGGATACCTGTGAGGCAGAAGGCTCTGTGGCCCAGCACAGGCAATGGCTACCTGGAACCAGTTCAGTTGGCTGGAAGTGGATGAGTCAGGAGCAAGAAGTGAAGCTGTCGGTGTTGGCAGCAACTGTGGCAGCTGAGGAGGGCGCCAAGGTGGATTTCCCAGGAACAATAGACTTCTTCTTCTTCTTCTTCTTCTTCTTCTTCTTCTTCTTCTTCTTCTTCTTCTTCTTCTTCTTCTTCTTCTTCTTC
>NW_004524785.1:1249743-1273149 GCF_000260255.1 Octodon degus | reverse complement strand
TTCTTTCTTCTTCTTCTTCTTCTTCTTCTTCTTCTTCTTCTTCTTCTTCTTCTTCTTCTTCTTCTTCTTCTTCTTCTTCTTCTTCTTCTTCTTCTTCTTCCTCTTCTTCTTTTTTATCTTTCAGATGTAGGAAACAGCAGTTTAGTTTCATTTTTAACTCCATAATCTCAGAGAAGCTTTTTTCAAAAAGTTTTGGGTTAGGACGTATAGTCAGGGGTAATGGGTTTAGACTGACTGGAACCCATTGTTTACTTCCTAGGTGTGCACAGTGTACCCTTGAGTGATGGCACAACAGACACAGGTGGGTACCCTCAGAGAAAGAGAGAGACCACTGAAATGGCCCTCATAGGGACTTAAAAGTGACTTAGCTAAAGAGGGTGTTATGCCATATGTCATGCCATATGTCAATCTCCAGTGCACAGTAAGTGAAGGCCCAATCAGACATGTCAGCGAGTGCTTCCCAGTCTTGGGGGGCACTGACCGAATGGCCTATTGCTTAGGCTGACAATTCCATTCACTCACATATTGATTCAACAGCCACTCAGAGATTAACACCTTAACCCCCTTCTCTTGCGGGTGGTCTTGCCTAGTGAGAGGTGGTTAATCTCTTTTCCTGCTGGAGCGGAGCAGGACTGGGAGACTCACTGGGGTTTCCCCAAAGGTTTCCTTACCCAATGACCAGACCAGACTGTGTCCTTCTCTCTTATGGGCCTGATGTGGGCAGGGACCCTCCTCCAGAACTCCAAGGGAACTCAAGAAGTCTCATGGGTGCCCCTTCCTACCGGAACCCGGAGGGGCTCTTGCTCCTCTAAGAGGGCTGCAACCAGTGCCCAAAGAGATCAGCACGGTCAGTTTTTCTGGGCAGTTTACTAGATGCTACAGATCATTCCTAAACTATCATTCCTTACCTTGATCCTTGGTAAGTCACTTGCTTATATGAGGTAAGCAAGCAGAAAATACAGAAAGGGAGTATTTGGTAGCTTTTGTTTGGTTCTTATAGTATGCATCATAGTGACCAGTTGTGCATTACACTGACCAGCTGTTTCTAGGATACAGAAATAACAGGAACTAAAGCAGGAGCTATTACCTGGACAACTGAAATATGGTGCCTACAGGGGCATTTTCAGCTGCACTTTGTGTGCCTTGTGCCCCCAAATTATTTCTAGCACTATTATTATTATTATTATTATTATTATTATTATTATTATTATTATTGGTGATCAAGCAGGAAAATGTATTGGAGAAGAGAAATGAGTTATGGGAATAGCAATAGCTTCTGAGAGACAGGAGAAATCCTGAACGAATGGGTTGACCTCCAAGACCATTATTGAAAGGCTTTTCTCATGATTGATTGATCAGCATTTTAAAGTTTAGGGTCTTGCATTTACGTCTTCCAGCTATTCTGAGATGTTGAGCTAATTCTTGTGTCCAGTGTCCAGAAGGGTCAGATTTCATGCGGCTGTCGCCCTTTCTCAGAAGCATTTCCCTGTGTATCCTCTTGGCGCCTTTGTCCAACTGTCTTGGATGTACATCCTGGGGTTTATTTCTGGGCTCTCTCCTCTGTCTTATTGGTCTGTGTGTTTACTGTGCTGGTAACAAATTCTTTTTTACTTACAATCACTTTGTAGTACATTTTCAGCAGTATGATGCTTTCAGATTTATTTTTTTAGCCTAGCCTTGTTTGGAAGATTTTTTTGTTCATTTGTTTTTTTGTGTTTTCTTGCAGTTCCATATGACTTATAGGAGTTTTCTTTCCCTATCTTTATAAAAAGTGTGCTTGAAAAAAAAAGTGTGCTTGGAATTTTTATAAGTATTACAATTATCTATAGATTACTTTGGGCAGTATATACATTTTAGCTGGGGACATAGCTCAATAGAATAAGTGCTTGCCCTCTAAGTGCAAGGGTCTGAGTTCAGTTCCCAGTTCTGTCAAAAAAAGGAAAAAAAATTAATTCTTTCCATTTTTAACATGGATTATCTTTCTGTTTATTTATACTTTTTTTCAACATTTTTCCATCTTTTCCTAGTGTTCATGGTATAAATCTTTGACCTCATTGGTTAAACTTATTGCTAAATATTGTTACAATCACTGTAAGTGAGATACTTTTCTTTATTTCTTTTCAGTGAGCCAATTGGCAGAACACACTCATGCTACTGATTTTTGCATTTTGATCTTGTACCCTATAATAGCACTTAGTTTATCGTTTTGAATAGTATTTTGGGGTGGGGCTTGCGGTTTTTCTTCATATAAAATCATGTCATGTATAATCAGAGATGATGGGACTTCTTTCTGATTTAGGTGCATTTTAATTCATTCTCTTGTTTAATTTCTATAGTGTGGGCTTCTAGTACTATATTTAGCAGAAATGCTGAGAGTAGACAGCATCAAATTGTTTCTGATTTTAAGGTAAAACCACTTTTAACTATCCATCAATGAGTATAATTTTAGCTGCGATTTTAAGAAGTTTTATCTACCTTTTAATACTTGTATTTAATTTTAATATAATCTAGATTAAGTTCGAAGGTAAAGGCAAAACTCACTAAGGAGTTTGATAAGTTTCAGTTAGGGAAGTTGGAGCAATCTTAATCCTCTGCAATTCTGTTTACTAGCAGAAGTACAAGCTCTTTACTGTGGCTCCTAGGGTCTGTGTAGCAGAGACCTTGCTGGCGCATACCTCCTCTACAATCATTGCACCTCCATGTAGGTGAATAACTTTACAGATCCCAAAGTTACTCTGTCTGGATTATTGCTTCTCTGGAATCCATCAATTTCCACTCACAAAGCTAAAATTCTTATAACCATAAGCATTTTAATTCATAGCGTTCTTTTGCATAGAAAGGGATTTTACCTTTCAGAGTTGCATAAGACTCTTCCAAACTGTAATAATATCGTGGATACATTGCAACAACTCATGACCAAGGTAAAAGCTGAAACTTCTGTGCAGTTTCCAGTCATTGAGGGGAACGTAATTTCAGTTAACTACATACAGCAGTAGTTGACTTTTAAAATGTAACTAGCCTTGTAGTTGCTAAAGAATTGTAGAACTTGTATGTAAGATGTTCTGTCTTGAAAAGCATGCTGTGAACAATGAATTAGATTACCTTATTAGTCTTTGAAAGATACAAACAGAAACCTTATAATCAGTTTTTCCATGTACAATGTTTCATTTGTCATTTTATAAAGAAAATGAGCCACAACAGGTGCTGACATGTTTTCAGATTTTAATTCCACTCATTCTTCATTTCTCAGCCAAATCATATCCGCTAAGAAGATCTTCCTCATCTTTGAGTCTGAATTAGGTGGATCTCCATTAATGTCCTATGCTTCCTGTCATTCTTCTTACCACACTGTACTTGAATCTTCTTAGAACTGTTTTGCTTCAAGAGCCTGTAATTTTTATAAAGTCTCGGCATGTGTCTATTTTATTAGACACCATATATTGTTATGCAGCATCTGGCACAGCACACAATACACATTCCAAATATTTTGAGAAGAAAGAATTAAATGAAAATAAACATGATTGTTATGGTTTATGTCTAGTTGTCCCCCAAAAGCCTCATGTGAAATTCCAGAGTTTGTGATTATTTCATGATCAAAAGCTGGGATTAGGGTCGGCCAGATAGCTCAGTGGACTAAAGCGCCTGCTGAGGCAGAGCACAGTGGCCAGGGTTCAATCCTAGGAGTGCCATGCTGGCCTCACCCCTGAGGTGTGCAGATACAGTAACAGACCGGGCGTGGTGGCTCACACCTATAATCCCAGCACTTGGGAGGCTGAAAAGGGAGAATCACTATGAGTCCAATCTACTCAGTGAGACCCCATTTGACCCTGTAGACCCCATACTAAATGCATTGTTTAAAAAAGCTGGGATTATGGGTGTGAGTGCTACACCCACCCTGGGGCAGATAGCCTGGATGCAGTACAAGGGAGAGAGACTGGCTCTCTGCCTCTGCTGCTGCTCTTGTTGCTGCTGCTCCTGCCTTTTTGCTTTTGCCCCACTATGAACTATGTCCTCTCCCATGTGCCACTCTGCCTTGGAG
Source organism: Octodon degus (assembly GCF_000260255.1). Lineage (NCBI taxonomy): Eukaryota > Metazoa > Chordata > Mammalia > Rodentia > Octodontidae > Octodon > Octodon degus. Next base: position 1,269,110 of record NW_004524785.1, on the reverse strand, counting down.
CTAGTTGATTATGACCTGAAACCACCACAACCTTTCCTTCTTCAATTTTGGGTGTTGGATTTCTTGTCCCTACAATGAAGGAAAAGTAACCAAGAAAATGATTATGTCACAGAGTGATAACTTGATACTGCAAGCCTTTTGCTTCTGACTGCTATGCAAGTGATTAGCTGGAAAACATTGAGCCCTTACTTAGGTATAAGAGCACTGGCCTACAACACAGGGATGGGTTGACTATATCCTTGATCTAAAGATGTAGAAACTCTAGATAGCATATCAACGAGTACAATTGAAAGAGAAAATTAATTTTTAATTGAATAGCTACTTTCTTCAAATTATATCATTTTGTGGGTTAAAGTACTTGTAACATTATGGGATATTACACCTTTCAAGTTATTTTTAGTATTTGATGAACATGATGTGAATCTCCACCACCTGAGTTAAGCTTCAGGGATGTCTCTGTGGCAACACTCACAGTCAAGAGAGGATCCTTAAAGGAAATTAAAAACCTCTCCAGGACGCACTTGGAAAGTGACTGTCATTGGCTTACTCCCAGGCATTCACAGGAGGATTACAGACAGGCTGCAAGAACATCCTACGTGTGCATTACATCAGTGTTTGAGAACAATTTGTCAAAAGCTTGTAAAAAGACAGACCAGTAGGGCTTGTGTTAAGTAACTGAAAGCCTCCAATAAAGGAATCCAGTTCTCATTGTATACTCTTATTAATTTATTATTTCATAAAAGCTATACATTGTTGGCCTTAGACTGATAGTCAGACAAATGCAGAATTCCTGCAGGCCGAGGGAGCATCCCACTCATGTATGATGCCCTTCATGTTGTTTTCCTGGCAGTCATCCTATGATTTGGCTTCATGGAAGGCACAGTTTAAGTCAAAATGTAATCAGATAATTAATTACTTAATTTTTGTATTTGGTATCTTTGCTTTTCTTTTTATACTTTTCAATGTATTATTTCAACATGTTCCTATTTCCATTATTGCATCTTGACACAGTGAAACACTGGAGTCACGTTTCTTGTTTCCCTCCTGTGTGACTTTATATACCTTCACCCTCTTAATCTTAAACCAGTCTCGTGTAAAAAATTATTATATGTATGCTTATATCTAATAATCTGAATAACCATGAAGGTAAAAATATACACTATAGTAACAATCATTGATTTCCTACCATCTGGTTTTGAAATTCTGTATTATTTTTATTTTTTTGTTCTCTTTAAAATTAAAAAAAATATTGTATGCAAACACCAGTGTTTATATAATGTAATTCGGTCTCAGGAAGTAAGAATGACTTCCCCAAGGATACAAGCTAGCAGGATGCCGAGTGCCGTGCCACACCAGCAGTCTGGGTCTCAGTCTTGTGGTGCTCTTCCTGATGTAGCACCTATGGATATACATCACAACACTTACTTGCAGTTTACCAGGGATGTGCAAAATCATTCTACCCTCTGAATGCATTTTATTTATTCAAAAAGGTTAATTATATCCACTTAATTACTGATATGAATAATTGGCCAATTTATAAACACTCTTCTTGCTCCTTAGCCTCAACATAGCCATTAACAATCTCATCACATAGATACGGACAAGGAAACTACTTTTCAGGAATGTCTGGCTACTGGCCAGGAGTCTTATCAATAGTAATTCTACAGCTCGGATTTGAACCCAGTAATATCTGATTCACACTGGTTTAAAGCGAGATTGTAAATATGTTTTGGCTTTGTGAGCCATGGGTCTGTTCTTTAACTATTCAATTGTGCCTGTAGAACTTCAAAGCAGCCATAGATAAATGTGAATGAGTGAGCCTGGCTGTGCTCCAACATAATCTACTTAGTAACATTGAAATTTACATTTCCTTTGATTGTCCCATGTCACAAGAACTTATTCTCCTTTCTATTTTTCAACCTTTAATGGTGATAAATCAAACCTTAAGCTTTAGGCAATCAATGATTTATATCATCTGTGTAAAGATATGTACCCTCCAGTACCCTGGAGAGGACATGATAAGAGTCGTACTTCACACCAAGGCCCCTCCCCAGAACTTACGTATTTTGGGAACATCCAGTTCAAGCTAAAGACCTGTCCACAAACTGCTTGGCCAACTCTTCAGTACAGTATTGTCAAGTTTATTAAAAATGAGGACACTCTAAGCCAATACAGGCTAAAGGAGACAGGATGACAAAACATAATATAATTCTAATGATACACTCCTGGGATAAATAGAGGCTATTAAGAAAACATTAAGACTCTTGTGATCAAGTACTTATGTGCTATGTAATAACGTTGTTTGTCCATCAATGGTAGACGACATATACAGCAATTGTCCTAGTAGATTATAATGGAGCAGAAAAATTCCTCTTGCCTAATGATGCCCTAGCATAATGCTTTACTCCTGTGTTGGTGATCTTCCTAGTACAAGTGAAGCTGCCTGAAAATCTGTAGATAGACAAATGCCACTGAGGTACAATAGCCTACAATTTTCAGTGCAGCAATGCACCCAAGCATACCAAGAGGTACTCCAGAGTCTAGATCAGTGGTGGCAAACCTACAGCATGCGTATTACTTGTTATTTCTTTTAAGACAAAAGATACTAATGCATTAGTGGTTTGTTCTAAACTTAAACCTTGGTATTCAGGTTTAAGTGCAGCCCTGGCACTTTATGATAAGTAAGTGAGCTTTGGGTTGTGGTTTGTGCACTTCCCTCTAAAAGGTTTGAACTCATTGATCTAGGTGTAGCGTGGATTAGGCAATCTGCATTTGTGTAAATGTGCTTTACTGTGTTCATAGAATAATACAATTGCCTCCTGAAGCTTTTCTCAAAATGTGCTCCTGTTATTAAGCAAACTGAGTGTATAGATTTTGGACAAAATGCACTAATATTGGCTCATCAATTGTGTCGTTCATACCACAGTGATTTAAGGTGGTAACCATGAGTGAGTGTAGGTGTGGGGACTATGTGAATCTTCTGTGTTATTTTGCTAGTAAGTATTAGTATCCTAAAATAAAAATATTCATTGATCTTTATAAAGATAGATATATAAATATAGATATAGATATAAAGACTCATTTTCAAATTAAAAAAGTCACTATCCTCCTTATTGAGTTGTTCAAAGGGGATTATGTATATGAAACTACTTCATAACATGCCAAGTCTTAACATTTTGGCTTTATTTATGTGTTCGCTCTATGTTTGTATCATCTCATGAAGCTTTACTGAGCTGACAACTGTGCACTGGGCATTTTGCCAAATTTTGATTAACAAAAGTAAGGAGGACAAAGCCCTGTCTTTGAGGAGCTGGAAATTTAGAAAAGTATTTAGATTTCTATATTAATGCTTGCATTGTATCCAGATAGTATTAATTATGTATATGGATACAAGCTAAAACTTGGGTGAAGGAGGAAGAGATGAATTGTTCCATCAAGAGAAAGGATATTTCAGAGGAGAACATGATCTTGAGTTGCATCTTATGGGAATATAAACTTGACAGACAATTGTGGGGCTGGAAGGAGCTAATCTTCCACCGAAGTCTAGAAATATGGAATAATGTGGCATGTCTTGAAATCTGGGCCATACGATATCATGATATTTTATAACCTCTCAGTCAAAACCAAACAAGATGTTAGCTCTTTACACACATACCTTTACCTATTTCTGATTTTTTTTGTTGTGCCCTTTAATTGCACTTCTGTTCTGGGCTGCATTGTGCCCATCCCCAAATGCACATACAATTTTAATTTCTCTCATGTTGTAATATGACTTCACTGGGAAATAGGGTGTTTATGAAGGTAAGTAAATTAAAATTACAGCCTTAAGGTAAGCAGTAATTCAACATGACTGCTGTCCTTAGAGGAAGAGGATTTTTAGAATCAGATACAGAGAAAAAAATCCTGAAACTATCTTGATCTCAGACTTGGTCTCCAGAAGAGTGAGGAAACAAATTTCCATTCAGCATTTCAGTGTGTGGTACTTTGCCACAGCATTGGGCAGAACTTATCCACAGTGAATAGTTTCACTGTAAAGGCAATGAATTCAGCTCTGAGTCAAACTTCTGGGACTCTCAGAAATTTCAGAACTGAATTTGGAAGACAGAAGTTAGCTCAGTAAATGTGTTAAATGTATCTACAAGTGAACATTATTTGGGTAGAAGGTGAAGCTCTGAGATTTTATGAAATTATTCAGAGTGAGACAAAGATTAAGAGCAAGGATAGGTGCTAAGGAGACCCCACACATCCAAATGTGTATGTTTACTCACAGGCTGGGCTTGGTTTTTTCTCTATAATTTTATTGATAAACAAATAGCAATGAGACAGTTTCAAATCAAATTGGTAGGACAGTTTCAATAATTAACACATTGCATACATTCCTCCCAGTGGTTAATTGCTGTACAAGATGCGGACATGATATCCCATCTACAAACATCATTAGAACAAATCACTCTATTCATTAAGAGAATGTAACTATATGTCTATCCTAACCACTTTGAATACACAGATACAAAATGGACATTCATCTGTATACCCTTTTTTTGTGCTGAGTTAACACATCTATAATATTCAAATAATGGTCAACTTGTAATAACCAGCTGAACTATATTCAGCACAGGGCTGGGAGTGAGGAATCCTGCCAACAACATTTTTTAAAAAATGAAGGGGAAGAGTGTGTGCTGTTGATTCTCCTGGAGAAGCTTGGCACACTGTTCCTAATCAGGATTTGGCTGTTCTCATCATTAGATGGGTGCTGGACCTTGCTGTTGCTGATGACGGCTGAAGTTATTTTTGGGAGCACTGGTTTTTACTTTGAGAGTTGCTTCCTAGCTCCAGTGTCACCCCTTCAGCCCACTGAAGGATCCATTTCCTGGCACAGATCTTTTATCCCATGGGCCCAGAATTTGTTGCCCTCACCACTGACCTCTGTGACTTTCAAGTGCAGGTCCTTGATATAGACGGTGTGAAACATTGTTATGGTATTTAGGCCTCCTGCTGGACTCATAGAGGACGTGACAATAGGCTCTAGGACTTCACGTAGGATGGTGCTGTGGAATCCAGGCCATCAACTGGATTCTTTGGGTCTCTAGTCTGTGGAAAGATCTCTTGGTCTGTTTTGCATTTGACTCTTTGGGTGAATAGTATAAAATAATCCCATAAATTATCTGTCTCATGTTAAATTTTTTCCTTAGAAATCCTGACTACAACACAGGCATATTTACTGGTACCACTTAAGGTTCTCACTTACAAGGTCATTTAGGGATATGTTACATTTTGGAAAGAAAATCCTCCATAAATAAAGCACATCTTATAACTGTCCTGAAAATCAACAATTTTTCCATTTGAAGCAATTTAACCCTATGATCAACAAGAAAAAAAATTGTTAAAACCCTGTGTGGAAATAATCTACTCTGTCTCTCAACCCTAAAAGAAGCAAAAAGGGCAAAATTCAACTTTTTGAAGTAAATGTGAACTAAAATTGAGGTTATAAAAACCACAGGACTTCATGTGTCAGAAGTGCCATGCATGGAATAGCTCTAAAGGCTGTAGTTTCCATAGAACCTCATGTTCCTATTAAACATTTAAATTTTATGTATTTAGAAAAAATCTATGAGAACTGTTTTTTTTTAATTCTGAAAGATTTCACTTTTTATTTTTATTTTTTTGCAAAGCTATGTTGCATTTTTTTACTTTTTCATTTTTTCCATAATTTTATTGGGAAATAAATAGCAATGAGATAGTTTCAAATCAAGTTGGTAGGAGAGTTCCAATAACTAACACATTGTATACCACCTTCCTATGGTTATTTGTTGTACAAGATACAGAAATGATATTCTATTTACAAAGGCTATTAGAACAAATCCCTCTATTCTTTGAATTAAGAGAATGTAGCTATATATCTATCCTAACCATTTTAAATACACAGAAACAAAGTGGACATTCATCTATATCTCCTTTTTTTTTGTTTAGGTCCATCATTTAAATATCATAGGTGTGTGAAATCAGCAAAATATTCCAAAATAGTCCAGTACTCCATAATAGTATTGGGTCTTCCACTTGACTGGCAATGTCAGAAGTTGTTGACCTGAGTCCCCTACAGCTCAACATAACAACATGGCTTAACTTCTTGTACTTCATTTTTATACTTTTCTGATGGATACTTAAGACCAAGATAAAGCAAGACCTATGTAAGAAGAATTGTAGCTTTTGGATCTGATAAGGTCAGGCAAATCTCCTCAGGATTTATCCTGAGGCCCTGTACCTCACGCTGTAGATCCTTTGTCAGTGTCGGCAATGTGGATGAGTCATGGCCATTGCTTGGCCAATGTGCTATTTGTGAAAGCCTGAGAGAATGTTTTCTTTCCATGTGACTCTCCTTACACACACTCTACATCATTGATCACTTTTCTCTTTGGCCCCATAATCTCCTTGATCAGAAAATTTGGGACACAACTGAGTTACATGATGTTACAGTCCACGTTCTCATATGTCCTGAGTCTTCATTGACCTTGGAAGGATAGGGACAAAATACTGACTTTCCTTGTAGCCCTCTTTTTCTCTAATTTTGGTCTGCAAACTTATTGTTAGCCCTCCAGAAGAGAAGCTGATTGTTATTGCCATATAACCTAGACTGTTGAGCTTAACCTCACTATCTGTCTGAATATCAAACACCATAGGCATAACATGGAACCGATATTTTTCATAAAGTATTGATATGTTAAACTTTAAATCCCTGCAGAATATGAAAAAAATTAAAAAACTAAAATATATTTAAAAAATAGGAGTAAAGAATTATATATGTTTACACACGTCCAGAAATCTAACCATATACAACATTGTAGCAGGACAATCCCACAACACTCCTTTTCCTGTCTACTGCCCTCATTCACCACCCCCATCCTTTTTAAACAATCATCTACCTGAGAGATAGCACGGCAGCAACTGGCATGTCATGACAAGCAGCCCGTATTCAGAAGACCAGAATGACAGGCACTCCAAGCATGAACCTACTATTACAAATTGACATCTTCAGTGCAGTTGCTTAGTTCATATGTGTCAGTATATATAGTTTTACAGGGTGAGAATCATTCCAATTAACTGCTAGATTCGAACATCTTCTGAAGATTCTCAGGATCATTGCCTTACCCATCTTGTACATATAACTGTATTGCTTGCCTCTGTCATGTTTCCTAGCTCTTCCTCTTGCTTGCTCTTCATTGTCTAGTCCTCAAGTTCTTGCTTTCCTTTTAATTGTATTACACCTTTCTGCTTGTATTTCTTCTTTTGAGTTCTTATACTACGGAAACTATATGATATTTACACATGTGTGTCTGGTTTATTTCACGTATGAGTATATCTTCAAGTAGCATCCACATAAATATAAAGGCTTCGAGTTTATCATTCTTTTTAAGTGGGTAATAATCCCTTGTATAAAAATAGCATAACTTTTTCATCCATTCCTCAGGTGATGGGCATCTTGGCTATCTTCAAGATTTGGCTATCACAAATTATGCTGCTATAAACATAGACAAACATATATCACTATGATATGATGTTTTTAGATCCTCCAGGAAAATTCCCAGTAGAGGAATAACTAGTTTAAATGGGATTTCCAGACCTAGATTTCTAAGGAATCGCCACACTGATTTCCATAATGGTTGCACCACTCTCATTCCCACCAGAAGTGGAGAAAGATTCCTTTTTCCCCACAACCTCTTCAAAATTTGTTGTTGGTTAATTTCTTTAGGATAGCCATTCTTTCTGGTGTGAGATGATATCTCAATGTTTTTAAATTTGCATTTCACAAATGGCTAGTGATGTGGAGCATCTTTTCATATATTTATTTGCTTCTTTAATTTTATTCTCTGAGAAGTGTGTATTCATCTCATAAGCCCATTCATGGACTGCATCTTTAAATTTTGGAGCTCTAGTGTTTTTTTAGTTCTTTATAGATTCTAGAGAGCAGACCCATGTTAGAGTACCTATTTGGCAAGATTTTTTCCAAATTTGTAGATTGTCTTTTCACTTTGTTGGTAATTTCTTTTGACGTGAAAAAACTTCTGGATAAGAGGAGGTCCAGGGTTAATTCTTTCAAGTGTTTCCTGTGCTATTTGATTTTTGTTCATGAACTCTTTGCCTACCCCTATGTCTTTAAGAGTTCCTCCTACTTTCTCTTCCAGGAGATTTAGGGTTTCTGTTTTAATCTTTAGATCTTTAATTCATTTTGACTTTAGCTTAGTGCATGGTGATATACCTGGGTCAAGTTTCAGTTTTCGGCATGTAGAGAGCCAGTTTTTCCAGCACCATTTGTTAAAGAGGCTATCTTTCTTTCAGTTAATATGCTTGTCCCCTTAGTAAAAGACAAGGTGGCTGAGTGTGTTTGTAGAGGCTTCAGCATCTTCTAATCTATTGCATTGATCCGCAGGTCTATTTCATTACCAGTACCATGCTGATTTTATTACAGTAACCTTGTAGTATAATTTCAAGTTAGGAATTGTAATGTCTCCTGCGTTGTCTTTGTTGCCCAGGATTGCCTTTGCTATTCTAGGTCTTTGTAGTTCCAAATAAATTTTAGGATGATTTCTGTAGGTCTGCGAGGTATGTTGGTGGTAGTTGCATAGGGATTATATTAAATCTGTACACCAGTCTTGGGAGTATGGCCGTCTTCAGGATGTTGGTTCTTCCTATCCAGGAGCATGGAATATCTTTCCATTTTCTGAAATCCTCTATGACCTCTTTTTTAAGAGCACTGGAATTTTCCTAGAAAAGATCTTTGACTTCTTATTTAGGTTAATTCCTAGGTATTTCATTTTCCTTGGTGCTTTTGTAAAAGGTATTTTTTCTATGATTTCCCTCTCAGTGTGTTTGTTATCTGTTTAGAGGAATGCTATTGACTTTTGGGTATTGACTTTGTATCCTGCTATGCTACTGAATTTCTGTATTAAATCTAGTAGCTTCTTAATGGAGTTTTTTTGGCCTTACAAGTAAAGTATCATGTCATCTCCAGATAATGATAATTTAACTTTTTCTTTACTTATTCTTATTTTTCTTATTTCTTTCTCTTGTCCAATGGCTGTAGCTAATGATTCCAGAACTATACTGAATAGGAGTGGTGACAGAGGACATCCTTGTCTTATACCAGATCTAAGAGTAAAAGATTTCAGTTTTTCCCCATTTAGGATTAAGTTAGCCGTTGGGTTTTCATAAATGTCTTTTACCAGATTGAAGTAGAGGCCATCTATTCCAATTTTCTGTAGGACTTTGAACATGAATGAGTGTTGGACTTTGTCAAAAGTATTTTTTGCATCAGTTGAGATGATCATTTAGTTTTTAGCTTTTGCTCTATTGATATAGTGTATTACATTTATAGATTTTCAAATACTGAACCATCCTTGCATCCCTGGGATGAATCCTACCTGGTCATGGTGAATGATCTTCTTGATGATGCTGTATTCTATTTGCTAGGATTTTATTGATGATTTTGGCATCTATGTGCAAGAGGGAGATTGACCTGTAGTTATCTTTCTTAGTTGCATCTCTCCCTGGTTTTGGTATGAGTAGAATACTTGCCTCCAGAAATGATTTTGGGAGGATTGTTTACTTTTCAATTTCACTGAACATTTTGAGGAGTATAGGGAATACATCTTTGTAAATGTCTTGTAGAATTCAGTTTTGAATCCATCTGGACCTCGACTTTTGTTTGCTGGTAGGTTTTTAATTGCATCTTGTATTTCATTGGCTGTTATTGTACTACTGAGAGTGGATATATCTTGTTGATTCAGTTGGGGTAATTTGTACCTTTCTAGGAATCTGTCCATTTCTTCTATGTCTTCTATTCTCTGAGAAGAAAGATTCTCAAAGTAGCTATTTATAATCTTCTGAATTTCCACTGTATCTGTGGTAAGTACACCCATTTCATTCATTATTGCTTGCATTTAAATTTTTTCTTTCCTCTTTTTGATGAGGTTATCTAGGGGCTTATCAATTTTATTTAATCTTTCCAAGAACCAGCTTTTTTTTTCATTAATACTTTGAACTGTTTTCTTCATCTCAGTTGAATTAATTTCTGCTTTAATCTTTATGATTTCTTTCCTTCTTTGGGCTCTGGATTTCATTTGCTCTTTCTTTTCTAGTTGTTTGAGGTGCAGCATTAGGGTACTCATTTGTTCCAATTCTTTTTTCCAAATGTGTGATTTCCCAGCTATGAATTTCCCTCTGAGAACTGCTTTCATCATATCCCATAAATTCTGATAAGTTGTACTTGAGTTTTCATTGAATTGTAGGTATTGTTGAATTTCTTGTTTAATTTTTTTCTGTGACCCATCGGTTGCTGAGTAGGGTATCGTTTCATTTCCATGTATTCAGGGTTTTTTTTTCTGGTTTCTTTTGTCATTTAATTCCTGTTTCATTGTACTGTGGTCAGGTAATATGGTGTAGGATCATTTCTGTTTTCTTGCATATACTTAAACACGACCAATGGACCAGTTTGTGGTCTATTTTAGAAAATGACCCATGTGCAGCTGAGAAAAATGTGTACTCAGCTGTGTTTCAGTAGAACACTCTGTGTATGTCCATCAAGTCCATTTGTTTCAACCTCTGGTTCAGTTCTGTTATTTCTTTGCTAGTTTTTTTTGTCTGTTTGACCTATCTTTTGGAGATAAGGGTGTGTTAAGGTCTCCTGTTAAAATTGTGGTATTGGATATTAGATTTTTCATGTCCATTAAGATTTGCTTTATATAGTTGGGTGCTCCCGTGTTTGGGGCATACATATTTGTGTGTGTTACTTCTTCCTCCTGAATTTTTCCCCTAACCAGTATATAGTGGCCTTCTTTATTTTGCTTGATCATTCTTGGCTTGAAGTTGAGACTGTCTGAGAATAGGAATGCTATCCCAGCTTTTTTCTGAGGTGCTGAGGTATGTAGTTTTGTTTTCCATCCTTTGACTTTCAGCCTATGAATGTCTATGAGTTAAATGTGTTTCTTGTATACAGCATATTGTTGGATTTTGTTCCCTAATCCACTGTGCCAGTATATTTTTCTTAATTGCTGAATTGAGTCCATTTACATTGGTGGTTATAGTGAGATGTATTGACTTATGGTTGACCTGTTATTTACCTGCTGTTCTTTACTCCTTTTTGTGCTGTTTATTTGTTTGTCCTATTTAGTTTGGTCCTTCTGATCTCATTTGTGGAGTTCTGATCATTTTGGTCCCTCTATAGAACATCTTTCAGGAGCCTGTGTAGGGTTGGCTTTATCATCATGAAATTCTTTAGTTGTTCTTTGCCATGGAATTATTTCACTTCTCCATCAAACTTGAAAGAGAGTTTTGCAGGATATAGCATTCTCTACTGAAATTTGTTTTCATAGAGGATTTGAAGTACTCTGCTCCATGCTCTTCTTGCCTTCATGTTTTGTGATGAGATTTCAGCTATAATTCTGATGGGTTTTCCTATAAATGTGCCCTGGTTCTTTTCTCTAGTGGCTTTCAGTATATCATTCTTGTGATGGATTTCTTGTATCTTGACTATTATATGTCTCGGTATGTTTTTAATTGGGTTGAGGTTACTTGGCATTCTGTATTCTTTGATTACCTGAATGTCAGATTGTTTCCTCGTATTTGGGAAGTTTTCTGCTATTATTTCTGCCCATATTGTTTTAATGTCATTTGTACTGACTCCTTCTTTCTCATTGATACCTGTTAGTTTCACATTGTTCATCTCTGCATTGTCTTGCAAGTGATGAATTATTTTTTCCTGCATCCTAGTTATTTTTAAGAGATCTTTTCTTACCTTTTCACTTGCTGCACCACCATCTTCAAGATTTGAAACTCTGTCTTCACTTTTACTCGAATGGTTTTGCAATCTTGTTATTTTTTTAAATTTTTTTAATTGTTTTATTTATTTGAGAGAGTGAGAGAGAGTGTGTGTGTGGTGTGTGTGTGTGTGTGTGTGTGTGGCCAGCTCAGCCCACCATGGGGCGGGGCTGGCTGGCATGTGGTGCTGGGGGATTGAACCGCGGTCCCTTGATGCTTTGCTAAGCTTGTTCTAAGTAGGTGCTTTAGACCACTGAGCCATCTCTCCAGCCCCCGCAATCTTGTTATTGAGATTTTAAGTTCCTCTATATCTCTTACTCTGCTTTATGTAATCTATTTCTTTCATGTATTGCTCATTCAAGGAATCTGTCATTTTTCTAATCTCCTCTACTTTTTTATCAATGTTTTCTTTAAAATCAGTTATTAAATCTTTTACTGCAGAGTTTTTTCAGATTGGGTTTCCTCCCTATGTTTCTGTATTTGATTCTTTACTTAAGATGCTATGAGTTCAGTGAATTCTTTTTTTATTTTAGAAAATAATTCCTCTCTGAGTTCCTCTATAACTTTGTGCTGTTGCTTATTTGCTTTTGACTCTATTAATTCATACTTTTCCGTTGAGCCAGTGTCCTCTGCACTTGTTCTGGGTGGGCATTGGGTTTCCTCCATATGTTTCTGCATTTGATTCTTTCATGCAGATGTTGTTAATTCAGGGATTTCTTTTTTTCATTTATAATCTGAATTCCTCTATACCTTTCTCCAGTTGTTTCTTTATTTCAGAAGCTTTTGATTCATTGATTTCAGCTGTGTAATTCCAAATTTGTTCTGTGTTAGTGTCTTCTGCATTTGTTATGAGTGGGCTTGGGGATCTGAGTTTGCATTTTGCTCCTTCTCATTGTCATTTTGTGTAGCCCTCTCTTTTGACCTTTGTTGTAGAACTTTGGTGCCATTATAACCTTAGCATCTCCTGAAGTTCAGGTGCTAAGGTTATTCAGATCCACAATGTTTGAATTTATCCAACTGTGCCTGGCTTGGATCTGGCTGCTGTGCTCAGCTCCTTCCTGTGGCTGTCCTTGAGAGTGAACTTGTTGTGCCCCTCTGGCAAGATGTTCTGCTCCTGGACCAGATGGGTGGTTTTGTCCCCTCTTCTCTCTGCAGGGACTGCAGTTGCAGAGTTTTACCCTAAGCCTATATGCCAGTTCTGAGCTGAGTCTGAAGTGGACAAGGTGAAGTAGCGGGGAGAGGAAGCTTTCCCACGTACTCACCGGGCCTGGGCTAGGTCTAGATCTGGGTACCCGAAAACGTGGCAGAAGTTCTCACTCAGCAGGCATTGGGGGGGGACTGTGGAGTGGTGGGGATGTTCCAAGGGGATGGAAGAAGGTCTCACCCACGCTGCACCTGGGCTTGGACCAGACTGGTCCTGTGGGCACAGGTTAGCTTGAAGCTCTCCCACACACTCCTAGAATTGGTTTTAAAGAAGTGATAACTTGAAGACATTAGCAAGAAATAATAAAATGTCAATGACTCTTTAAAAGTCATAAAGTAGGCAGGTGAGATAACTCAGTGGACTAAGTGCCTATCTAGGCAAGCATAGGGACCAGGGTTTGATCCCTGGAACCAGATGCCATGCCAGGTCCACCTCTGGGCATGCTGATCCTGCCACAAGGATCAGCCATTGTGGACACACCTATAATCCCAGGGCTGGGGAGACTGAGACAGGAGGATCATTATGAGTCTGAGTTGTGTAGTGAGCTCCTGTACCAAACACATAAAATTAAAAAAAAAAATCATAAGGTGTTTTCAGCTCTAAATTCAGCTTAGTGTGTGTTTGTATGTGTGTACACTTTTTGTGCTATATTTCTGTACCTCTTCCCCCCCCCTTTTTTTTTTTTTGTTCCTTGAATGCCTTCAGGGCACTTTTGGCCAGCTGGAGAGGTGTGAGGTTCGAACTCCAGCAACCTGAGGCTGACAGCTTTGTGGAAGCAGCCACTTAAAGACCTGAGCTATGGCCAGGCCCCCTCTTCCCTTTTTAAAGCATTACTTACCAGGTGAATGGAATGTCTTATCTAATTTTATTGGCCTTCTATCTGTGAGGTATGACTAAAAATATGATGAATGCAAAAATTTAAAAATATCATCATACGCATCCTAACTAACCCTAACTTTATGAATGCAAAAATTTAAAAATATCATCATACGCATCCTAACTAACCCTAACTTTATGAATGCAAAAATTTAAAAACAGTAAAAGACACATTGCAATAAATTCTCTCAAAATGAATACATTTGTTCTACCATTCTTGACACTTTTTGAAACAGTTCCAGAAGGATTAGTTTTGTGTCTTCCCTTCAGTTACCATGGTTGCCTGAATAAATGCTCTAAACAAATTCGAAGCCTTTACTTTATGGCCATTTTGATTTTAGAGCAAAGCCTGGAATTGCAGAATGCAAACTCTAGCAAATAAGAAGATTGAAGACACACCACACTATTTTATGAGCTCACCTTCACATTGGATGGCAATTGACAGTGACATCGCTATTTTTTATCATAGATTCTGAGAATGCTCATGAAAGAGGACTTCTGGAACTGCTTCAGAAAATGTCAGGAAAGATGGGATGAGAGTGTTCGAAACACAGCCACCGTATGTGGGGATATTATAAAGGAGATTAATGGAAGTTTCTTTTTTACTATAATAAATTCTTCTTAATTTAAATATTCACATTGTATTTTGATCATACTTCATTCATATATACCTTAATAATCAGTATTAGAGATTATTAATGTTTTTTAGTTATGCAGAAGGCAAATATGCTGAAAGGCCCAGGTTAAAATTGGGCTTATTTAAGCATTCTGGAAAACCTCCAGTGGTCACAATGAACTCAGGGAGTGTCTGCTTGCTCCATCAAGCCCACTTCCTCTTCAGCAGCCCCCAATTTTGGGAAGGTTTGCTTTCCTGGAGGCAACTAACAGTGGCTGCTCCAGCTTTTTATTCAACTTCAAAAATTCCAGCAAGATTCTCCTTGGTCTCTCACTGTGCTCATCAGTGAGTCCATCAGAGGGGCCTGCACTCACACGATATGCCCATTTCCTAAGCGTGGCTAATGTGTCTCAATTTGGTTTAGTTTCATATTGCTCATAATTTCAAGAAAAAGCTATCTTTAAACATCTGAAATTCTATTCACAATATGTAAATTCTGAGTAGCTGAAAAAAATGCAGGGCTGGAGAGATAGCTCAGCAGCAAAAGCACCTACCTGGCAAGCTCAAAGTCCTGAGTTTGACCCTTGGTACCACAAAAAAAAAAAAGAAAGAAAGAAGAAAGAAAGAAAGAAAGAAAGAAAGAAAGAAAGAAAGAAAGAAAGAAGAAAAGATTCATGTGAGATAATTTCTGTTAAAACATATTCTCGTGTATTAGAAAATCAAAAATTTGTATATATTTTTTTCTTCTAGATGTCTCTATTCTGTCTCCCTCCCCTAGGTTCATTGTCATCCATAGTACTTTGTCAAGCCTCCCAGATGGCTCCACTAAAGCCTTCCTTCTTCAGGGGACTCTGAAGTCTCAACACCTTTCTTAATGGCGACATTTATTGTGGCCAATACCCTGAGACCTGGAAAGGACCTGGGGGCTACAGCAGGGTACTGCCTCGTTGCCATGTTGGTTAGTAGCAGGCAGCACACTGCGCCCAAACAGAGGCCTTATAATTAGGTAGTTGGTGACCTAGAACAAGTATTCAGGGCTTTCATTTTCTACGCCTTTTTCAAAAAAATTCTCTCTTATATCCCTCACATTGTCTGACCCACAGTCTATAAATACGTATACTTCCTGAGCTAGAATTCTTTTGTGTTTTTTTCTTGCATAATTATTTCTATCTTGCCTCCTAGCAATGGGCTTTCTGCTAGTATGAATCCCACTACACTCAACTACCTTCCTATTTGTCAGCTTGAATCTCATGTAATAATAGCAATATTATAATTTAACATACTTTGAGTGCTCATAAAATGTCATCTAATAAACATTTTGCATCCATATCCCACTTTCATCTTTACCTAACTATGGAGTAGTTTGTTTTCCCTATTTATTTATATTAAGGAGGTTTAAAGACACTTAATAATCTCTCTGAAGTTATCCTTTTGTTTAATAATGGAAATATGTCTGAACTTGGTCCATCTGTATTCAAAGTTTGGTCCTTATCCACCCGATGGCCCACCCATCTTGACGTTTCTATACTTTAAACCACTGTACTATGCAGTTGATAAGCTGTTCATTCTTACAGCTAAGAAAGCCTAGTATCAAGTGAACAGTTGTTTCAAAATGAAGACTCAAGGAGTTCTCTCTGCTTCTCTCTCTTTTTCATAATTCTAGTCCCAGTTGAAATGCTCAGCTCTGAATTTATTTCTAACCCAGCACTGACACTGGAGAGAGGAAAGAGCAGGCAGAACACTGAGAAAGGACGAACAGGAACAGGGGGTATGTGTCACCAGGGTGAAGAACAGAAGGAGGGCAGGTGAGAAGAAGGATTTCACCAAGTAAAAGAAACCCAAGCCTGACTTACCAGGCACTGCTGAGCCAACCAACTCTTTTTCTGCCATGTCACCTTTTGCTTGTTTTCGGACCACTCTAGGATCGTGATAATATAATAAAAATGAAATCCACATGTCCAATATATAAAAAATGGCTTAGGTGGGAAAAAATCTGAGTGATCATAAAACCTCACTAAACCCCTGCAACAGCTATCACAGGATGCTAGCTGGCAGGTAAGACAGAAAGACCCTGAAGTGCAGCTAAGCTCAGGTCAATAGGAAGTATTTGTAGCTTCAACTTACGATTTACAATAAAGAGGAAATATGCTGGCTATAGGCAGCAGAGAAGCGTGTAATAGCCCAGCCCCAATACATTTCAAAGTTGTTTTTATTGAACTGCAGCCAATATCTAATTTGCTTTGCAGGACATTCTCAGAGAGAGATTTTATGATATGTGTTTTTAAAAAGATGACTCTTTTCAACAGTTTAGATTTAATTTTTTTCCATGAGGTGTCATTAAATCATAGCATTTTACAGATGTAGGAAAATTCATTCTGTAGGTAAATTAAAAAGAGATTCAATAAATGAGAACTGTGTGTCTAAAAGGAGAGAGTTAAAAGACAAAGATATCCGAAATTCAGTAGAGCTAGGACTCTTGATGACTGTGCCCAGGAATAAAAGAAAGCTGGTAGAGTTTCAGCAAAATTTTTAAAATGAAGTTATGGTTACTCATACGAGGAATTTCTTTCTAGAGATAATTGAAAAGAATATAGTGCAGGAAAAAAGCATCTGAAAACTAAAAAGTCTGTGGCCCAACCTCCTTCACCCACAGTACACTCTGTGTGCTTGCTTGTAAAATCAGGTAAGCATCACATTTACTTCCAGCTCTATCCTTAGAAACCTCAGTGTGGTATTTGCCCTAGGTCACAAAAATATAAATAATGACATACAGAAGCTATCAATTTAAAGTTATATTATCACAACATTTTTTAAAATCTTTTATTTATTTACTTGGTAAATGGTCTCCTTGTGCAGCTTGGGCTCTAGTGATCCTCCTCTCTTGGTCTCCCCAGCACTGGGATTATAGGACTGCACCACCATGCTGTTTCAGGGTTCTGGGAAGGACATGGTACGCAATATCAGGGATTGGACCCGGGTCCTTGTGCTTACCAGGCAGATGCTTAGGCCACTGAGCTATTTCTCCAGCCCTATCACAACATATTTACTCATCCTACAATTCAGTAAGACAACTGAGTCTACCACCTAGTTAGGAAGAATAATTTCTAAGAGTAAGAAGTTCTTAGAGGGCACATAACATTGTTCACATGCCTGTGATCCAAGTCATTTGTCATGAAATTGACTGAGTGGCACATTTCCTGGGTAATGTTTGCTTAAAAAACATGTAGCTGGTTTACACTTTGTCTACTTTGTAAAGGTTAAAGGAGATCAGTATTCTTTTCTCAGAGCAATCAACTCTAATTCTTAAAAATTTGAGAAGTGTTTTTTAAAATGCTAGATTCAGTCCATTTAATTGATTTTATGTCTTACTAGTGAGTGGGTCATGACCTACTTCCAAAAGGCCCTGATAAGGTTAATAATACTCGATTACCCAAGGCAAACCCAACCTCTGACACACAAGGGGTTTTGCAGTTACTTTTTTGACATAGCAAAATTGACAATTTCTGATTTGCCAGAATATGGTGAGCTGAAAGCATGGGGTTCAGCCGAGGGGATGTGTGCTGCCCGCCCTGCTCCCAAAAGGTGGCTTTCAAGGATGCTGGCTGTGGTAACAATGACTGATGTCATGCCAGTGAGATAGCGCAACAGTCTAAAGTGCCTGCTTAGGCAAGGGTAGGCAACTGCAGGTTCAACGCCCGGCACCACATGCCTCCTCAGCCCTGCCCCCAGGGCAAGCTGAGCAGGCCACACACTCACACTCACACACACACACACACACACACACACACACACACAAAGACTGAGCTCTCAGGACTGGCAATGGCTTCTTAATTCATAAAGCAATAAGCAGGAAAATTGATGGTGCTTATGCTACTTGATTTTTTTTCTTTTGGGGGAGGAGTTTTGTTTCTTCTGTCCAGGAAGAATGGGCATGACGAGAGAGTGGGGTATGCCCTCACAGAAATCAGGAAGAATGCCTGGAGTCATTTTAATACAAATTAAGAGAGCTCCAATGCTTAGTTACCTTAATTATTTTTAGTTAAAATATCATTATGAACAATTAATGAGCAGCCATATGGCACGTCTCTAAAAGTCTGACCAACGACTCTGTGTTAGTCAGCAAAACCTTTCCTTGCATGTTGCTGGCAGCAACATCATCCCATTTGTATGCAGTTACAAAGTGGAAACGACAAAGCACAAAACAGCCACTTCCCCTACATGAACACACACACACACACACACACACACACACACACACACAGTGCCTCTCAAAAATATCCATTATTATTTCTTTATTGGACAGATTCACAGGATGGGTAATTTGGAATAAAATATTGCCATTCTAGACTCAATCAACAGATGCTGACTCAGGCTATCTTAGGCAACAAGGTGAGGTATAGAAAGATAGTTGACAACTAAAGAAAAGGCTAAAAATGCTATTTGTCAGAAAGGGAAGGGTCCAGAGCAGCTCTGGGCGGTCCTTCTGAATGAAAATCTATGTGGTGTGGGATAGGTGAAGCCCATGTGTTTGTATTGGGGCTGGATTACAACGGTAGAGAAGACTGTCATTAAATTTGACTCGTGTTTAATTGAATGCCATCTTTCAGCTGGGGTTTTTCCTAGGACAGCGGTGGTGAATTAGTTTTCAATGACAGCAAACACCTGGCTGTGGCATGGATGTCACAGGTCTGCCATCACCACTTGTGACAGTAGAATAGACAGGTTGTTCTTCACAGTATGTGCTTTAGGCTCCCGAGTAATGACTGTTATAGAGTGGTGAACATTTTTGATAACATTCTTTGCTCAGTGTTACTTATCTTAAATTTAAGATTACCCATTTTTTTCAGTAGTAAGTACATC
>NW_004524785.1:1244904-1248643 GCF_000260255.1 Octodon degus | reverse complement strand
TTTTCTACGTGAAAATGACCAGGATGTACTTCACTATCTCAAAATCCTTGTAACTTAAACACAAGATCTTTCAGTGACTGGGAAGCACAAAAACAAAGGGAAAAATATGACTAGCTTTAACACTTACCTTAAGAGAAGTAATTCGCAAAGGATAACTTCCACTTGAAAAGTTGTCTTGATTACAATCAAAACATGTGACACATTAATAAAAGCATAAAAGTTAAGGTAATTTGTAAACTAACAATCACTGGTTCTAATATGATCAAAAATGGTACCACAAATATTGTAATCAATATAAAATAGAGAAGGGTTCCTTCTCATTCATGGAATCATCAAAGACATTTGACACCCAAGGTTATTTGAAGGACAATATTATATCTTAGGAATTTAGTTTTGGGTCATCCCCCTACTACCTTTTCTAAAGAATAGAGAAAAAGCAGAGAGCTTCCTGTATTTGGATTCCTCCTTCCTTTCTGGCCTCAGCAGGAAAAGGATTCCCCGCGCTTTCCCTCATTACACATCGCACACAGCTGTACAAGGCAGGGGCGGGCGCGCGGCTGGAGCTGTTAACGCTGCCTCGCTGGGCTCCTGCTGCTGAACTGCAGAAGGGGCTCTTTAACGAACTCAGCAGAGCCAGAGCCCACGCTGTTCTCAGCTAGTCCAGAAGCATTGTTTATTATAACCTTGGGATTTTAGTTGCCTTCAGAAATATGACCGAGTTCCTCTCAGTCAAAGGCAAATGGTGATGAATGCCATAATTAAACACTGAAGGGTATCGCAGTGGACTTTTTAATGAACAACTTAGTTTTTTGTCTTAATTACATAGACTGGTGAGGGAATGCCTCAGTGGAAGTGGAATGATACCTTTCCGCTCCCCAGAATTTTTCTGAGTCTCTTATCTTTGCAGGCTAATAAGGATCTTTGGGCAAGCAGAGAACAGGCTGTAAGTCTTTCCAAAGCCTGCACAGCTATAATGACCACCAGCGGTTCTGTCCATCCCACTCACCCCGGAGGTAATCACCACGTGAGTTCAGAGAAGACATTTGTCTCTGCAAAGGGAAAGAAGATTATGTAGTCTATTGTGCTAATTTTTTCTTACTATTTCCAAATTAGGTCCTTGGGCTCTAAGATTCCCCTTAGAGTGACATTCCTTCTTGCACATTTGTTGCAGAAGTAACAAGCACCAAAATAATAAGCACAACTTTTTTATTCTCATGTAATTTATACTTGGACTGCTCAGGAGAGATGATTTGGGATAAAAGGAAGTAGAAAGGAGTGTGTTTCTAAGATGTGACTCAGGAGTTTTAGCTAGAAGATCCCTGTGTTAGGAGTTGCCACTGAGTGAAACACTGCTCCACTTTTTTGACTATATTTTGGGCAGCGCTTTGCAGTTGTACTTGGGGAATTAGTCCTATGTTTTCTGAGTAAAGAATTTGGAGCATAATATGCTACCTACAGTTAGGAAAGTAAAAAGGAGGCATCAAGTACAATATAAAAAAAAGCACAGAACTAATAGAAAGCCCAAATTTGCTCCTACACCTTCTTTTGAAGTCTTTGAAATTGCTCTAAGACTGAGTTGCACTTGTTTGTTTAATTTTTTATATAAAAGAGAACAGTAAAAAGAAATTCCAGAACTGAAAGAGTTTTAGGAATTACAAAGCATTGTGATTCAGAACATGGTGCTTACATGTGTTCTCTGTAAATTACAACCTGTATTATTAGTTGTCTTACCTCCCTAAACCTCAGTTCGTTCTCATGTAAATGTGTTGCTTGCTTTTAGAGATTCCTGAAACAATGAGACAATTTATATAAAATTTTAGGATAATGTTCACCACATAGCCATCACTCCTGTTATTATTATTTCTATAATTATAATTACTATTGAGCAAAAATGAAATATAATAGTGGAGAAAAATTGTCTTGTGTATTCTAAAGTTCTATATGTATTGGGATAAGTACATAGCAATTTTATTAATATTTTAATTCATTGTCATTTAAGCCTCATAGTCACTTGGTAAAAATGTAAAATTTCAATTTTCAGTAATAGCCTTCTCCATTGTGCCACAAAGAATGCGATTTACTTAAGCTTTCTGTGGAACTTATGCCTCTAACATGCAAATATTTAGACTGTATTCAGAAATCTTGTTATTTTCAAGAGACTGCCTAAACATGATTTTGCACAGATGAGGCACTCATTCACTTTCTCATTCAAAAAGGAAAATGTTACCATTTGTACCACAATGCTATGTTTTCGAAGTCCTATGCGTAGTCACTGAAACAAATTCAGAGACATTTTTTATGCAGAAATTTGGTGTCATGAAGTTGAAGTTTCTAAGCAACTGAACTTTACCAGTTTACTAGTTTTTCAACCGCTTTTGGAATAAATTATTATATATTGCATAGCTTTTTACTTTCCTAAAGTTTCAAATTACAAAGTGGTATTTCCTCAATGACTCCAGACGAACACGATGACAATTGGTAATTGTGTCAAGTTTTATTATGCACATTTTATTTTTGTCTTTCTCATTGTTTACCTGTCAACTGTCACTTTCAGTGTTGTAATTGCTCCCTAGGGCCATCTGTCTGCTGATTTACTGTTTCTAATCTGCGGGGCTACGAGAATTCTGTTGATTAAGAAACTTAATCTTGTGTATAAATGAGAAGAATACTTTTCTTCTACCCCAAACACTAACTTTTAGTAAAAGGTATTTGAAAAATTATTTTAGGAGTTAGAAATTTCTTTTCTTTATTTCCCCTTTCTCTAACATGCTGATGAAGTTTCCATAAAAAAAAAGGATTTTCTGTTACATGTGGAACCAAGTTAAGTGAGATTTGGGGATCAAGTTATTGACTATTAATGAAAACAATTGCAATTTTTTTGAATATTTACGATTGACATGATTTTTCTGAATTTTCCAATAATAGTAATGATATATAATATTATTGACGAGTTAATATGGACCATTTAAATATGTTGCATAAATTTTAAAATTTATGTCCTTTTAAGTAATGCTAAGATATTTATATACAGATAGTACTAGGTCATGGAAAAATTACTTATTAAATCTTACAAACTTTTACAAGCAGTATACTCATTTAAGTCTCACAATGTTGCAGTTTATGACTTATAGACAGGGAGCTGATATGTTCTCTGAGCTCTATACTTGTCTTTCATTTGTCAAGGGATGATGCAGCCAGCAGCAAGGACAAGCCATAAGAAGCTGGCAATGTAATGTCGCACCATGAGGATGGGAACAGACGCCACGCAGCGCAACTAGGAGAAACATCCTCTGAGAACTCGAATTCAATATTACTCAGCCTAGTGGCTCAACAGGAAGGCGGGATGATCCGCTAGTGGGATGAAATGGAATGTGAGGAGCTCTTTCTTAAAAGGAAAGAAGGAAGCCGCTTGGAACAAAGGCTTGAGAGTGTGAAATACCCGCTTTCACCTGGCGATGTGCCCTCATCCCGTTCCCAATTTGACTTACAGGAGGAGATCTACACCGGTTCTCTCGATGCTTTTGTACTTCTCCTAGATCACCAGGTTCTGAGATTGAGCTAGTTCAAGCCAGTTCTGCTGTCTGACTCTGGAAGTTACATTGCCTGTGTGACTTTCTCATTTGTGGGTTGGTCCTGAAATAGGTGGAGTCAAATGAAGTAACAGTTCTTAGCAGAGAGCATGGCTCAAATGTATGTGATGAATAGCATCATTCTGAAAAGGTAGCAACAGAATGTTGGC
>NW_004524785.1:1236739-1237544 GCF_000260255.1 Octodon degus | reverse complement strand
CTCATATTTGGGCTTGGGGCTTGGTTTGCTCTTCTTTTGTCTAGAAGCTTGAGGTACTGTATTAGGATATTTACTTGTTCTCATTCTGTTTTCCTAAAATGTGAGTACACTGCTATACATTTCCCTCTGAGAACTGCTTTTATTGTATCCCACTAATTCTGATAAGTTATGCTTGAATTTTTTTCAATTGTTTAATTTCTAGTTTTTTCTTTTTTCTTTTTGTATTTTTTAGGGAAGGGTCTACAGAGTGTTCAGGTTCTCACTACTAGATTGGATTCATGGTGATCCACTTGTTTACAGCTTCCCAAGAGCTGAGATTACAGGTTTGCACCACCATGCTCAGTCTCATTTCCCATCTCATCATGCCCTGGGTGAGCGGCCAGCATAGCACATAATTTCTTGTTAATTTCATCTCTAACCCATTGATTGCTGAGGAGTGTGTTATTTAATTTCCATATGTTGAAGGGGATTTTGTGGGTTTTTTTTTTTTTTTTGTGGTTTCTTTTGTCCTTAATTTCCAGTTTCACTGAACTATGGTCAGACAATATGCATGGGATGATTCCTGTTTTCTGGCATTTACTTAAGCTTGACCTATAGACTATTATGTTATCTATTTTAGATAACACCCCATGTGCAGCTGAAAAGAATGTGTATTCAGATCTTTTTTAGTTGAACACTGTGTAAATGCCCAGTAAGTCCATTTGTTCAAAGGTTTGGTTCAGTATTGCTATCTCTTTGCTAAATTTTTGTCTGCTTGAGTTATCTTTTTGAGATAAGGGGTATAAGAGTCCTGTATAAAGAATGC
>NW_004524785.1:1231671-1236449 GCF_000260255.1 Octodon degus | reverse complement strand
TCCACTCTGCCAATCTATTTCTTTTAATTGGTGAATTGAGTCCATTTGCATTTCTAGTTATAATCGATATGTATTGACTTATGTTTGTTATGTTATTTTCTTGTTTTTGGTTCCCTATTTTTCCCCGTTTTTAATTGTTTGCCCTATTTGGTGGTTTCTTTCCATTTTCATTCTTGAAACTGGGCATTTTGATCCCTTTCTAGATTATCTTTCAGTACTCTGTGTAGGTTTGATTTTGTTGTCATGAATTTCTTTAGTTGTATTTTGTCATGGAAGTATTTCACTTCTCCATTAAACTTGAAAGAGAGATTTGTGGAGTATACCAATCTTGGTTAGAATTTGTTTTCTTGTAGGATTTGAAATACTTTGCTCCATGCTTTTATTGATTTGATGGTTTGTGAAAAGAAATCTGCTGTTATTCTGATGAGATTTCCTTTAAATTTGACCTGCTTCTTTTCTCTATTGGCTTTTAGTATGTTATTCTTGTACTGAATTTCTGGGACCCTGATTATCATATGTCTGGGTGTAGTTTTAATTTGGTTGGGTTGATATTATTTGGAGTTTTATATTCCTTGGTTACCTGAATGTCTATTTTTTTTCCCCATATATGGGACGTTTTTTGCTATCACTTCTTTCTGCCCATATTCATTGTATGTCATTTGTGTTGTCTCCTTCTTTCTCATTGATGCCTAAAGGTCATGTGTTGTTCATCTTTGCATTGTTTTGCAGTTGTTGAATTAATATTTCCTGGATCCTAATTTTTTAAAGAAATCTTTCCTTATGTTTTCACTAGCTGCAGTGGTGTCTTCCAGGTCTGAAAGTTTATCTTTACTTAAACTCAAATGATTTTTGCCAACTTTTGATGAAGTTTTTTATTTTGTTTCCTGCATTCTATTTCTTTTCTATGTTTATCATTGAAGGTTTCCATTATTTTTCTATTTACCTTTATTTTTCTATCAGTGTCTTATTTAGAAACACTTAGAAATTCTTTCATTATAGTTATCATTTCTTTTTTTCATGGGGGATTATTTCTTTCTTTCTGTTTTGTGTTTTAGGGAAGGGTCTACAGGGTGTTCAGGGTCTCACTACTAGATCACACTCATAGTGATCGGACTGTTTACAGCCTCCCAAGAGCGGAGATTACAGGCACACACCACCATGTCCAGTCTCACTTGCTGTCTCAGTGCACCAGAGGTGGTGCTAGCAAGGCAGGCCTGGTGATTGAACCCCTGTCCCCTGTGCCTACTTCCAGGTGCTTTAATCCACTGAGCTATTTGGCTTGCCTGTGGGAGATTATTACTGATCTGATTTCCTCTATCCCTTTCTGCAGTTTCTTTACTTCAGTTGCGACTATTTCAGAGATTTCAGGTATGTGGCTTCCAATTTTTTTATGCTTATGCCTTCCCAGTTTGTTCCTGGTATGCTCCGAGCCAGAGAATGTATTTTGCCACTTCTTTTTGTCATTTTCTATTTCAGGGAGAACTATTCATTTTGATTTCTGCAATACCCTTATTTTGTGAAAGTTTGATAGTAGGTAGCTGTATCATTTTAATCTGAGCCTCTTTGTAAAGGGTCTGTTCTTTAGGTATCTTTCAAGTGTCAGAGATTCTTGTTTTGTGTGTGTCCCAAAATTTTGACTTCTCTATTGATTCAGAGTGAGATATTGGTTTCTGTTTGGCCTTGTCCTCTGTACTTCAGGATATAGCTTTTTTGAGGTTAGGATCCAAGCTCCTCCTGATATTATTACCCAAGGGAGAACATGTGGTTAAGACAGATACGATTTCCTATTTACAGTAATACAATTAGCAATACTAATTGCAGATAGTGAAATTTAGAAATTGACAAACTTTTGTAACTAATGGGTTTATACTTTAGACTAGAGCAGCAAACATTATAGCTGTATAACAAAGCAGAGCTTAAATTGGGAATTTGTATTTAAGTTAGTTCCCCTGGGTTCTGTCTGGGTACCTCCCCTTCATATGCCGGGAGTCTTCCAGGCAGAGTAGCTCAGTCCAGTTACCTGCTGCCATCCCTGTGCCATGAGGGTGCTCTCATAAGTTTGTGCCTTGTCTGGGCCCCACAGGGCCTAGGAATACACCTCAGCTCACCAGGTTAGATCTACCGAACTCAAATTCAACTGGCAGGGCCTGGCTTGCATCTGGCTGCTGTGCTTGTTTCCTTTCTACTGTGCCCTGTCAAAGTGGATCCAGTGGGCTCTGCTGACTGCGGGGCTCTGCGGCTACTTCTGGGTGCAGCTCGCTGAAGTGGAGTGGACCCACTGGGACTCACTGGCTGGAAAATGGTTTTTGTTTGCTTTCTTTTGTTGTCATGTATTTTATTCTCCCTCAGTGTGTGCTGTGTATCATTTCAGTCTTAGAGATATAAATTATCTCCTCTGTCTTCTTCTCTCTTGCCTGACTTAAATGTTTTGTTACATTATGTGTGTTGCCCTTGAGCTTTACACCTTTGCTTGAATTACCTCAGGCCAAAGCTTTTGCTGATGAATGCTATGGATACTATCAGAATACTACAAAATATCATCAATAGGCTGGGGAGATAGCTCAGAGATCTAAGCACCTGCCTGGCAAGAGTAAGAACCCAGATTCGATCCACAACACCACATATTGTGTTGGCCATTGAAACTGAGCATGGTTGTGTACACCTGTAATCCCCACACTATGGAGGCTGAGTCAAGAGGATTGCTATTGGTCTGAGTTGTCTAGCAAGACCTTGCACCAAAAAAAAATACTATCAATAGTACTATACTGGATTACTAACACTATCATAGTGGATGCTATTCATATGAATTGATTAATTAAAAGAAATTTTGTGAACCTTGCATTTTTGATAATTTGATTCTATATTAAAATTTCATACTGAGAGATTGTAACACACTGTTCCGCTGTGCACTGAGGGTCTATCACTGTCCTCTTGACCACTCAAAGAGACCTACTTCTCTTCTCTCTTCACCCTACAGTGTTCCTGGTTAAGATGCTCCTTTCTCCTATTCAACACATTGAAAGAATGACTTTTTTTTTTTTTTTTGTTTTATTTTAGGGAAGGGTCTACAGGGTGTTCAGGGTCTCACTACTAGATCGGACTCAGAGTGATCCCCCTGTATACAGCCTCCAAAGAACTGGGATTATAGGAGCACGGCGCCACATCCAGTCTCAACTGCAGTCTCAGGGTGCCCCTGTGGTGGGGCTGGTGCGGCAGGCCTGGGGATCAAACCCTGGCCCTTTAACCTGCTTGCAGGGGCTTTAATCCACCGAGCTATTTGGCTGGCCACCAAGAATGACTTTTTGTATAGACCTTTTCAACAAAAGTTTTCACAGGAACTTAGTCTTTGCAGATAACATACCATATTTGTGTTTTATGAGTTCTTTCAAAGTCTTGGTCTCCTAGAGTGATTTACTCATACTTTAAGAGCATTAGGACCCATGGGAAGACACTGAGGTACAACTTGGAGATTCTCAAAGTTCTTTTCATCATCTGTGAAGCTGAACAAAACTTGACAACTCTTATTTTTGCAGAAATAGTGTCTTGTCGTGTGAACTTTGCTACACCCTTCATCATCAAAATCAGATGTCAAAACAGGACTCTGTGTTGTTTGAGTCTGATAAACTAAACAAGAAATTTTATATTTATGCACAACAGTTTACTTTAAACTCTTGGGCCACTGTCACTGGCCACACCCCTTGCTATTTTAGCTTCATAACTCAGCTGGTGGAGCATAAGCCCACTAACTAATCCCCAGGCTTACATCATACATGTTGCAACACAGTATAACACAATGGATAGATTAGTGCCATGTGTTGGAGAGATTTTCAAATTGCTAAAACAATTCCCTTAAGAGCTTTAGCTACAGTGTGTAAAAGGAATATTGAATGGATGTTCTAAACAAGGAAAAGGGAAATCAAGGCAAACACATGGATTGTAGAGTACATATGTATATCTGTGTATAAGACACATGATGCCATCCATTGTGATTCTTAGATGCATTTATTTCAAATTTAAAATCTCACTTCCTTGAAAATCATACCTGGGCACTAGGCTCTGAAAGCATGATGGGTTAATAATTAGCAATATTTTTCTCTCTTAGAAGAACCAAAAATAATAAATGAGTTTTTCAATGAACCAGGGCAGAAAATCCTAGGAGACAATAAAAGACATTTGCAAAACTAGGACCAAAAAGGGAGAATACCTGTGAAGGATCTGCTACTATCGCCTGATAACTCTGCACTTTGCTACTCTCTTGTGAAACTGATTTACTATCGCCCTACGGGAAACACTCTCCCCCACACACACTCCCTGTGAGTAGCAGAAGAATGTTTGGGCCAGCAAGATAGCTCAGCAGATTAAAGCACATGCTTAGCCAGATGGGTGTGCCATGCCAGACCTCTGCCCCATCCGCCTTGGGGCACACTGAGATGGCAACTAAGACTGGGCATGCTGGTACTAGCCTGTAATCCCAGCACTTGGGAGGCTGACAACAGGAGAATCATTATGAGTCCAATCTACACAGTGAGACCCTGTAGACCCTGTACAAAAATAAAACAACAAAAAATAAAACAGAAGAATGCTATAGGCCAGTGACAACCGAATGCAGAGGTGGGGGTGGGGGGTGGTCATACTTCCTGGTACCACCTCTATTTTCTTTGCATATTCATATTTGATTATGTGAATTATTCTATCATGTATGTTTTTTGTTTACATGGTGAAAAGTGGCATCTCACATAACAAAGGGTTTTCAAGCATCATCTTCTATCCATACCACA
>NW_004524785.1:1224423-1231006 GCF_000260255.1 Octodon degus | reverse complement strand
GTCTGTCTTGGGTGTAACATGTTGAGAAACAAACTTCTACTGTGTTTAAAACATTACATATTTTAAAGTATATTTTATGACTAGTATTACATTGATATGAAAATCTTAAGATATCAAATTTAAAAAATGAAGTAAAAACTATGGCTGGGTAGAAGGAGAAGATACAGCTTAATTTTGTAAAATATTTACCTAAAGAGGACAAAAATTAGGAAAATCTCATATATCTTAAAAAAAAAAAAAAAGGAAAGCAAGTCAAAAGTAGATAGCATGAGAATTTCTGAGAGGCCATGAGGCTTACCCATGAACAATGAATAGAAGTTAGATTTGGCTGGGCCCATGAGATAGCTCGGCAGACAAAGTGCCTGCTTTGAAAGCACAAGGACCAAAGCTTGATTCCCAGTCCTGCAAGCCTGCCAGCCCTGCCCCAGGGGCGTGCTGAGCCAGCCAGGTGTTGGCTATAATGCCAGTGCTGTGGAGGCTGAAAATGAGTCTGAGCTGCTGAGACCCTGTACCAAATATATAAATCAACAAAAAATAAAAAAAACATAATAAAGAAGTTATATTTGGCAGGTGGATGGACAGAAAACCAACAGACCCAGGACAGCTGGCCCAATCAACAACACTGAAGTGTCTGAAGCAGCAGGTAGAAGCCAGCATTTGGGTTTTGGAGGGCTCCAACAGAAGACCAGTCCCATCCTACACCCAGAGGCAAAGATCAGCTCCATGTTCAGCATAGTTCATATTACAAACTGGGCTGGCAGCACAGCCCATTTCTGGGATCTGACATGGACACTCTGAAAAGACTGTAAACACCACAGTATCTTTCTACTTTTATTCTCCTTTGTTTGTCTGGTAGGCTAAGCCCTTCCTGTGCTTGGAAGTCATCTTGTTTTGTCTTGTATTTTGTGTTTATTTTTGTGTTTGGATTTTTTTTCTTTTCTCTCTGTAATGTAACTTGTAAAGTTTAGAAGTTTAACTCAGCAGGGGGCCAGGGTTCTGAGCTGATAAACATTTGGAGGTTATGGAAGAACAGGGTGTGGAAATTGTATGGGCAGAGACATATAAGGGATGGAAGAGGGCTTGCTTGTCCCTCTTTTTGCTCCTGTTACTTTTGTTGTCCTGTGCCACCTTGAAGTGTTTCCCCTATGCCATGCTCCCTGGTCTCGGAGCCAGCTGATTATAGACTGAAATCTCAAACTGTAAGGGAAATAAAAATAAAGAAATCAAAAATAAAATTAATCTTAGGCTTTGAGAATTTTGTTTGAGCAACAAGAGAAAAATAACTAACACACTCACCTTTCTTTCTTCTCTCTTTTCCAGGTCTACATTTCTTTCTTTCTTCCTTCTTTTCCTTTCGTTCTCTCTGTTCTTCTCTTTGTTCCTTTTTTCATTGTTTAAGTTCCTACTCTAGGTCATTCATTTTCTTCTATTGATCTTCTTTCTTTCTTCAACTACCTTTTCTTTTAATTTTAACTGTCAGCTGTATAAACATTGTCTCCTCCTTTTTCAATTACTCCTTCATATTCTATTTCATTTTTCTCTCCCATATTGTCCAGTTTTCCAAAATTCAGGTGATTATCCTTTGACTTCCAGGCTTGACTTTACTATATTTGAGTGTGTTCATCACTTTATCCTTTCCCGTAACCATCTTAACTCCTGCATCCTCTACACAAGATTAAAAGCCTCTCCATGAAGGGGAAAATCACTGCATGAAAGTATGTGGCATCTCTTTGATTCTGTTGAATAATTTTAGAGTTTGCTCCTGTAGTTAAAGATAGCAGGTTAATGATCATAGCATGTCAGCAGTTGAGCTGTACTTAAAACTGTTGTTATTACTGACTACTACTTCAGGCAAGATTCCATACATGTTATAGCCATTGTTTTCTCCTCTGTATGACAAGACTGTCATTGTATGAGCTCATAATCACCACCACAACCCAGTACTAAAGAATTTGGTGCTGAGCAAAATACTAATTTTGCAACCTTTACAAATTGGGGAGGTTTTTGGAATAGTTATAAAGAACCACATACTCCTAGAGGACATCTCTGAAGAATGGATATTTCCTAAGGAAGGCACAATACTAGTGCTATAGCTATCATAAGAAATAGGGAAGCATCAACAGAGAAAAAATTAAAATTAAGAAGTAAATATAAAATGCCAAGTTACAGAAGCAAAGTGCAACCTCAGGCTTCCAGCTCACGCAAGACAAGCCTGGAACCCAAAGAGACAGGTGAAGTTGGAAGGCAAACACAGGAAATTTGAGAAAGAGTAACAACTGAAGTTTTAAAAAAACAGTGAAAAAGGCTATAGAGAATAATATCTCAAGTACAAAACGAAAGACAATTAAAGTCAAAGACATTAGAGAACACACACATGAAAGTATAGGTCAGCTTAGAAAAGCAAGAGAAAAAAATATCCAGTGGAGGAAATTAATGGAATCTGTGAAACAGATCCCCAAAAAAGTCCAACAGATTAAAACCTCTATCGAAAGTGCATGCAACAGAATGAATGGAGATGGTAAAATATCAGATCTCAAAGACAGAATAGCATCCAGTGATCATGAAAAGAATGGTGTCCTAAAAATAGCAAGAGACAAAAGTCAATCCAAGAAGTACAAGATGATACAAAGAAGAACGTGATAAGAATGATCAGGTTAAACGGAAATCTGGGAACAGAACAAATGCCATTAAAAAATTATTCACAGATAGAGTGAGAAAACTTCTCAAGATAAAGAATTCGACATGCAAATAAGTGAAGCATATAGAACTCCAAAAAATAAAAGCACACAAAGATATATGATAATCAAGATTTCAGAAATTTAGCACAGTGACAGAATATTTAGAGCTGTTAAAGAAAAGAAGTGGATTATCTATAAAGGAGACCATATGAGAATAATGGCAGACTTTTCAACACTAACCCTCCAGTCAAGAAGACCTTGAAATAAAGTATTTCTAGTCCTGGAAGTAAATAATTTTTAACCCAGATTTATATACAAAGCAAAAAATATCTTTCAAAATTGGAGAAATAAGATACTTTCATGACAAAGAATAGCTGAGGAAATTTATGACCACCAAACAAAACTTCGAAGAGTATTAAAGGATATAGATAAAAATTATCACAATTCTAAGAACAAAAATAGAAAGAAATCACCAGGCAAGGGAAGTGATTAGACAGAGGGGAAGAGCAGGGAACCAACAAAAAGAAGATATGAGAAAGAAAAGATAAAGTATATCAGATATAACTATCAATGTAAGTGACTTCAATTCACCAATCAAGAGAAACAGACTGGAAGAATGGATCAAGAAACAAAATCCAATGATACGTTGTCTATAAGAAACACATTTAATTGAAAAAGAAATTCATAAGCTGAAAATGAAAGGGTAGAAAATAACATTTCATTCAACAGCAACCCAGAAAATAACAAAGGTAGTATTCTGTTTTCAAATAATGTAAACTTGAAACAAAGAATGATCAGAAGAGATAAAGATCCCTGCATACTTGTTAAGGGAAAACTTCAAGAGTAGGCAATAATAGCAATCATAAACATGGACTCACAAATACAAGATCACACAACTAAGACAATTACTAGTAGACATGAAGAATCAAATAGGCAATGACACAATTTTATGGGGGAACTTAATACCCCATTGTCACAAAGAGATAAATCAAGTAGACAATCAGCTTCAAAATAGAGCTGCACCAAATCTGTGAACAAATGGACTTAGCAGATGTTTTCAGTAGATGTCTCCAACATCATGAGAATGAACATTTTCCTCAGCTGCACATGGAAATTTTTCTAAAATAGACTGCATACTAGCCCATAGAAATACTTAAGTAAAGGCCAGGGAATTAAAATTATCCCATATATATTATCTGGCCATAGTGCAATGAAACTGAAAATTAATGGCAAGAGAAACAACAGAAGCTTCATAAACAAATGGAAACAGAATAGCACCCTCCTGAACAAACAAAGGGTTACATACGAAATTAAACAATATCTTTAAGCAGGAAAACAGACTCAATATACCAGAGCTTAAGGGATTTAATGAAAGCAGTCCTGAGAGGGAATGTATAGCAGTGAATTCTCAAATCAGGAAAACAGAATAAGCACAAATAATATAATGTTGAACCTCCAGCTTCTAGACAAAGAATAGTAAGACAAGCTTAAAGCTCATACAAAGAAGGAAATTATAAAAATCAGAGCAGAAATTAACCCAATGGGGATTAAAAAACGATAGAAAAAAAATCAACGCATTGAAATGTTTATTCGAAAGAATGTACAAAATTGATAAACCCTTAGCCAATGTTACATATAAAAAATATAGTACTCAAATTCATGCACTGAGAAATGAAAAGGGTGAAATCACTATGGATTCTGTGAAATTTAAAAGATCATCAATACTTACAATGAAAATATTTACTCTCATAAGATAGTTAAGATAGCTATACTATTAATTTCTATTGAAAAGGAAGGTTTGCGCTCGTACCGTTTGATAAATTTTTCATTCCTATGTCTTGTAATGTGAGCAAATAATTTGTAGATTGCAATAAATAATGTACTATCCCTTGGTACTATCCTACTATCTTGTTTTGAAATTTTGTATAATTGCTTTTATTGTTTTTTTAATGCCATTTTTTTTTTTTTTTTTTTTTTTTTGTGGTACTAGGGATTGAACTCAGGACCTTGTGCTTGCCAGGAAAGCACTTATTCCACTGAGCTGTCTCCCTATACCCTGTTTTATTTTTTTTCTTTAAAATTAAAAAAAAAAAAGCTAGAGAGGCTGGTTTCAGTCTAATTGAATGAATACAATCCAAATTTGCTTTATTGCAAATTGCCTTACCAAATAGCACTCTAAGGCAATAATATTTTTATGTAGGAGTTGGATGTGCTTCTAAGGCTATTCTTGCTTGGTGCAAGGTGCAGAATAGATTATCTCTAAGGCAGTATTTTTTTTCTGAGCACATATTCTGTGTTTAAGTGACATGTAGGTATGGTGGAAGGAGCTGTTCTAAATGAAAAAGTCTTCCACTGTGACCTATTGGAGAGGCACACTGTTTTCATTAATGAATTTTCACTATTAGCTACTGTAGATCAGCAGGATACATCCAAGAAAGACAGCATGCCACAGGAAAATAAGCCCATCATTTGGAATCAAAGGTCAAGGTTCAAGATCCATTTCTGCTTCCTATTGATTATGAGGTTTGTAATTATTCATTATAAAGAAAAGCAGCTCAAAAGTTATTTTTGTCAGAAACATAATGAAAACTTAAATTGTAAATTTGAAAAAGGTTACAGCCTTAAAACCATTAGTAAGTATTGACCATTACTCGGAATTCCAAGAAGGATTTAATTTCAGATATTCTCTTCTAAAAATGTGATGTAGATGAAAAAACAAACTGAGTGTTACCTTAAAGTTGAGGATTCTAGGACCAACACAGATGAAGAAGAGGGTATACATAGAGAGAGAGCAGAGAAAATTATATCTAAGTAGGTATCCCTGTGCTCAGAAAAAGAACCATGAGAGGAAGCCTGGCAGAAAAGAGAAGGCAGGGCCTTGACTCTGTTAACATTTTTAAATGTCAAAGAATGAATGAGTGTTTTAAAGAACTTTCTTCAGAAAGGCAAAACAGGAAGAGAACCAAAGCCAACATTTTGGGATACTTCCTATTCATCATGCCATTTAATATTTACAATCCTATAAGGGCTATAAAGTACAAATTTTCCATTTTACTGATAAAAATACTAAGGAATCAGAGTCGATAAACCTTGTGTGTCCTGCATACTGAATTTAAAAACACTTTGTATGATTCCCAAACCCTTGTTCTTCCCTGCCCAACAACTTGCTTTGTGGAAATATCTTAAGATAGAGAAGAGTCTGTTCTTCTACTAACTGCCAAAACAAATTAATCATAAAAGAAGGCTAAGTACATTTTAAGACAGTTTCTGTTATATGCCTCTCTCTAACAAATGTTTGCTATATAATTTTTCTGTTTGGGCATTGCACTGAAAACATAAAAATAGCTGGCAGGCTCAAGCAGGAGAAGGAGACAGCTGGTCCCTTCTTGGCATCTGAAGAGATTCTTTCTGCATCTGGAAGCAAGAGATGACAGGAAGATGGTCCTTGGGTCAAAGGGACTGTGATGTCAGGGACTGCATTTTCTTTGCAGTGATAAGTCCATGTAAGGAGAAGAACAGGCCTTTTTATAAGTTGCTTATAACTGAGGTTGTTGGATTTACTGAATAAAAACACCATGGATGAACCCAGAAGACTTTACATTAAGTAAAAGAAGACAGTCAAAGAAGAAAAAAGAAAATATTGCTCAATTCTACTTATATGAGATCTCTAAAAAAGTCAAAATCCTAAATGCAGAGTAAATGGTTTTCAAGGGCTGAGGACAGAGCAGACAGGGATTTTTATTGAAAGGGGTTACAGCTTCAGTTAGGCAAGATAAGTAAGTTTTAGAGCACAGCTGTGTACTTTATCTCTGGTTAGTAATCCAGCATTGTGTACTTAGATTTTGTTAAGAATGTTTCATGTTAAAAATTCTTACCACAAAAATAAAAAAATTAGGAAAAAAAAA
>NW_004524785.1:1215087-1223307 GCF_000260255.1 Octodon degus | reverse complement strand
CTCAGTAATCCTTCTGTTTCAGACCTCCCCAGTACTAAATTTTCTAAGTTTAAATATTAGAAAAATAATGAATACACTTTTAGTACATGTCAAAATTTCAGTATATATGACATAAAACTGTACTGAATATTCACCCATTGTTTACCTGAGATTCAATTTACCTGGATGCATGCCATTTCACTGGGCAATCTGAATTAGACCTGAGGGTCCCCTGCCTTCGTTAGCTGAAGCTGAAGATCAGAGGAAAGAATGATGGGTTTTTCAGGCACAGCCCTAGAGCGTGTGAATGAGCCTCGAACTCCCATCCAGGCTTCCCTCTCTGTGCTAGTCGGTCTTCTGGGATGTTTGGCTCAAACTTCCTCTTTGAAAATGTGCTCTGTGGTCATAGTTGAAGGGAGAAAGTGATTGGCTTTCTAATTCAGTGTAAATAATAACATCAGTCCCTTAACTGGGCTCTCTGAGAAATCTGAAGTTTTCCTCTGTGCATTTTGTGTTCATATATGATGTACAGGATACTAACACAGAAGCTAGACAGTTAGGAGGCAGAACCCTTGTACTGATCTGGGAAACAATGGAAACAAAGTATCACCTGCATCACACATCCTGCTAGCCACTTAGCCATATCTCCCCTTAAGAGAATCTCTCCAGAGCCATGTCATTACCAAAGGAGAAAAGAGAAACAGCCCCGCCAAGAGAAGGCTTAGTTGTACATGGACTTCCATTTGTTACTTACTGAAGATCACAGCAATCTGCTGAGAGAATGAAACTTCAGCGCACTCATTTTGCTCACTGTTAAATTCCTCGAGGCCCCAACAGCGCAGACATGTATGAACCAGATAGCTGAAGCACCAACTTCATCATTCCTCCTCTACCACCCATCATCTCAGGCCAAACAGATTTTTTTAAGGTTCTTAGTAGATCTGGGATGCCACTGGGAAAAGTTACTGTTGAGGCCACAGAATTAGCGATGGCCCCCATACTGACTACTTGGTGGTGAGATGTTTCAGAGAGTCCTGAAGAATTGTAATTTCTAAGTAGCTGACATTGTGTATGTATAGTTTGGTCCATGACTTAGTTTTATTTAAATTGTGTGTAAATAATACAAGTGATATTAAACTAACAATTCAAAAGTTCTTTACTATTTACAAATAATTTTATATCACAATGGACTCATTTGGGTCTGGTGAGATAGCTCAATGGACTAAATACCTGCTTAGGCAAGCACAGGGACTAGTGTTCGATCCCCAGTACCACATGCTACACCAGCACCACCCCCAGGAATGCTAAGCAGGCCACCAAGTCAGGGCATGGTGACACACAATTATAATCCCAGCCCTGGGGAGGCTGAAAACAGGAGGATCACTGCAAGCCTGAGCTTCGTAGTGTGACCCTGTACCAAACCCTTGAAAAACAAAAGAACTCATTGGCGAGCTCTCATTCCCTTTACTCACTGTTACAAAGAATAAAAATAGGACTGCACATTGTTGACTAAGTTTATACAATGAACACATTACCAAGGCATTATACATAAAATAAATTTATATAATAAAAAAGATCTTGTGGTAGAGCATATAGTAGTAAAAAAACAAAACAAAACTAGCAGACAGTTACCATCTGTTGGCTCTGAACTAAGGGTGGAGTGTGTATGAATATTCACAGGTTGGAAACAAGCTCACAGAGGTGAGGAAATTTCAGGGCTAGAAAGATACGGAACCTGCGTTTCAACCCAGGTGCCTCCAGAGGCTCAAGTTTGCTGCGAACATTATTATGATGATGAAAACATTCATTGGAGGGAAATATCTCTTCCTTGCTGCAGAAACATTCGTTGGTGAAACAGTTTCCAGAAGTGTTTCCCATTCACCTATGCTTTCATTTAGCAGATGTCTGCCTGGGGCTTTCTGTGAGACTCTGGAGACATGGAGGAAGCATTTCAGCCAGGAGAGTTGATGGGAAAGCAGATCACTTCAGTGTAACCCAGAGGCACAGCAGTGGAGTATGAGGGTCCCCCTGAGCACCTGTGATGCACAGAGTTGATGGCGTGGAGGCTTGGGATTGGGCAAGGACTGGATGTGCTTGTGAAGAGTGTCTAGAGGATGTGATGGGCTGAGTCTAGAATTCAGAAGGAAACGGACATGAGAGACAGCAAGTGTCACAGTATCACCATGGGACATTTGTCACTATAGTTTTATGTGAGTAGTGTAGGTGTCAGTTGGAGTAGTAGAGTGCGACATGCAGGAGATGGGTGAGCCCTGGGCAGCAGTGCCTGGTGTGCCTTCAATTGACTTTTACCCTTTAGACAGCAAGAAGACATTTCAAGACCTTAAGTAAGTGAACCACAAAATTATATTCATATTTTGGAAAGACTATCACTGAAATGGATTTGGGCCAACAGCAGGCAAAATTAAGCTTGGTGACTTCTCTGTCAATGAACTCAAATGCCTTTAGTTCATACTGGCAGACAACAACCGAAAGAGTTAATTCATGAATCTTCACTTTTCAATAAGGTGTCTGTCTTTTTTTTTTTTCTTCCAGAGCCTTATCCTAATCTTCTGCTATTGAATTTTGTCTTTAAGCTTTTTCAAGCACTTAATTATGTATCAAATGCTACGTTGGTTATTAAAATGATTTTACTTTGTAGAAAAGCATGGAAATGATTTACCCCAAGTCACCAAGCTAGAGTTGAGATTTTTAGATGCATAATTGTACAGCATTTGTTCTTATTTATTTGTCTGTTTGTTTGTTACAGGGTCTTAACTACAGAGCTTGGATGCTTAGTGGTCTTCCTGTGTCAGCCTCCCTAGTGCTGGAATTACAGGCATGCACCACCATGCCCAGTTTCTGTGGCCAGCACAGCGAGGAGTTGGCACAGTGTGCAGCACCAGCGATCAAACCCATTTCCTTGCACTTGCCAGGCAGGCCCTTACATTGTTGAGCTATCTCCCCAGCCCTCAACATTTGTTCTTTATGCTGCTTCTAATCTTCATTACCTGAATGCTGCCTGAGGGTAAGAGTTCACCTGAAATTTCAGTCACTCCCTGGAATCTAGGAGCATGCCCACTCCTAGAAATTATTTCGGTAAGTACCAACTGTTCATACATTTTAGGTGAAGCGAATGATCATTTTAACAATATTGAATCCTTTCCTTCAGGGTGCTAGCCGAGGCTGAGATTCAAGCATGGACCTAAGGTCAATGAAAGTTTTAGGAAGTATAGTAGAAAATGTAGATTACACAGCTAAATTTATCCCTGAGAACCGTATTCCCAAAGTGCATGCTAAGTACAATATCAACGTATGATAACAGGTATTACACGATAAAAGGCATCAGTGGCCAAACAAAGAAGAAACTATTTGGTCAAGTAGAATTGTCAGCCCTCTAACATGTGGGATTTTTTTTTTTTTTTTTAGCATTTAGTATACTCAATAAAATTATAAGTCTTTAAGACTTATAGGGTGTTTTTAATCTACTTAACTCCTACAGCGTTTTCTCTGCCATCAGCTCAATTGACAAAAGTTGCTCTACCTTTGTCCAACAAGCAAACTGCAACCCAAATAAAGCTAATTGCTTATACCGCTGTGGGTCTTGTGCCTGCTGGAGAGGCCACCAAATGACACTGCCTAGGAAACACCTTCGTGAGTGAATCTCAGACCCAGGCACTGGCCTTCCCTTTCGGGCAGTGTAAAGCCAGAAGTGTAGTACTATGACTTTCTTGAGCTGTGTAAGTCCCCAAGCAGCCACAAAGCCAGGAGGGTGATGCTCCAGGAAGAACGAGCAAAGACTTCCTGCCCTGATAGCCCAAGTGAATCTGTGGTGAGTGAGCAGAGTCCAGAAACTGGCGCCCTGCTTGTACTTTCTCATCAAAACGCCCAAGGGGACACTGCTTTGGATAATCCT
The DNA here is from genome assembly GCF_000260255.1 of Octodon degus. NCBI lineage: Eukaryota > Metazoa > Chordata > Mammalia > Rodentia > Octodontidae > Octodon > Octodon degus. The sequence continues at coordinate 1,219,415 of NW_004524785.1, read as the reverse complement.
ATCCACTCATTTTATTTGAAACTTTCATTTTCTTAGTAAGTTTAATCTTCATCCGTGGATTTCTCTGTATTTTCTTAGTTGCAGCAAGCGAGAACAGCTGGGCCACTTCGTTGACTCTGTCGACAGCATTCAGTTGTTTCCCCAGCCCCCACCCCTGCCTTTTCCAGACAGTGCCTGGCTCGCTTTGTCTGGCTACTGTCTGACATGTCAGCTTACACCGCTCAGCTCCCAGCTGTTCCTCTCTTTCATGCTATGGATTGTTCTTTGCATTAGACTCAGGCATGGTTTTGCACTTCCAGAGAGCTAATCTGTTTCCACAGCAACCTACAAAATGGGGTAATTTGATGCAAGACCTGCCTAAGAGTGTTTTTTTTTTTCCCAAAAGTTTTTACATGTGTGCATAAATACACATGTGCACTTCCAAGCTAAGCACTGCTTTCAGACAGTTCACAGAAAACTTAACCACATTGCCAATTAACAATAGTTTTCTTTCAGCTTTCTGGAGTTTTAAGAAACACATCTTCTTTAGGAAGTTAAATAAGAGAACCTGTTTTACGAGCAACATTTTGAGTAAAAGTTATGAACAGAAAATAAGGAAATACAGATTCTTGTCAATTTTTATATGACTCTATTTAATAGTGCTTAAAAACTTTTAAAATATAATAATTGACAGTATAGAATATATGAAATTTGCATCAGCATATGATTGCTGTCAAGTTGATCATTACTTGGCCATCTCTCATACTGAACAGTTTTTCATCTCCATCATCTCCTTAAATAACTAAAGTAACAAAGCTTAAGTTAGAGATGTTAGCAAAAATTGTACTGTCTAACAGGTATTAGCTATACAAAATTCCATTGTGTAGTGTATTGCATAGGTTGAGGGGCAAAAGTCCTAGTTTGATGAGATTCGGAAAATTAAAAGAGTTGTTATGATATTTATGTTCCATGAACTCAGGATTAAAATCTTTACATCTTTGTATTTCAGCCACTAGCACAGTTCCTCGAATACAGGTGACATTCAGTTCATCCTAGTAGAAAAGAAATTAAATGTGTGTGTCTTTTTGGCAATCATGCTAGGCAGGTTTGAATCACTGTGGCAAAATGCCTGAGATAATCAACTTAGGAAAGATTTACTTTGGTGCATGGTTTTGGAGGATCCAGTCCCCACTCAGTTGGCACTATCCTGTGGGCCTGCTGTGTGGCAGAGGGTCCTGGGAAGGAGAAAGCGAAAGCAAAGCTGCCCACCCTGCAGCAGCTGGAGGGAAGCGGGCGGGAGAGGCTGCCCACAGCATCTTCACCAACTTACTCCAGACAGACCAAATTCTCTCCAACTGTCCTCACCCCGCCCTCCAGTGTTCCACCACTTCCCATTAACACTGCAGTCCAAGGGCCAGGCCTTCCACACCCAGGCTGAGGAACATTCGGGGTCCGAACTGTGCCAGCAGCAGATGACACAGCCTTTAATCTCAGTACTTCCCCCTTTTCTCCTGTAGAACAGTATGCTTCCTCACCACTATTTTTGCTTGTCTACAGGAAGAATCTCGGACCACAGGCTGAGCAGTCCTAGAAATATTGTTATTTTTACCAATCTTCTGGTATCAGCCCCTTCCATTACCCTGCAGGTGCTCAACTTGGGCTCTGGATGAGAACAATTGTGAAATAACTCTGGAATCAGCCACATTCTAGAGTGGACCAGCAGCCAACTTCTTGAAGTCCTTATGGAAGAGGGATAAGAATTACCTGTCTACTTCAGAGGCTGAGGTGAAAAGATTGAAAGGATTGGGAAAACTTCGTGAGACCATGTCTCAAGACAAAAGAATTAAAAGGGTTGAGGATGGAGGTCCATACTCTCTGGGCTCAGTCCCCAACATGACTAAAATAAATGCATAAATAAATATTTTAAAAATGATGATGAAGATATTAACTTTTTATGTCACTGATATTTTATAGTTGATTGAGGGAACTTCAGATCAAAACCACAAGCTTCCCTTCACCCTGTAAGAGTGACTATTAGCAAAATAACGGAAGATAACAAATGATGGTGATACTGTGAAGAAAGGGGAAATATTGGCACACTTAACACATTGGTGGGAATCTAAAGAAGTAAACTCTTTGTGGAAAGCAGTATGGTGCTTGCTCAAAAAATTATAACTGGGACCACGATGTGAAACAGCAATCCCACTGCTGGGATGCAGCCAGATGAGTGAAGCGAGAGTGTGAGAGTTCCTTCCACTACCATGTTGAGTGCAGCACTAGTTACAGCAGTGAAGAAATGGAAATAACCCAAGGGCCCATCAACTGAAGCGTGGGTAAAGGAAATATGTTACGTATTTGCAATGGAATCCTAGCTAATCATAAAAATAAAGGCTTATCATTTGCCCCAAAGGATAGAACTGGAGAATATTATTTAAATGAAATAAGCCAGCCACAGAAAAGACAAGAACCACATGGTGTCATTTATACATGCAGTATAAAAATAATGAAATGTCTTCATAAGTTGAGTGTGGAACAGTGATTACTAGAGGGAGAAGAACAGAGAGTCATGGAGGGTTGGAGAAGGGTTGATCAATGAGCATACAGTTTGAATGTTGCAGGAGAAAGAATACACTATATATTTCAAGAAGAAAGGAAAAAGATTTTGACTTTTGCCGTAAAAATGTTTGCAGGGATTGTTATGTTTAATTTGACTTAAGCATCTGTCAGATTAAAAATCACACGGTACTTCATAGACAGAAATATTTTCCATATTTCACATAGCAATTAAAAGATAATATAAATTTCCAAAAAAACGTCAAATATCTGAATTAATTTGCACATGTAAGATAATTCTCTCAGATAGGTTTACTCAGAGTTTATTTTAGCATAGACCATTTCTTTTATCTTTATTAGTCATGTTATTTTACACTTACTAAAAGGCTACTTTTGAACACTTACATTTGCACGAGGTCTTAGGCACTCGCTGCATAGATGCTTATATTAGTCAGCTTTTCGTTGCTATGAAAAACACGTGAGGTAACGTTTTTGCTCACAGTTTGGCAGGTTTTGGTCCATGACCGGTTGACTCCACTGCTACAGAGCCTGTGTTGGAGCAGCACAGTGTTGTGGGACTGTGTGGTGGACAGAAGGCCTTTGGAGTCGGAAGGAAGAAGAGTGAGGAAGAGACCAGGGCCCACCCTCTGTTACCTCTCCCTTCCACTCTTAGTCTCTACCCCTTCATGGTGGCGCCCCCTGCCAATGATACCACAGACTAGGGAGCAAGCCCGCAACAGAAAGAAAGAAAGAAAGAAAGAAAGAAAGAAAGAAAGAAAGAAAGAAAGAAAGAAAGAAATTTACTGCTTCAAATAATTGACTTAAGAAATCTGATATGGTTGAGTACATCCAGGATCTCTCTTTTTTACAGTAGGACTATGGGTAAATTATTCTGACTTCTTATATAAACAAAATAAATATTGTATCTGCTTAGGAGATGCTTAGCTGTATGGAATGAATAAGGTCTTCCAGCTCAAAACAGGAAGCGTAGTTCCTGGAAGATGCTCAGCGTTGAAAGATGAGAGACATTCGTATAGATGAACTAAAGGAAGACAGGGAGATACCAGTATGGACAGTGCATAAGCGTGAGGCCATGGATCTGAGGATGCAGACTTGCTCAAGGGCAGCCCCTGGCCATGCTGTGGCAGACCAGAGCTGTGCAGGGAAGGGCAGGGAGCACCAGCTCCGAAGCCCTGTGCATGCTCGCGAGGCGGGCTCTTCCTGGCTGGACCTCTTTTCGTGAAGTTTTCTGTCTTTTGTCTGCTGCAACGCCAACAGCCAAAACTTGTTCCACCTTTGTGAGATTACTCTGAAAATCAGTAGTAATTCAGGGCAGATGGGAAGGAGAAGCTGATCCAATTAATTAAGCCAAAAGGAAGACAAAGACCAAATGTGGAAAACCTCAGCCAGAAGGAGAAAATGTCATAAGTGATTAGCGTCGAAATAGAAAATCTAGGATAAAAAAATATCTGTCTTGCCTCACATACATGTCCTAATTTATAAAAATACAAAAAATGAAAATTACAGAAGTGACTTCTGACGAGTCTCCACAGTTTGTGGCGTGTGATGTAGAAGAGTGGGGTGCCCAAAGTCGAGGCAGGAAGCCCTGAAGAGTGAGCCAGGGCATATTAGGTGCAGAGGTCTGATTAGGAGTCAGGGGAAAATCCTGATTCAGAATTTGGATGGGAAACTTGGATTTTGGGAAAAGTTTGGGCTCAGATATAAGTTCAGGAATGATTAGCATACCTAGGAAATGTGTCCTGTATGCATGGATGAGGTCACTATATAAATATATA
>NW_004524785.1:1212763-1214987 GCF_000260255.1 Octodon degus | reverse complement strand
TTCATATATATATAAAATCATCAATAGCTGATTCCTAGGGGCCACCACATTATAAATCAGAGAGTAGAGGTGAAACTACCGGAGGAGACCGAAAGTAGGCAAAGTGTTGTGCAGGAGGAAAGTCACTATAAGTATGCAAGCTGGGAGGCTGAGCAAGCAAGTTTATCGTGAAGGAGGTGGGTAAAGTAAATGTTTTACTAAAAATTGACCAGAGATTAGCTGTCTAAAAGTAATTTGGGGGCCAGTGAGATAGCTCAGTGGACTAAGCACCTGCTTAGCCAAGTGCCAGGACCAGGATTTGATCTCCAGTCCCACATGCTGTGCTGGCCCCTCCCCCAGGGCACACTGAGCCTGCCACAGAAATCAGCCATGGTGTCACAGGCCTGTAATCCCAGGGCTGGAGAGGCCGAAGACAGTAGGATCATTAGAATCCGAGCTGTATAATGAGGTCCTGTACCACGCACATGAATGAAAAATAAATTGGTGAATAAATAAATAAAAATAAAAGTCATTTGTGTCCTCCGTGAAAGTAGCTTTTGGTAGAATAATGGTACCAGAAGTTTCGCAGAGAATGCAAGAAGAATTTCAGAAAGTAATGTTGATACATACAAATGTTTTGGGGGTATGCTGTCTTCAAGAATGAAAGGATAGACCATCTTACAAACAGAGAAAATAAACAAATATAAGTCATGGGAGGGGACCTAGGGGTAAAAAATGTGGACCAATGCAATGTGCCCAGCTTGGAGAAGGAAGCGTGTCTTCTCAGAGTAACACATCTACCGGAATTTAACAGAAGTGATATGCACAATACAAACTTTTATGACAGGTTCTGCAGTATGGTCTTATAATCTTTTTCCACTAATACTAAAAGTCTTTAATGATTATTAAGAATTTTGCAGCAAATTATTGGTGCTAAAGAAACAGAAGTCTGAGTCTGTATATTAGTGTATGGTTGACAAAGATAGAACCATTCTGTATGCAAGTATGGGTTATGTTTATATTGAAAGTTTCATACTTCAGTGTCTTCTGGAACATATTCTAGATAATAAGTGCAGGAAAACCCAAAAATGAACAAGTTATACCACATGTGCCTGGGTAGCCCAGAGTCAGAGAGAAGAGGTACAAGTGTACACTCCATATGCAAATGTACACTACACTAGACAATGTCCTTCATGTTAAAAAGTAGGTTACATAAATTGCTGTGGGTAATCCCAAGGAAAAGAACTCACTAAGAGCTGGCCAAATAGCTCAGCGAATTAAAGCACCTGCAAGCAGGTGCAAGGGCTGGGGGTTCAATCTCCGGGCCTGCTGTGCTGGCCCTGCTCCCAGGGCTTGCTGAGATGGCAATTGAGACGGGGCATGGTGGTGCGCTCCTGCAATCCCAGCTCTTGGGAGGCTGTAAACAGGCGGATCACTATGAGTCAAATCTAGTGGTAAAACCCTGAAGACCCTGAAGACCCTGTAGACCATTCCCTAAAATATAAAAAAGAAAAGAGAAAGAAAAAGAGCTCACCCCAAAAATAAGGAGCCCAAGACAAGAACACATTGGAAAAGGACTTTTTAGGATAAGCAGGCTTGTGTCTTCAGAGATACCGGGCATTTGTGACAACAGAAGCCAGGGCAAAGGCAGGATGACTTGAAAGGACAGAGCTTCTCTGGAGAAGACTGAGGTTGGAGAGTTAAGGGAAATAATAAATAAACAATAGGCCATAACACAATTTGAAGTTGCTGGATAAATAACAAAAAAGGACAGCAAGGAAAAGAAAGATGAGCAACGTTTCCACGTTTTGCTCAGAACACTTCTTTTTTTATGGCAACCTGCTCATATCGAGCTTTCAGTTGGTATGCTGGGCACCAGGCCAGCAGCTAGATGTGACTGGCTTCTTTCCCACTGAATCAGGGCCATGTGTTGCTGCATCAAGAACAACAAAAGGCACTTTCTCCACTGGAAAGAGTGCTGTAATTGAGCTATTAACATGGCATGGGGGGGGATGAAGGGTGTATTGATTTGAATCTTCATGATGTAAAAGTATGCACAGAAAAGACTGCAAAGAGCTGGCTATGGTGGCACATGTGTGTAGTCACAGTACTCCAAAAGGCTGAGGCAGTAAGATTGCAAGTTGAAGCCTAATGTAGGCAAATGAGCAACTTAAAAAGATCCTACTTCAAAATAAAAACATAAAATAAAAAGGGCTGAAGATGTAGCACAGTGCAAAGGCCCCTG
>NW_004524785.1:1205757-1212283 GCF_000260255.1 Octodon degus | reverse complement strand
GGGAGGGGAGGGGAGTTCTGATATACTATAAAGTAGAATCTTTTCAGTACAGTATCAAACTTGCTAGAATCTCTGCAAGAAGAAATGCTCTGTAGTGTCACAAATTTGGTGACTATTTCATATCATGACCTTTGAAGTTCCATTGATATTTTAAAATCTATGAAAAGTATTGCACTAAAAATATAACTTTAACAAAATACTTTCTAAATTAATTTCACCAGACATGTATTGTTATGGAACATATTAACATTTCACAAAGTAAATGCTCTGAAAAATCTACTTCTGAGTCTATTGACTGCAATGTTATTTTTAAAATATATATATATAAGAATAGAAGCTTGTTAAGTGCAAGGTCCTAATTTCAGGTGAAAAAAAAAAAAGAATACCAGCAAGAGAACAAGAAGCCATGTACACAGTGGGAGAGTGGGAGGAGGCCTTTAAGTTGGGAATGCACAGTAATGCAGAAATTAGTCAGTGTACAATTCTCCACCAAATGTATGTATATTAGACACTTAGTATCTGTGTTAGGCTCAGAGAAAAGGAACATTTAAAGTCTTATCTCTGGAGGCCAGGGAGATAGCTCAGTAGAATAAGCACTTGCTTGGCAAGCGCAGGGGCCTGAGTTCAATCCCTGGTTCCACCAAAAAATAAAAACAAATAAATAAGCAAACAAATAATAAAATAAAGTCCTATCTCTGAAATAAAAATATACAGATAAAGAAATGATAGTTCTAATAAAAATACAACTTGTGGGCTTTGTGGTCATATGGTTGATTTGGTCTGGTTTAGAGGCTCAATGCCAATTGCCTTTTGATGTCCAAAAGTCTGCTTCACTTTATAATTTACTGCTTAGAAGAAAGACTCAGTTCCATCTTTATAATCCCATAATAAACCTGGAATTTCTGAACTTTCTACATTCCCTTTAGATGCCACTAAAGTCAGATTGAGAGTTTTCTTTTCTCTGACAGATTGTTTTTTTATGAAATGATCTGTAGAAACTCTCAACATTGAATAAGTAGTCAAAGAGGAGGAACTATTCCATGACACTAATTGTTTTCTTTTCTTTTTTTTTTTTTTTTTTTTTTTTGTACCAGGGATCAAACTCAGGGCCTTGCCCTTGCCAGGCAGACATGCAGGCTGCTGAGCTATCTCTCCAGCCCACTGATTCTTGATAACATTGTGACTTTCAAATTCTTTGCTTAAGGCTCTACACTTCCTGCATAATTTGTTTATGTGTCACAGAGGCCACAGTTTCACCACACATTTTCACATTCATATTAATGTATCCTCATCTTTCCAGCCTGGTGACATTTTCCTTGACAAGGGAAGCCAAACTGGTACATTTATTAATTGATATGTCATGGCATCACCTCATTTTTAAATAACAATTTCTGTGTGAGTCATGTTGAGCTAAGTTGTGCTGTGGTCACAAAGCCCACATAACGATTTATGTCTGGATACCCCCTTAGCCTCTGCATTCATAGGTGAAGTCTGGAAAGCCGTCTGAAGCATGGCAACATTACAGCTAAGTCTGATGTAGGGGCAGAGACAGACTATTGGGGGCTTAATTCAGTGGGATTCCTGTCCCTCTATGATTCCTCCCTTCCCCCTCTATTTACTGGTTTACATGCTGTGAGGATTTCTCCCTTTTCCATGCTTTTCTGTCATGCTGTTTCTTCTTCAGAACTTATGGAGTATAAACTAAAACTTGAAGAGCTGGTGAGATAGCTCAATGAACTAAGCGCCTGCTTAGGCAAGCTCAGGGACTGGGGTTCAATCCCCTGCATGACGTGCCATGCTGGCCTTGCCCCTTGGCATGCTGAGCCAGTGACTGAGTCTGGGTGTGGTGACTCATGCCTGTGATCCTAGCACTGGGGAGGCTGAAAACAGGAGAATCACTATGAGTCTGAGCTGTATAGTGAGATCCAGCACAAAATCTGAAAATAAATAAATAAAAATAAATAAATAAATAAATTAAAATAACAAGAAGAAAGAAACTAAGACTTGAGCCAAAATAAATCTTCTCTCCTTTAAGTAGTGAGGGTCAGGTAGTTTGTCCCAGTAGTGGGGAAAGCGAGTAATTCAGACTCTCAAATCTTAGACACTTTTAGAAACAGATTCTGTTTTAGCTCACACAGGTGTCCTTGCAGATATAAAGTTCTGATCCATGTCTTCTTCATTCTGGAACTGGGGAGCTCACACAGGAGCTCATGTCTTAGACTTGTTGATCTCATGGAAGAGGAAAGAGGTCGGGATAGAACCAGCCTCTTAAAGCTTCTGAGTGTTTCATGGATCATATTTCACTGATTAAAGCAAATCCCACTGCCCAGTCAAAGTTTCATTCAGCTGTGAATAAAAGCTTTCATCAAAGAAGTATCATAAAGGAGGTGGCAGAGGAAGACAGCAGATATTCAATGCATTATGCCTAAGATAATAAATAGACAAAATAAAAAAATAGACTGTTAAGCTTGAAAGTACTTTAGGAGTCATTTAATTCAACCTTCCTCTTTTATAAGTGGGAGAACTAAAATTCAGAAATGACAAGTAATGTATCCAATTCAAATGGAATATTGGGCTCAAAATAGAGCTGCTCAGTAGCTTTTTTTTTCTCCTATGGCTTTTTTGAAGTATAAGTAATGTATCATATGCTGGATAAATTTAAATTTCATGAGTTATGTCATATGTATAAATTGTGAAATCATTACTAGATTCAAGATAAGAAATTATTAATCAAACCCTGCATTGCCTGTGTCCTCATGAATCATATCTTCCTTTCCCACCTGCCCACATTCAGTGACTGATCTGCCATCTGTCACCTTAACTTTCGTTTTCTGGTATTTTTAATAAGGTTGAATCCATATTATGTGCTTTTTCTTGATCTTTTTTTTAGCTCAGCATATGCTTTTGAGTACATTGTTGTTATTGGAGGTAGTAATATCCTGTTCCTTCGTAACACAGAAGATGTTTAATTAAATGGACATTTCTTACCTTCTTCACCTGCTGATGGGTGTTTCAGTTGTCATCACAGTTCTTGCTGTACTATTAGAGAAAGTTACACGCAAGGCTTTAGGTGATGCTTTATTTCTTTGGGATAAATACATGGCAATGGAATGGGTAGAGTATGTAGTAGGGTGTTTAGCTTTTCTAAGGAAACTGTTTCCCATAGTGTGGCCATAGTGCGATGATCTCTTCAATAGTATGTGAGATTTGGGTTGTTCTGCACCCATGCCAACATGGGATATGGGGTGACCAATTCTTTCTAATGCTTACTTTCTTTTTGTATGCTTTAATATCTTGCAGTGGATTAATTCACATTTCTCCAGTAACTTTCATGTGGTTATTTGCCTTCCATATAGCTTTTTCTCCTTCCATATATCTACTTTGATGAAAAATCTTTAATTTTTGTTATTACCGAGGGGTAGGTTTTTGTTATATATTGTAACAGAAGTCCTTTATTGGATATACACTGTGAAAATCTTTCTCACAATTTTCATGTTGCTTCTTAATTTTTATAATAGGATGTTTGAAATTCAAAAGAGCTTTCTTATTATATGTACTTGAATTTGTTGATCTATTTTTGTAGTTTGTGGATTTTCTACCTCATTAGCCTATTTCTAACTTAGAAAAAATAAAGTGCAGCTTCTTGCCACCATTAATTTAATTTTCAGTGATCAAGAATTACTATAGTTTACAGATCTGATTATCACTTCACAAAATGAAATGTTATATATACACAAAGAATTATATCTTTTGTTCCCCAAAATTATGGATATACTAGAAAGATACAGAAAATAATTATATATAAAAAGACTCAGTGACATACTTTGAGGGTTTAAGTTTAGGTCAAGAAATTACAAGTTATTTGTGCCAAACCTTTAGTTGTAAACACCACTGGCACTAACTCTAGGGCCAATGGAGAAGTGTGTTAAAGGTGACTGGGATTCACAGGACAAAAAGAAAGAGAGAGAGAGAGAGAGAGACAGAGAGAGAGAGAGAGAGAGAGAGAGAGAGAGACAGAGACACAGAGAAAGACAGAGACAGACAGAGACACAGAGAGACAGAGAGACAGAGAGAGACAGAGAGAGACAGAGAGACAGAGAGAGAGAGACAGAGAGAGAGACAGAGAGAGAATGGAAGGAGATAAAACAGTCCTGCAACCCCACACAAACCTTGGAGGCTTTTATATTTCCCAAGGAAAACACTGTAGTATATACTGGAAATTAAATAGGTTAACCAGAAAGGTATTGCCTCAGTAGTGGGCAAAAATAGGCCTAGATAAAAGGGTTCTTTGGCCCTGCTAGCAAGGCATAAGAACAAGTCATTAAGAAAGAGAAAATTTTTCTAATTTAACTGCATCTCTGAACAAAGATAAAGGAATTTATGGAAAGGTAAAAATATCCAGTATCCATAAAGGCAAAATTACAGTGTCTTCATTCCAGGAAAAATTATTAGGAATGAAAGGAAGTAAGAAGATACAGGCTTCAATGAGAAGAGAAATATATCAACAGAAATAGATACATACATTAGATAGGTGATAAAACTATTAGACAAAAACATTTTTAAAAATTGTTATAATCAAAATCCACACTCCAAAGAAGATAAAAAGAAACCTGAGTGTAGCAGGCTTTCTCTCAGAAATTGTTTTAAAATTTACAAGGAAAAGAAACTACCTATGATAGCTAAAATGGCTTTGAGTAGGAAAAATACTATGCTGAAGGATTATATGACAGTAATAAGACAATTCCATATTAGTTTAAACATAGACAAAGAGAAATGAAATAGAACAGAAATAGTTCTTTATTAAAACTTTAATAAAGATACAGTGACAAGAGTAGAAGTATTTTAACAGATGACATTGGAAAAATACATAAGATATAGTGAAAATTGACCCATACTTTATGTGATATGCAAAAAAAGTAGAAGTGTTTCATACTCTTAAACCTACAATATAATCATATGGAGAAAGGATATATGGGGATCTTCATTTCAGAAAGAATGCTTTAACTCATTTCTGCTTTGGGCCTAGAATATTCACCAGTAATGTTACAGCTAACTTGGAAGCGCTCTCCAATCAGTGTGTGGCAAGCAATAGGTTCATTTCTCTCAAGGATCATTGTCCTTCTCTGCCTACTTTCTGATATTAGAAAACTCTTCTTTCTTAGGTTAAGTATTTTTGTTGCAGTTGTTTTTGTTGGTGTTACTTCAGGCAGTAACTCTGGTCCTTCTTTGTCTCAAAGGTTGTGTACATTTATTTTGTAATCTAGAACTTTCTCAGTTTTATTGATACATATTAAATATGCAAACTTATGTAGCTCTTATCAGCATTTTCATTATCAGGAATTTTAGCCTACCTGATTTCTATATGACTGGAACATCCTGAGATTTTGGTTAGACTTCATTGTTGAGCATTGTTTGAAATTTGGTTAGTCTAGATTAACAAGAATAAAAATGATGATGTTAAAAATATTAAAGAAACTGATGTTACTTAGAATTTCTGTAATATTTTTCAGTTAAAAAGTTAAAAGGGGTCTGTATTAAGTTCATTAGCAATGTAGTTGTGAATAATCTTGTCAGTCAAGGATAATGCTATGATGCTAACAGTGAAAACTGTGTTTTAAAGAACACAAACACTAGAGTAATGGCTTGTTGGAGAGGATAAAAAAGACATTACTAATTTTTGCCCATTCTAAGAATTTAGGAAAATTTTACATAAAAATAATATTTCTTTAGCTTGAGAGCAAGAAATTGATTAAGCATGGTGATACAGGTCCATATTACAACTAAGGAGGATGAGAAAAGTGAACCATAGATTATCCAAAAATGAAATGTTGATCATGATGTAATTCCACAGTGGACTATTGGATGGTTGGGTTCAGTGGCTGGCACTTCAGAAAACAAACTAAGTACAAAGAAACTATTTTCGGTTAATATTTGATGTGGGTCAAGTTGTTTAGTGGCTTATTTTCTTTTGTTCCATTTATGTATTTGGTATAGGATCTCACCATGCAACTTGGACTCATAATGTTTCTCCTGTTTTCAGTCACCCTAGCACTGGGATTACAGGCATGTGCTACCATGCTTGGACTCGGTTGCTGGCTCACCATGCCCTAGGGTGGGGCTGGTGCTACATGCAGGACTGGGATCAAATTCTGTGTCCTTCACTAGGCAAAGCAGGCACTTAGTCCTCTGAGCTATCTCACCAGCCTGGGTCAAGATGATTACTGCGAACTGATTTTTTAAGAGTTCCAATTTGTTCTTGCCTTCATCTTTCTCTACCATTCAGTGCTGCCCTTTCTTGCTAACTCTCACTTTGGCTTTGTGACTTGGTTGAGCCAGTGAAACATTTGTAAATAAGATATTAAGTAGAAAACAGCAAAGAATTTACATGTTGGGTCTCCTTTTCTGCCTACTCATGGAACTATACTTTTTTATTTCTTAATTTAATAATTATTTTGTTTTTATTTTAAATTTTATTTATTTATTTGTGTGTGTGTGTGTGTGTGTGTGTGTGTGTGTGTGTGGCCAG
>NW_004524785.1:1169507-1183132 GCF_000260255.1 Octodon degus | reverse complement strand
GCACACTCCTCTTCTGTATGTTTAAGACAATTTTTATTGTTACATACATCTAATTTTTAAATAATTTTTTACAATGTGCTGTATTATTAATCTCATGTATTCATTTCAGATTTTTTTCTAAAATTCACTGTTTACATTTTATATCATTCACATTTCAATATTTGTCTATAATTTTAACATGCTATATAATTATTTGTTTTCAATACAGTTAATGAAAAAAGAAGCAATAATGTATGCTGGCTTCTCTATTTACTGTAGTGAAGAAATTAGTTCAGAACTATCTGAGTACTGTAACAAGTTTCTTACCATTTCTATTTTGATTCCCTAGAAATTTGAACCACATTAGATTCAACATTTATATCCATTATTTTGAGATAGTCATATTTTTGTTAGTGAAATTTGAGCTAACCTTCTACAGTTTATTAATATGTTAACATGTATGTGAAAATTGGCCATGGATAGAAAGGGTTTCTTAGAATTACTGCATAATGAGAAGGATTATCTTTCTGTGGGTCATTTCTAGATGAGCAAAGAATTATTGATCTGATGGAGCACATGTGCTTGAGGAAACACTATCGTGAGGGTTTAACATTAGACATCTAATGCTTCTTTTCTTAGCCGAGATATTCATTATTGGGATAAGGAATGCTTTATCTTCTCTTTAACTTTGAGCAGATATTGAAAAGCCACTTTTCTTGTATTCTTTTAAACTAGACTAAGAATTGGAAAGCCTGAGATTATTCAAAGAGTTTTCTAAGTTCTACAGAAAAATTTTGTTATATCAGTCAGGTACCTGGGAGACATTCTTCTCTCTTGTAAGTTAAGGGTATAACATGGACCAAACCTTCTGTTGGGTCCATGTGGGCCCAGCCATCCAGCAGCACCTGGATGGTAGACAGCTAACAATTTTCAGATACAGTGGTGTGGCAGCACAGAAGACAAAATTCAGAGATGAGTGTCCATGATTTTAGAAAATGCAAATTGTATTCATTTATTGCCAGTGCCTTATGAACAAGTTAAGTTAATAGTAGAACAAGATATTGCTGTGACGATCAAAAAAAAGGAAACATTTGAGCTCATCCTTACTTGAAGGATTTGTGAAATTAAATCACCAGTGCCTAATGGCTACCTACTTATTGATAGACTCAGGCCAATTTATTTAATTTAGATTCTTCAGGATAGAATTTTAATGCATGTTGAAAGAGCAAGTACATGAATAAATGAAGTAAAGAGTGAGTAGCAAAAATGTGGAACCAATTCGTGAAGAGCGAAGTACTGAAAATTTTGATTCATTTTGTTATAGAAACATACAAAGCATCAAGTGAATTTTTTTGTTAGCCAACAGCTTTATAAACTTGCAATAATAAACAGATTAAAATAATTGTATTTAATATATAGTTCACATTTGAAGTTTGATATTTAAAATGACATCATTGAAATGCTTGAAATGACTTTTTTCTCTTCACCAAGCTAAAATATTACACAGAATTTACCCAGCTCATAAATATACTTATCCACAGAAACAATATAAAGCTTAGCCCTCTTAGAATGACCTTAATTCACATGCATGATTACAATATTTTGAAAAGTATTATTTTATTTGAAATGATTAAGGGAGGAATGATTTCTTTTTAAATAGGTTCTAAGACAAAGAGGAAAATGTAGACATTCCAAGAGCCATTGATCCATCAGTGCTTGAGCCGATGCTGAAATCCACAATCTCTGAATCTAAGTATTACAGACGTCCATTATTTCCATTCTACTACAGCTGTCTTCATTTTTTCAGTTAATGCCAACTTTCTCCTTTGGAGCACTGCTCCCCAATCCATCCATGTGGTCACATAATCAATCCTGAAGCCTATTTTGCTAACTTCAAACCAAGAGATAGATCATTTGAGGTATATTTCCAGGCCAGTGAGAGCCCAGCACTTGATCTGTCCAGTCATGCTCCCTGCTGACAGGGGCTGAGACTGCAAGAGGAGAAGATGTAAGAGTTTAATATTAGAGCACTCTTGGCTTTATATTTTGGCCTCTTTCCTGGCATTTGGAGATATCGCTTTATTCTTCTTTCACTTTTGTGACCACTCCTAGTTAGTTCGTTTTTTTTTTTTTTCAGATAAATGTATTGATTTTTTGTATTGTAATAGTAATTAAAAGTTTGGAGTTGACCTGTGCTGTGTACATATATCAATTCCCTAGAGAGAGTGCACTCAATGTATACTGCAACCATGCAGTAATCAAAGGAGAGGAACAAAAGCTTGGGTGTCAGTGTCATCTCAGTCCTGTCGCAGACTGTCTCTTGCTATCTCTTGTGGACAGGAGCTCTGAGTCATCTGAGCCACGTTTACATCCATCACAAAGAAGGTGACAGAAGTTCCTACCTCACAGTACTGCTCTGAGGATTGAAAGTTAAGGAAGTAGAACGCTTTCAATATAGTGAGTTTTCGATTAATGTTATTTCTTGTGCTTGTCCTTATAGCTTAAGCTTGTTCCTCTTGAACCTTTACAACTTGCACTTGAGAATATTATTAACCCAGTAGTTTTGTCAAATATTTAAAATTTCTATCACCTTCCATATAAATGCTACATTTGGAGAATTTTATTTTATGGTACGTTCATGTACTACACATACTGCTGTAGAAATTAACTTCAAATATTTCCCAGTGGGAATTTCATCCAAGAACAACACAGGACTATTTCATGATTTCAAGTAAAATCCTGGCCTAACCTGTTTTGAAACACTGCTTTATTGTTATTTTTATTTTTTTTCCTTCTTTATAATGTAAAAAAATGAATAAAAAGGTAAAGCTAACTAATAAATATATAAAAGGCCTATGCTTATTTCAATTCCTTCCTGTAGTCTAATTAAGGCATTAGAGCTTACGGAAATGTAAGCAGTATACATAATTTATCTAGTAAGCAGAGTACATGCTTTAATACCCAGCCCTTCCCTTTCATAAAATCTCTAGACACACTTCAATTAGACTGTCGTCATAAATCCTGTTTTCATCGTGGACTAACTGTAAATCAGATCTGTCAAATCTGTCAAATCTGTTAAATCAAGTGTGTCACTCAGGTGCTGTGGTTATGTGAGTCTTTCCGTGGGGTTCACAGACGGATGACATGTATGTCACCAAAAGGGAGGAACAGAAATGGTGAAAACATGAAAACCCTGAGAAGAACGACAAAGAGAAGGAGGCTTCCTTTGACACCTAAGGTACAGTGAAAGTCTTCAGAATCCCAAGAATATTTTTGGTACATTTAACTGGCAAAACATTTGTAAGAGTTTGCAACTCTTATCTTTTTTTTTAACAGTGACAATACATGCCTAGGATGACAGCACTCTGCACACCTATGGCTTTACCTACCATATCTGATGGTTCCAACCATAGATGCGTAGCATTCCTATGTTTATGCTGGCTGGAAAAATCCTCAAAGCTAATTTTAAAATGTGGCACTTTAACTTCTCTTCTGATTCTCAAGGTTACTAATTTTACATACTAAAACTTAACAAGGCAAAACATTTTCCTACTTTATTGTTCTTGTTTCCTTTACAAAGTGTAATTTGAGATGTAGATTAAAGAGGTATCCAGGGACCTCTTTGGTGATATGCTGAAGTTTAGCTAAACTTTAGAACAAATCTTCTGAACTTTCCTTTAAGGAGTAATGTATGCTGATTTATAGAAAACCAGTAAAAATGTTAATGGTACAAAAATACAGGGCTGAATTAGTATAACATGTTTATAATATACTTCTGATTGTTTGAAAGTAAATAAAGGAGAAAGAGAAAAAGAGAGAAAGATCATGTGATCATTTATGTTGGGAAAAGGAGCAAGACGATGCAAGTTATTTTCAAAAAGTTTAACTCATTTATTTATTTATTTATTTATTTATTTATTTATTTATTTTGTATTGTAGTACAGGGTCTCACTACGTAGACAGGACTAATGATGATCCTCCTGAGTTCAGCCTCCTGTGTCAAGCGCTGGGATTACAGGAGCGCGCCACACGCACTACACGCTGGGGATCGCTGTTCCTGCATCCGCCTAAACAAGTGCTTTAATCCGCTGAGTTATTTGGCCAGCCTTTTTTTTCTTTTAAATATTGTTATTTACAGCGTCTCAGTTAGTATGTGTTTTTAGTGTATTTAGTTCAAGGTCTACAGCGTCTCACTACTCAGATCGAACTGGTAGTTATCCCCCCACTTTCAAACTCCCAAACGCTGGGATTACAGGCGCGCATTACCATGTCCAGTATCAGTGTCTCAGCGCGTCTCCCGGCGAGGGTGAGGGTGCAGTGTGGCACACGGGGGATCCAATCCCGGTCCCTGAGTCTGCTTATTCTCAGTTCGTATGTTTGAGAAATCAATTTGATATTTTTCTCAAAAAAACTTCACCCACAAGCAATGAATGTACTTTTTTCCCCTGGTTCTACTAACTTTAACAATGCTAAGAAAGTTTTGCAGTGTCATTTATTTAGGAAAGTTGGTTTACTAAATTATACATGTAACAGGCATGTATAATTTGCTTTTAAAATCTCAACAGGGGCCAGCGAGATAGCTCAGTGGTCTAAAGTGCCTGCTTAGGCAAGCTTAGGTAGGGGCAAGGACATGCAGGGGACTTCGATCCCCAGCATGGCGTACGGTGCCAGCACCCCGCCCCCGAACCATGGGCTGAGCTGGCAAAATAAAAATAAATAAATAAATAAAAATAAAAATAAAAACCCTCAGCAGTGTATTTGAAATATTAAACATCTGTGATGTACAAAACCATGTTCAATTTTTCTTTTTTAATGGTAGGGTTGGAATGCACTTCCTTTTCTGAGAATCCACATGACCTCTAGGACTCCAGATGTTCTTAAAGTGGTCGTGGTAAAGACAGCAAAAGACTGCAGTGGCGTGACAGGTTCCCAAGTGGGCGTTTTTAACCCTTGCTCCTGTATGTCCACTTAGGGTCTCCGTGTCACTCATACTCCTGAGGACCAAGTCTTTCGTATTGTACTGCTATTCTTTGGGTTCCATTGGCGTTTTGTGCAAAAGAAAGAAAGGTGTAGAATAGCAGGAAACTGATGCTTCTTTCGGGCTAGAATCTCCATTGTGGCCAAGATTTTAATTTCAAGGTAAAATATTTCTTGACAGCATTCCATATTCCAATCTGCATCTTTTGGTGCCTTTAGCAATCATGGTGAATGTTTTTAATAATGAAGCAGCCTAATTTACATGATCAAAGCTGTGGAAAGAGGCTTTTACAGCCAAATGACACTGCTGCAGTGGAATGGGAAGCAAAAGAGAGAAGCTGGTGCAAAAATGAATCTTCTCACCTCTTGCTTAAAAATTTCTAATACTTGTTATTGCATTAATGTCGTTTTAATACTGTTAATTTTCTTTTATTGGTTAAAGGAGAAGTCACCCACAAGAAAGCCAAGCCACAGCAGAAAACCTCCTAAACATTTGTGAGTTTCGCTGATTTTCTTTGACAAAAAACATTCTCTTGATAGCTCCATGAATCTTGATTGCAAAGAACTGACATCGAATGGTAGTGAGCTAAGCCTTTTGGAAATCATTTAATCCTATGCTTACAGCTTAAAGATGAATTAATTGGAGACCAAGGAAAGTGGGTGGAACAAATGTACCAGTGACTAAAATGTTAAAGAACCTGGCTTTCTATTTTCAAGTGTGATAGTCAAGTGGTATCCGATTATTAAAAAAAAAGTAGAAAATTATTAAAACCACAGTTTGTAATCGTGGATATGCATGCATTATTTTCTGCTGAGTGTTTATCTCATTGTATCTTACTGCCTAAATCCAATTAGTTATGAAATGTGTGTCACTGACTACTACTATTTCTCCCTGAATTTCATTGAGCAAAAATGTTCATGCATACACGTGTATATATAAGATCAAAACTAAGGGTAGGAAAAGTAGAAATTGGATCTAATTCCAAACTCAGGCAAACTTCTGGTTCTCACACAGAATTCTCCACATCATAAAAATATTTTGAAGGCAGAGTATAGACCTAGGTTAAACAGATCACGAAGTCATTAACATAACTAATTTATGTCATGTTGCATATGTGCGCATTGGATAATATTCTTTCTAAATACTGACTGAGACCTGAGGTGCTAGTGTTTTAAATGGCTAAAATTAGCACTTCCAGTTTTTAAAATAAACAAGAATGAGGCAGTTTGTCTAGCAAACAGTTTCCTGGTGTGTAAAATGGAACGCATGTTAAATTCTAACATTATTAAAATGCACACACAGGATTCTTTCCTTGTGTGTTGCTAAAAGTTCTATTTAAACATAAAACCCTGGCTATCTACATACTTACACTTACTGAAATGAGTTTATGAAACACTGGTTTCACCAATTGTTTGACAATAGGTAAATAAATAAATTTAATCATAATAGGTCACAACAAATACTAAGATTGAATTTAAGTCTAATGTAAATCAGAATAATAAATAAATATGGAAAATGGGGTATTTTTGAGAGATTTCAGTTAGGAAAGGGACACTTAATTTGCTACCTACCCTCAAGGAACACATAGTCTTGAATGACACACACACCAAAAAACAACAACATACAATTCAGTTTGATATGTACTACTGCAAATCTATGAGTGTGAATGATAGGCAAATAAAAATGAAGGAGTGTTTATTTTTTCCCTGGGAAATCTCCATTAGATCTCATAAAATTGTTCTAGGACACATAGCATAAATCAGAGTTTGTTAAGTAAGAATTATGTGTATATCCACTTAGTTAATGCCAAAGAATTCATTGAACAGATATATAATAGGTATGTTAGGGACACTGATGGTATTATGTACTTCACAACACAAATAAGTCACTCTTGGAAATTTCCTCATTGAAAGAATCCTGTATTAAATAATGGGGGACGTGGGTAGGGCTGAGAGCTGAGAAAGGGTACAAAGATTTATTCAGTTGCAAAGCTAGAATAGAGCCTGTACTTGAGGGAGACCTTAGTTGTTATTTTATGGCAGTTCATTTTCTTCCTATTTCCTGCACTATGAAAGGGGGTCTTCAGCAAAGTGCAGACAAACACCAGCCTAGAATTTCATTCCATGGAACAGGACTTGTGAAAAATCCTCCACAAATCCATATGACAGCTTGCCTAAATATATTTTACTTAGGTATAAAGAAAATAGCAAGACTGGGTGTGGTGGCGCATGCCTGTAACCCCAGTTCTTTGGGAGGCTGAACACAGGCAGATCACTACAAGTCTGATCTATGTAGTGAGACCCTGTAGACCCTGTAGACTCTTACTGAAAAATACAAAGAAAGAAAATAATAAATCACACTTTGATGATTATTACTGACAGCTTCAGATAGTACCATTGTCATTTGCATCCCTCATTAGCATGTTCTTATGCAAATTTCTCTGCTGCACATGCTTTTCTCCTATTTTGAGAAAAGTTAGCTCCCCCTAATTATAATTGCACATGCAGGTTTTAGTATTTAAGGATAATTAGGGCTGATGCCTCCCACTCTGTCCAGCTCCCACCGAGCACTAGGGAGTTTCAGCAGCAGCAAACGACAGACTCTCCTCCAGGGATGCCTTGATTTCATGCATTGCAAATCATTTCCAGAACGCTACCGAGGCATACATGGAAAAATGAGTCTCAGTGAACTCCTGACCACCAAACTTCAGGGGCCAGAATCATATAAATGTCACTAAATTCAGTCAGAAATTAACTTTAGCAATTGGTTCCCATCATTTTAAGTCTACATTTTTCTGGGGACAGCCTTCCTTGTCATGATGTTTGGATGTCAAAAATTGTTATTCTCGTTTTTAGATGATGTGTAGCTCAGTGCAGTTTCTGATTTTAGAAGTTTTTCTGCTGGCTTAAAATCTCAGCGCTGATACTTTTGATTGCATAATTAGGGACACCTCTCCAGGGCATTGTTATGCGGCTTTCCTCCCCAGCTTTGTGGAGATTTTGAGAGATGTCTGGCTTCCTGTAGGTGAGTCTATCAAATACTGTTGATTGTTATTCAGTGTGAGACTGAGATGACTGATAAAATAAATGAGTAGAATAAACAGTAGAATTAGTTTTTAATTTCCTTTTTCTCTTGATTGCTCACAGTGTGTGTTTGCAAAAGCATGAAATTATGACACCTCTTTGTATCAGAAATGCCAGGAGCTTGCTCAGTTCACAGTGCTGAGAGTGATGATTCTTAAACCTCAGTACAATGGAAAGCAAAATGAAAGTGACATTTAAGGGGGGAGGGGGTGAAAACAAGGCTCTGCTTTGCTTTACAGGAGCTCTCTTTTGTAAGGTCATCTTAATTTTTTCTTCTAATGAAGAAAATTCCAGTGATAGGTGGAGTATGAATTCTACCAAGACTTTTGGCCCTTCTACACCCCCTTTTTATTCCTTCTCTTCTTTTCCACTTGCATTATTATTATTTTTTTTATTTCTCACTTTCTTTCTCCTCTTTTTCGGGTGGGATTTCAGAACTAACACTGAATCTAGGGTAGTCATCAAGGGGTGCTTGAAACAGATTTTGCAGGACAGAGCACTGCTTTTCTTCTGTCTTAGTCCTTATTTAGTTCAACTCACCCCTAATGTGTTGATGCACACATTAGTCTCATCGCTTAGTCTCATCTCTTTGTAGAAATTGTTTTCTTGTTCTTTAACTTGGTCTTTTATTTATCCTTCTGGCTACTCAAAGTGGAAAATCCTAGTGAGCTATTTAAAGTATAAAGCTTGGTGCTGAAAACTGTTGCTTTAAACAGAGCTCTCTCGTCTCCGCGACCTATTAGTCCGAATCCAGGACTAGGCATTTTTCTGAGCACTAAGCACGAGATGAGAACAAAAGTAGTGCACAGCTTCTCTCCTGGCATCTGCAGTGGAGGAGGAGGAGGCATGGCCAGCAACGTGTCCATCAGCTAAAAGGATGCTGAAGAGAGGCAGAGGCCAGGTGATTTCAAGTAGCTTAAGCCATTTTGTTTTATTATAAAAGAATTAGGAAACCTTTGGAGATTTCTTAAACAAGAATTGCAGGATCTGGTTTCTGCTCTACAGAAGGTTTAAGTTTATTAAAGAATGTACCCTGGGGAAGTATATGACAGGCAGAGATTTTCGTTGAGAAATAATAAGTGTGTCCCCTTGAAACTGGAAGAAATGATAGTAGAGTTATTTAGGATGGAGGGAAAAATGAACAGATTTGAGGTAAAACCAATGAGAAGGAGAAAGAAGATAAAAGAATAACTTCTAGATTCCTGAATTTGGCAGGGCAATGGATAAATTTTCCTAGCATTTTTTTGAGATGAAAACTAATGAATGAGCTGGGTGTGGTGGCACACACCTACAATCCCAGCAATTGGGAGGCAGAGATGGGAGAATTGCAAGTTCCAGGTCAGCCTGCCCTACATAGTGAGACCCTGTCTTCAGAAAAAAGAGCTAGAAATTTAAATTAGAGAATTGATGACATACGAGTAGTAATTGATGTCCTGAGAAATGATGAGACCATCTTGTAAGAGTACTGAGTAGAAGGAAAGTGATGCAGGAAAGTGATCTGGCATTAGTCACATCTCAGGGTGCTTGTTGACCTTAGAGTATTGAGTCATACAAGGAAAAAAATGTAAGAAAACCATTAGCAACACTGAGTCATAAGTGAATGTAATAAATCTCATTCTAGCAGTGGATTGGAAAACCTGTTTAAGGTGGAATGAGAAGTTGTAGGATGGGCAGGAAAGAAGAGACAACTGTGGTGCAGGGTATTTTGCATATTAAAGAATAAAGAAGAGAAACGATAGATAGTTGGAGGTCTAAAGGACAGAGGGATACTTTAATATGAGAGAAATTAGAGTACATTTGAAACTGATAACACAAACTCGAGAGGGATGTGTTGAGATATAGAACACAAAGAAGCAGAAGAAAAGATGGGTTTAGGTAGGGTTGGTGGTTTTTCTCTTTTTAACAAAACAATCAGTAGACACATAACAAAAATACTGCAGGTATACATCATTGATATCTGGATGTATATGAATTTAAAGTGTTTCCTATTCATTCAAGTGTGTGTGTGTGTGTGTGTGTGTGTGTGCGCATGTGTATGTGTGTGTATATTAAAGAGGAAATTTTTTTTTCAAAAAGGAAGAATTGAGATATTTGGTGGGTTGAAGATAGCTAAGTAGGTCTGAAATAACTCATGAATAAAGTGGTTCAACCAATTAAACTTATTCTTTGATAAAATCAGGGATCATTACTCTACAACTAGACCATGAACTTTGACCAAAACAAGTAGAGCACCTGGATCCATAGTGTTTGTGAGCGTGTCTCTTATATTTGTCCCAGGGATATATCTACAACCTTAATTCATTTCTTATTTAGAGCTGACAAAATTTTAATAGATAACATTTCTTTCTGGTAATCAAACAAGGCTGAAAGGTGAAGGCAACCCCCAGCAGAAAGATAGCACAATAAAAGATGGGGGCGTTCTTCTGCACTGTAGGTGCAATTGTAATGCAGAAATGACAGGTCAGGATGAGAGGTCAGGAAAAGTTTCATGCATAAAATGGCTCATAGGCTGGATCTTGAGCGGTGAGGATAACAGAGCAAAGCCCTAAAAACACAAGGACTTTTAAGGCAGTGAGTGAAATGTGTACTCTATCATGGGATTATTTTAATGTACTCTTACCCATGTATATCTAGAAAACTGATATAGTAGCCATTATTTAGTATCTGGGCTTTGACAAAATAGATAATTCATACTAGTCTTCATACTTTCAAGCTTGAGAATAAATATGGTTTTCTATAATTTACCTGAGAGTTTGAATTTTGAATAAGGAATTTCTTAGAGAAAAGTAAGTATTCATTCCCAATATGTAGTCTGCCACTTAAACCAATGAGTTGCCTAGACTGAGTTTGCTATCCTCTGGACTGTACAAGGAAAGATGTGCTCATTGTTCTTTAGGTAAATGTCTCTGTCATGTGCTTCCTTCAAGGTCATTGCTGAGACATGCTTCTGTTAAGGTGCCAGTGCTGCAGGCAATTCCTTATTACATCATTTTTCAGGGGTTCATGTCTTTCAGTCAGAGTCTAGCCTTGGAAAATCCTGGGGTGATTTTCAGCTAAACTTTTTTAACTTTAGAACACCAGCAGGAAGCCACCTGATGCCTTCACGTTTCTCTGTCTCTTTCAGAAAGATACACACAGGTACACGTATACCCATAAATACACACAAAGACATGAAACCACTGAATGCCAGAGCTAAAAAATATGTGTGTATGCTAGAGCTTCAAAAGGAATTTAGATTAAAATAAAGTATAGTAGGTCCTTACTTTTGAAGCAATGTTGACGGACACATAAATAATTACAATGTTGGAAGCATTCAATTTAAGCATTCAGACACTTCATTCTCTTAGCTATTATTTCATTTGCATTTGTAGCATGAAACCTAAAGAAGTGTTTCTTTCACTTCTGAGGCAGGCACATAACTCCCTTAAGCTCTAGAAGGAGATATCATACATGAGAATGAGAGAGACAATAGCTAAATATCTGTGTTCATTCTCTAGATTAACCCAATAGCCTATGATAGATCTTTGAGAGTCTTTATAGTCTATGAGATCAATAATCCATTATAGCTCATAGTGGTGACTAAATGACTTTAGAGATTGGCAATGGCATCTAAAGTCTTTTGCCTTTCAGCCATGGTTTGTAATAAATCTTGAGCTCCTCTTAGGCAACAGCACTTGGTTGCAATAAGCTGTTCTCAGATTCAGCACCAAAAGAGAACAGACTAAATAGTAGAAGCTCAATAGATACATTCAATGAAAATATTAAAAAAAAAAGAAAAAGAAAATTCTCATTTGCATTCTCAGATCTCTCAGATCCTAGTTTCCTCCCAAGCTAGTCCCTCCTGGCTTTAGCATGCTAATACTAATAACCTACTAAAACTAATCCTAGTTTATCCCTTCAAATCTTTCACTCAGTGCTGGCTGATCTTACTTCTTCTCTTATAGTTCTAAATTCAGATGCACTCCTCCTTGGACTTGCTAATCAATGACCCTTTTCATGGGTAAAGAGGAGTGGAATTCCTCATGTTCCTTGTAAGCACGACATAGAGACTTCTTGTCACTTGGAATTGTTCTTTCTAAAATATGGGAATAGAGGAAAGAGCAATGTCCCTAGTGTCTTGCATAAAACCTGCAATAAAGCAAATATTCAAAAACCAAATGATTACAAACAGTGGTAATAAAATTAACATATTTTAAATATTTATATGGGAGACAGTATTAAAAGTTATACTTACATTGTTCATAAATTGCTGACATGTATACTAAAAAATAAAGACAGAAAGTAGGGATTTGAAAGAGGATAGAAAAAGAATTAAGATGTATTATGTATCTATATCAATTCTCCGCAAAAAATGTAAGTATTTTGTACTACATATGCATACTTATAAAAGAATAAAGGAGGCTAATTCACTAAAAAGGAAAAATGAAAAAGAAAAAGAAAGAAAACATTCAAAGAGGGTAGACCTGATAGCTCAGCGGACTAAAACACCTGATGAAGCAGAACTTAGAGGGGAGGGTTCGATCTCCACGTGCTGTAATGGCCCCACCCCCAGGGCACCCTGTGTGGGTGATTGAACTGGGTGTGGTGGCGCGTGCCTGTAATCCCAGAATTTGGGAAGTCAAAAACAGTAGAATCAGTATAAGTCCGATCTAGTAGTGAGATCCTGTAGACCCTGTAGATCCTGTCCTAAATACACACAGAGAAATAAAGAAAGAAAGAAAGAAAGAAAGAAAGAAAGAAAGAAGAAAGAAAGAAAGAAAGAAAGAAAGAAAGAAAGAAAGAAAGAAAGAAAGAAAGATGAAAGAAAGAGAAAAAGAAAAAAAAATTAAAAAACATTTAAAGAAGTTGAAGAAAAGCAGGCCAGATAGCTCAGCGGATTAAAGCACCTGCTTAGGCAGGTGCAGCGACCGGGTTCAGTTCCTGGTGAGTGTGCCAGCCCCACCCCCAGGGCATGCTGAGACCCTGATTGACACTGGGTGTGGTAGCTCATGCCTGTAATCCCAGTGCTTGGGAGCCTGAAAACAGGAGCATCCATTCAATCTGCATAGTGAGGCCTATGCAGACACTGTGCTAAATAAATTAAAAAAAAAAAAAAGGTGAAGAACTTTTCCATAACCATTTTCTTCATATACCTTGAGTTTGAATTCTAATCCAAATCAGGCTGATATAATTTTTGGTTTTGCTACTATATTACTGTTCCCTATTGCTTTTTAGATGCTCTGATCTTTGATAGTGTTTACACTGGTGTCAGGAGACAGTGCCTGAGCCTCAATTAAACTTCCTTGGAATTTATACTAGGCGTGAGGTGTGCCAAGTCATGCCAAGAATGACTAATATGCTTTTTAAAATGCATATGTAATTTAGCTTAATTTAATTAGTACACATTCACAGCACTACATGCTGGAGCTGTCAAATCCATTATGTTAAACTGTAGTTATATACTTTAACACATATTATGCTGCTCTTTGATCATTAAAAAAAAAAAAAAACAGGGGCTGGTGAGATGGCTCAGTGGTCTAAAGCACCTACTTAGAACAAGCTTGGCAAGGCATCAGGGACCACGGTTCAATCCCCCAGCACCACAT
>NW_004524785.1:1151868-1169337 GCF_000260255.1 Octodon degus | reverse complement strand
AAAAAAAAAACAACAAACCCTGTATGGATTAGCACATGTGTTTATTGTCATCCTCTTCTTCAAAATACGGATCTCAATACTGAGATCCAGAAAAATTTATTTTCTTATCTTAAATAGCAAATTTAATAGGTGTATTTCAGACCTTGATGCTGTCACTCATTTTATTACACCACCAGACACTCCCATCAAGAGGACACTAGACGTGTTATTTCTCTGAACCTCCATTTTTACTAGTTTTGCTGTACCATGTATCTTTACTTCTTTCCATAATGCAGAATTAGAAATAATTTCTAATTATCATACTCCTGGAGCAAAAGTACAAGGGACTGTCTGGAAACTTTAGAAATACATCCAGGCCACATAATATCTGTTATGGTTTGTATCTAGGTGTCCCCCACAAAGCCTCGTGCAATCCTTGAGGTAGATTCTAGAGTTTGTGACTAATTCTTGATCCAGTGCTGGGATTATGGGTGTGAGTGCCACACCTGCCCTGGGGCACACAATCTGCATTACAATGCAAGGAGGGAAGAGGGACTTGCTAGAAGTTTCAGCTGCTGCTCCTCCCTTTGTACTTTGCTGTTTTCCCCACTATGAGCCGCAGCTTTCTGCCATGTGGCACTCTGCCTTGGAGCCAGCTGAGTATGGACTGAAACATCCTCTAACTATGGACTAAATAAAACCTTCATTCCTTAATTTTAACCCAGAAAGAAATAAAAAGTAACTGAGTCATATTATCCAGTGAATCATTTAAAAACGTAACTCTTCTGATCCCTAGTTTATTTCTTTATTAAATGTGAAACATGGTGTTTGTTCCATTCAATAGCATGATGAAAAATTAAAATGAGGAATAGCATGACTATGCCTTCAGTTACTTGAATCACCATATAAATGCAAAGTCTTTGTCAGGGAAAGGCAGTAGAAGAGCTTATGAAATGCTATTTTGGGATACCAAGTATTGTATCTTTGTTAGAATTCAGATTTTCTGTTCTTCCAGACAAGCTCAGGGTGCCCCAACTCCAAGCTACTGACAATTTCCAATGCTTAAGGTTTCTAAGGTCAGAGATCGAGTCTTGCTCATACTTGTGTTCTGCACCATGTCTTGTACTTGAAGAGAATTCGTTGAATATGGATGGAATGAAAGATTTTTCCCCCAAGGCAAGGCCCTGGTAAAATTATTTTTATTTTTAACATTTTATTATTATTTTTTTGTCTTTTTTTTTTTTTTGCAGAACAGGGGATTGAACTCAGGCCCTTGCGCTTGCCAGGGAAGCACTTATTCCAATGAGCCATCTCCCCAGCCCCTATTTTTTTTGTCTTTCATTCATTTTAATGAGATAAAATACAAATGAAACAGTTTTAAAACACATGAGTAGGACAATTATAATAATTAATACATTGCCTATTGTTGTTTTCATAGTAGTTATTCAGAGAATAAGATGTAGACATGATATCTTGTCTAAACAATATTAATGCAAACCTTTCTTCTCATTGAACTAAGAGAAAGTAGCTGTATATCTATCCTAATTATCTTGTACATACGAATTTATTTCACTACAAAACAGTCCTTTATTTATATTCCTCTTTTTTGTTCTGTTTCATCAGAGATAGGTGTTCTTTTGCAGTTAGAGAAGCTGTATTTGGAGAAGTCTTCAAAGGACCTTCACATACTTGAAGCCAGTCTAAAGACTGTAGATACTTGAATTGAGCAAAATAACCCAATATAGTCCAATAGTCCATAATAGTAGTGGGTCATCAGCAGAACTGGCAATTGTCAGAAGTTGTTGACTTGAGCCTTTTACAGCTCATCATATTAATTTTATACCTCATGGTTATACTTTTCTGCTGGATGTTTAAGACCAAGTTAAAGCAAGACCAATATAACAAAAAATGTAACTTTTGTATTAGACAAGGTCAGTCTAATCTCATCAGGATTTAGCCCGAAACCCTGTACCACAGTTTGTAGATCCTTTGTCATTGTTAGCCATTGGGATGAGTCACGGCCATTGCTTGACCAATTTGCTTTCTGTGAAAGACTGAGAGAATGTTTTCTCTCCATGTGACTCTCCTTAGGCACATTTTACATTGTTGATCACCTTCTTCTGTGGCCCCATAATCTCCTTGATCAGAAAATTTGGAACACCACTGAGTTACAGGATGTTATAGCACAGGTTCTCTTATGTCCTGAATCCTCACTCACCTTGAAGGGCTGCTGCAAAATATTGGCTATTCTTGTGACCCCTCTATTTCTTTAATTTTTGATCTGTAATCCTTAGTTGTTCAATACCTGGAACAGAAATTAATGATATTATTACCCTGTAACAGAGACAGTTGGGCTTAACATCACTATCTTTTTTAATATCAAACCTTAGACAGGACACAGAACTGCTATTTTCCAATAATCATGGATAGTCTAAAATTTAAATCCCTAAAGAATGTGAAAAACATTGTGCATTTTTACACAGAAATTTAGAAATCAAATCATATACAACATTGCAGCAGGACAATCCTATAACTTTTTTTCTTGTCCTTTTTTTCTTTTTTATTACCTTTTTTTCTTTTACAAACATTTACTTTATTTATTTATTTATTTATTTAGTGATACTGGGTCTTGAACTCAGGACTTTGTGCTTGCCAGGCAGGCACTTATTCTACAGGCCACTTATTCTATCTCCCCAGTCCCCAAAATTTTTATTTTAAAGAGAGTATAGCAATAATTGACATGACATTAGAAGCATTACACATTTAGAAGATGAAAATGACAGGTGTTTCAAGCATGATTTTAGTATTATACATTTTTGTCCTCAGTGTAGTTGTTTAGTTCACAGATATCAGCCTATAGAGTTAGACAGGGTGAGAATTCTACCCATTAACTGCTATTTTCAAAAACCTGATGGAGATTCTTAGGACCATTGCCTTAACCATCTTGTTCATATAATTGTATGTTTTTGCTCCTGCCATATTTCCTAACTTTTTTCCTTTCTCTCTCCCCGTAGTTTAATCCTTAAGTTCTCACTTTCCATTTAACTGTGTTATCCCTTTCAATTTTTATTTCTTTTGAGTTCTTACACTAGGGAGACTATATGATGTTTACACTTGTGGGTCTGGTTTATTTCACTTATGAGCATAGCTTCAAGTTGCATCCACTTACCTACAAAGGCTTCTAGTTTGTCTTTCTTTATAGCTGAGTAATGCTGTATTGTATAAAAATACTACGTCTTTTTTGCTAAGGTAATGGACATTTTGGTTGTTTCTAAGATTTGGCTATCACAAATTGCACTGCTATAAATATAGGTGCACATATATCACTATGATATGATGTTTTCAGTTCTCTTGGGAAAATTTCCAGAAGGGAGATAGCTGGATTGAATGGAATTTCCAGTCCTAGTTTTTTGAGGAGTCTCCATACTGATTTCTATAATGGTTGTACCAGTCTACATTCCCACCAGCAGTGGAGAAGGGTTCCTTTATCCCCACAGCCTCTCCAACATTTGTTGTTGGTTGACTTCTTTAAGATAGCCATTCTTTCTGGGGTGAGATAGTATCTCAGTGTTGTTTTAATCTGCATTTCATGAATGGCTAGTGAGGTGAAGCTTTTTTTCATGTATTTATTTACTTCGTGCATTTGTTCCTCTGAGAAGTGTATGTTCATCTTGGATGCCCATTTCTGGATTGGTCTTTAAATTTTGGGGACCTAATGTTTTTTAGTTCTTTATAAATTCTAGACAGAAGAACTTTGTCTGAGTGCTCATTAGTTAAGATATTTTCCAAATTTTTGAGTTGTCTTTTCACTCTGTTGGTAACTTCTTTTGATGTGCAAAAGCTTCTCAATAAGAGGAGGTCCCAGTTGTTAATTCTTTCAGGTATTTCCTGTGCAGTTTGATTTTTTTATAAACTGTTTCCTACCCCTATGTCTTCAAGAGTTATTCCTACTTTTTCTTTCAGGAGATTTAGTGCTTCACTTTTAATGTTTAGATCTTTAATCCATTTTGACTTTAGTTTAGTTCATGGTGATAGACCTGGGTCAAGTTTTAGTATTTGGCATGTAGAGAGCCAGTTTTTCCATCATCATTTGTTAAAGAGACTATCTTTCTTCCAGTAAGAATCTTTGGTTACTTTGTCGAAGATAAGGTGGCCAAGTGTGTTTGTAGTTGCATCTACATATTCTTATCTATTCCATTGATCCTCAGCTCTATTTTTTGGGTCCCTGGCAACACTGTTGCCAAAATGAAACAAATTTTTTTCAACTGGATCCAAATCCAGACAATGTATGATACAATAATAATGATATAATAATAGCTTATGTCTGTTGTGTGTGGCTATAGACTAGAGATAGAGAAAAAAGGAAATACATTTTCCTTTTATGTTAGCGTTTCCATGTTAAATAGAATTTGCTTTAGAAAGAATTAAGGGCCCAGAGCACACTGAATTTTTTCACCTAGGGGATTTTTATACAGTTTCAATATCAAGGGAAACATATATGTATGTATACATGTATATAATTTGTGTATTGTATATTATGTATATTGTATATTTATACATACATACATACATGAGAGCTAAGATAATTGTACTACTGATTTCTTTTGGTTTATTGAAAGAGTTACTGCTTTATCTTTTGATCAATTGTGCTTGCCTGTATCTAGTAATCTTGCAATATAACAACCAATGTTAATTTCCTCTCATCTTGTTTTGAAATTCTTTATCATTTTAAATTTTTTTAAAAAAATTTGTTATCCTCTTTAATATTAAAGTTTTGAAAAATCACTCTTTGAACCTAGAGGATTTGCAGTTTTGTTACAGATGTAAGATATTTTTTCATGGAACAATAAAACATGAACTAGATAAGTAAAAGTTAATTTTCATTTGTCACAATTAATGAATACAATATAAACTCTTGTATGTTGTGCATCCCTAGACATAAGGGCATATCTATTACCAATAAATTATCAGAGGAACACTAGGAGCTATTACAATTACCCTAACCACATAGATTAAAAGACAAAATAATATTCTGAAAAAAATTCTGACAATTAAGATGAATTCATGAAAAAAGCTTCTCAGACTCATCCTACATATAATGCCCAGCTGTTTTCTTCTGTGAATCCTAATTGACACAAGATCTCTGGGATTTTGATGCACTCCCAGGAAGAAGGGACAAATCGCCAAAACGGTGATAGCTATTAGGGAACTAGTGTGAAATAGTGCATTTCATGGTTTATGGAAAAAAATATGCATAAGAATCTATAAGAAACCTAATGTACTAGAATCAATCCTTAAGAAAATCTTTATATCATGGATATAGGGAACTGATGAGCACACTGAAGCATATTTCATCATGCGCAGGAAGGCCTGTCCTGTATATAAAACATGTTAATTCACATTATCCATTTTGGATGGGGAGAAAGAGCTCATAGTGGAGAGCTCAAGTGCAGATGCTTCTCATGGTCTAGAGGCAGTCTGTCTCCCTAGCTCTATCATAAGAAAAACATTGTAAGTTGAAAAGTATATGGAATACATTTAAATTATTAAACATCATAGCTGCTAACAGTCCAATGTTAGAAGATCATCTGATTAGCTTTGTTAGCACATAGCTGAGCAGAATCCACAGCTTGCAGCAGGTGTTTTAGGGTCACGGGAGAACATTATACCCCATGCTCTTAGTTGGCCAAGAGATCTAAGCTCAGAATTTGTAGCACAGTCTTTACTGCATGTGAATTTCTTTCATGCCATCGCATTGTTGAAAAACTTTAAGTCAAAACAGTAAGTTAGGACTATGTTCATGTATCAATTATTTCATCCGCCCATCTCGTCACAACACTGTAGCAACCCTGTGCACAGCATCACAAGCACGATTATGACTTTGATGATGAGACTGAAGATTTAAGCTCTCAGTTTCATTTTATTGACTTATTCATTGAACAAAAGCACATTAGCATTTAAGCATTGTGCTTGATTCTAGGGACAAAAGAATAAACAAGATGCATCTCTGCTTCCCATTGTGCTTCTTTTTCAATGAAGAACACAGATAAATTCTATGATTTTTTGTAGTCTAGTAAGTGCTGTAACAAAAGGAAGAGCCACGAGTGCCTGGAGATCTCAACCTTAATGGTCCTCTTGAAAGGCTACCTGGAGAAGCTGATGGTGAAGCTGGAGCTGAACTCTGAATCAAAAATAAACAGCACTGTCCAGCTAGAGCTCACACAGTAGGTAACACACTAGCCCAGAATGCAATGCAGGTCCCGTGAATCCTGACCAACATTCCTATTATTGTCCAACCTTGGACCTGCGTCTGGTTTCCTGATTTAAGGGAGGGAGTCTATGCATGTTTGTATTAAAGTAGAAATAAACATTAAATCCTCTACAGGTAGGCCAGGGTGGCTATTACTTCCTCATAAAGAATATAATTTTTGTTTTCGGAACTGGGGATTGAACTCAGGCCCTTGCGCTTGCCAGGGAAGCACCTATTCCACTGAGCTATCTCCCCGGCCCCCAAGAATATAAATTTTAAAAGAATATTTAAAATCTGTGACAACACTTAAAGAACCTTAATACTTTATGAACATTCTTTTCTATTCCATGGTACATAAAAATAATTAAATAAATTGTATAGAATTGCTAATATTTAGTGCTTTTTTACCTTAAAAGTGATATTTCATATGGTTTATTTTAACCTAATACTGACCTAACCAACCCAGTCCAGGCTTAGAATGTTCTAAGAACATGTTTCAACTCCTTTTGCAAATGCAAGATGTACCTCAATAAAAAGTAATTGCTACAGATAAAAATACTGCCAAACTCAGATAATCACCAACTTTCCAAGAACTCTCACAGTTCAAAAGCTGCATTACGGTCATGGAGAGAAAGTACTTTTTAAAAGTTTTCTAATTGCAAATTGACTTGACCAGGTCAATAATTCGAGAACTAAAGTTCTGCAGGATATAATTGACCGTTCTGGATGAATCAATAACAAATTGACTTAAAAACAGTCCAAATTATAGTAAGAACCATGGGAACAATTAGAAGTATACTTTCTAAGTGTAAATTGCTTAAAAGTTTCAAATAAGTCACTGTTCCATAGTGTTGTAACAGAGTCTGAAATAAGCAAATGTGTGCATTGCTACCATTTGGTACTAAAAAATATGTAAAAATAAGCTAATGTAATTTTAAGACTTTCAGGAAAACTGTATTTATTTTCAAACACAATGGGTTGGGGAAATGGGGAAACATAGTTATCCATGTTGCAGATGACTTGAGATTAGTGGTGAGATTCACAGGGAGAATTTGGTAACATAGGGAATATCAAAGAATAATTACAAAATAAATTCCCAGCAGTGCTGATGATACCAGTAAGGTAGCTGATTGTTAGATGGGAAGAAAGGAATCATCTTCATAACATATAAAGCAAGGATATACAAATACACAAAAACATATATAATGGCTCTTTCTGTTATTGAAATTATATAAAGGGCAATTAGGAAAAATAATTCTAAAGTGCTTATTGAAAGAGGAATAATGAAAAAAAGTTAAGCAACACTAAACACTGAAGCAATAAACTGAAAAGTATAGGTTTTAAAGAGTATTGTAAAAATCTAATTTATCTTGCTAAAATACAGGTTCTCAAAGTAGGTATTGATGAACTAGTGGATTTCTGCCTGATCCACTGTGATTTTCCCATTTTCTTTCCTGATTCCTTGAAATTGAATCTTTTCTTTCCTCTCTTTTTTTATGAAGTTGGCTAGGGTTTATTAATTTGATTTTAATTTATCTTTCTGAGAAATAGTTCATTGATTCTTTGTATTGTTATATTTGTCTCCATTGCATTAATTTCTGCTGTGATCTTTGTAATTTTCTTTCAAGTGTAAGCACTGTGTTTGATTTATTCTTGAAGTTCAAGCACAGATTGCTTATTTGAGCTCATTTTGTTTTACTGATGTGAGAATGTATCACTATAAATTTTCCTCGTAGAACTGCTCACACTGAGTCCCATAAGTTCTGGTATCTTACATCAGCATTATCATTCAACCATAGATAATGTTTAGCTTCTTCTTTAATTTCCTCTATTCAGGAAAGTAGAAATACAGAAGTAATGGATAGAATCCTAGATACATAGGGATTGCCAAAATTGACTCCAGAAGATGTAAAAATTATAAATATCCTATAACAGTCAATGAAATTGAAAGTGTAATTAAAACCTTAGCAACAAAGAAAAGCCCCAGTAGAGATGGATTTACTGTTGAATTCTACATGAAATTTAGGGAAGAACTAATGCCACTAATGTTGAAACTCTTTAATGAAATAGAAAGGGAAGCAATATTCCAAAACCATTTCTGGAAACAAGTACTACCGTGATACTGAAACTAGAGAAGGACTCAATCTAAAAAGAAAGCTAGATGAATATGCCTAATACACATAGATGCAAACATCCTCAATAACATACTGCAAAGAGAATTCAAGAAATCATCAAGAGCATTATATACCATGACCAAGGAAGGGTCATCTCATGGATGCAGGGATGGTGAAACATGAAAATCAATAATTGTAATACACCATATGAAGAAATCCGATGACAAAAATCATATGATTATCTCGCAACAGATTCAGAAAAAGCATTTGACAAAGTTCAATACTCATTCATGATAAAAAAAAAACCTTACAGAAAATTGGAATAAATGTTTTTATCTCAATCTGATAAAAGCCATCCTTGACAAACCAACAGCCAATATCATACTAAGTGGACAACAGCTGAAAGATTTCATGCTAATACCAGGAACAAAACAAGTTTGTTCATTCTCACCACCCCTATTTACTGTAGTATGAGAGACATTAGCCAGAGTAATTAGATAAGACAAAGATATCGAAAGAATATTGTAGAGGGGCTGTGAGAAAGAAGGAACCCTTCTCCACTGTTGGTGGGAATGTAGACTTGTGCATTCACTGTGGAAATTCGTGTGGAGATTCCTCAAAAAATTGGATTAGAGGTCCCATTTGGCTCATGTATTCCCCTTCTGGGTATCTCCCCAGAAGAATTTAAAGCATAATATCAAAGCAATGTATGTGTATCCTTATTTATAGCAGCACAATTTGAACTATCTAAATCTTGGAACCAATTTAAATGCCCATCATGTTAGGGATATCGCTGAGTGACATAAGCACATTCCTGGAAATTACAAGGTCCCAAGTTGATCCCTGGTACCAAAAAATAAGTAAAAATAAATAAATAAATAAATAAATTCCCGTCAAGAAATGAATGTATAAAAAGATGTGGTCTTTTTATACAATAAAATATTAATCAGCTATATAGAAGAATATATTTGAGACATTTCTAGATAAATGGATGTAATTTAAGATCATACTCTTTTTTTTTTAAGAACATACTCTTAAGTGAAATAAATCAGATTCACATGTGGAAACATCATATTGTCTCCCTGATATGAGAAACCTGAAGCCTAAATAAGGACTAAAAGGTACAATAGACATTGTGAAAGGGGAAGAAATTATTCAAAAGGAAAGAGAAACTAGAGTGAGGGAAAGAAGGAGAGAAAAGGCAAAAATACAACAAAGTTATACTATCAGTTTTCCTTAGTTCAATGAAGAGGAAGGTTTATGCTAACAACATTTGGAAAATTTTTTGTGTGACATATCTATGACATACAAAGAATTGAAAAAAAATCAACCCCCAATTCCAAGACCCGAACTAAAAATGGGCATCTGAGATGAAAATTGATAAACATTAAAATAGGCATCTGAGAACAACATATGCCATACTCTTGAGTAACTGCTTTGAAGATAACTATACACAATGTATTAACTATTGTTGTTCTCCTCTCATCTAGTTACAAAATTTTATTTATTTTTTCAAGACATAAAAAATTAAAAAGAAATCTAGTTCTAAAACAGCATCCAAACTGTTTGAAAATATGAAGCTAGTACACTATTTATAACAATGATGCTTGTATTTAGAAGAGGCAGAAATTTCCCAAAGTTCAGATGATTAAATATTGTAGCGTATTTCTTAAAGGAAATAATAATGTAATAATTAAAAGTATGAAAGACATTTTCATAGTATTTGTATTTCCACATATCTGGAATATATTCATAGTAGTATAACTTTAAACACAGGATATTACAGCTATGTCAAAATATGCATTGAAATTAACACATATAAGTACATTGACCAAAAAGATTCATACTCTAATAATTTATTATCAATGAGTGAAAATTAAACTGTTTTTCCTCTTTTATACTTAACTGTGTGCCTTTTTCATTAAGTATTTATTTTATCAATTCAAATTCTGTATACAGATTTAAATTTGATATATTCAAAAGATTTAGGGTCTGGGAGATGGCTCAGTAGAATAAGTGCTTACCTGGCAATCGCAAAGGCCTGAGTTCAATCCTGGGTTCTGCAAAAAAAAAAAAAAAAAAAGATTTAAAATGTAAAACATCACTTTAGTCACTGTGCTGTCCAGCTACTAAAACTATTTTTCCACCAGTTTACCACCCTGTAACTTAGCTTTTCTTTTCTTTTCTGGGCAGATTGTTAGATTCTTATAAGTTAATATCACATCTGGGTTTAGTTTCTATATATTTTTCTTAACAATTAAAAATATCCTTCCACAAGCATATCAATAGCTTTGTATTAAGACCTTTGAATGTTTAATATTCTGTCTCATTTATGTGTGAAATGAATGTTAAGTATTCAACCGTACAGTTACTGTGGTTACATTTCCTTTCTTATAAGTTTTTCTTCCTTTTTTTTTTTTTTTAATGTATTTAGTAGAGTCTACAGGGTCTACACAGATTGGACTAGTACTGATCCGCCTGCTTTCAGCCTCCCAAGCACTGGGATTATAGGTGTGCACCACCGTGCCAAGTCTCAATCGCTGTCTCAGCACGCTCTGGGGTGGGGCTGGAACTACATGCGGAGGATCAAAGCCTGGTCCCTGGATCTGCCTGAGCAGGCATTTTAGTCTGCTGAGCTATCTGGCCTGCCCCTTATACATTTATCTTGAAGAAAATGTTTTTAGGTCTTTATAATTTTAATGTTTGTAAGCAACAAGTGCATGTGAGCTAGGTGGAAAGGAGCCATGCGTCACGCTCCTGTCTGGGGTCAGCCTTGGGATAAGAGGCTGTGACTTTCCAGGGCTTAAAAGATCACACATCAGAGCAGAAGCACCCACCCGCAGACTTTGGCTGCTGCTCTGAATTGTGTTAAGCAGGTTACTCTTCCTGCAGATCCCTCCTCCGCATGTTGCATATTGCAGAGGCAATTTCAGGTCTCCTGCCCAGCCCAGTTTATGGCAGGCACAGCACTGCTGTCTTGCTGTTTTCCGCTTCTATGAACTGCTGCCCTCTGCCTTGTGCCACTCTGCCTAGGAGGCAGCGTCTTATGGCCTCTTCCCCTCTCACAATCACCCATCCCAGCAGCTCTCCTCTTCATGAGAGGCCTTTTCACTGGGTTTTTGTTCCAGTTAGTCATCACTCTGGCTGGACTTAGGGTCCCGTTGGCTCCCCAATAGCTTGGATGTGTATTTGTGTCTTTACACTATGGATTGCACTGGAAATGATATTAGCTGGCTAGAATTCCAGGAACTTTCTCTTGGGATTGCAAGTGTAAACTTCCTGGACTGTGATGAGGCCCAGCAAAAGCTTCTAGTAATTTTTAAATTCATTTTGATCTTTACCTTCTGAAATTTCAAAAATATATGCCTTGTGATAGGTTATTATTCCATTAATTATGTTGGCTATTCATTCTCTCAGAAATTATGTTCCAGGAATGAGGATTTTCACAAAATATTTGTAACTTCTCTCTTTCTGGAATTTTTGTAGAGTTGCATGGTAGAGTCCTTGATAGATTTTTTTTTAGTTTAATTATTTTTTTCAGATTTTGGAGAGATTCCTTCAAATTCATCCTCCAGTTCTCTATTAATTTTTTTGGTTTGTTATTGTAATTATTTTTCCAAGAGCTTCATTCTTGACTGTGTTCACCTTTAAAGAACAGTGTGACATTCTAACTTCATAGTTGTATTTCTGAAAAAATTATTGATGTTTGGAAGTTTTCATGCCTTTGCTATGTTTTCTGTTTCATTCTCATTCTTTCTCCTGTTTTCTGAAGCCACATACTTTTAGATATACATGAAGTATTTTGGAAACTTGTCTCTGCAAATTAAGATGAAAGCACTAATATTTTTCTTTTAAAATGGTGATTGCAAGTTCTTTATCCATTGATCTTTTCTTTTATAGGCTTTGGGGCTGGGGAGATAGCTCAGTAGAATAAGTGCTTACCTGGCAAGTGCACAGGCCTGAGTTCAATCCCCAGTAAAAACAATAAATAACCTAGAATGTAAGTGAATATGGGCTTCAGCAGGCTAAAGTGATGGAAACCCAGGTACTGAAATCATTTCTAAATGTATTCATAGATAAGTTGTGTTATGTTTTGTATCTAGTTGTCATCCCAATGCCTCAGGCAGTCATATAGTGGTGAGCTTCTAGAGTTTGTGATTAATTCATGATCCAGTGCTGGGGTTATGGTTCTGAGTGCTACCCCCACCCCAGGACAGATAGCCCACAGGCAATATGAGGAAGGGAGAGAGGCTTGCCGGTAGTCACAGTTGCTGCTCCTCCCTTTTCACTCTTACCCTCTTGCTGTTTTCCACCTTTATGACCTGCTGCCCTCTGTCTTGTGACACTGCCTTGGAACCAGCCTCCTACGGCCTGAAACCTCCACTAACTGCGAGCTAAATATATCTTTCTTTCCTTAATTCTGGGTGTTGGTTATTTTGTCCCAGCAATGAGAGAAAAGTAAGCCAGACAGTTTGTTTGATAGGAACATCCTCCTTATTTAGGGGAATGAGAAATATTATTTAGAAGCAAGCAGTGCTGAGATCTAAGACTCAACCTGTGCTGCGGACCACTGTTTGCTACCTTCGATTCTACTTTCAGTAAACCATTTATTCTATTGCTTTCAGCAGTGTCTGCTATCATCCAGGCCATCGTTTGTCAATTTGTAAAACTGGACAGAAGAAACATTCATTTTCATCCAGGATGGCAGAGGGGATCTGTGTGCCAATGACTCTTGATCTCCAAAATATTCTCTTGTGATATAGAAAGTTGGGTATTGTGAAGTAACTGCTGCTTCCAGGTCCTAAGTTTTGCAATATTACTGGAGGAAAAAAAATCCTAGTTTTTTCCTAGCTTATTCCACTCCTTGTATACAGCATATACAAGAGAGATAAAGGATAAGGTGCGCTGATCTACATTTTGCACTTTTCTTGAGAATCTGGTCTCCTGCTGCATTGTTCTCTAAGGTCGCTACCACTATAGAGTAATTCCATGGTAGATCCCCTTTAATTTTAGAAAGCAATAGAGATAAGCAATTTAATTTACTACATTTATGCTGACATCCTTTAGCAGAAATGTATTTATTTATTTATCTCTTAACAAGAAAAATGTTTGGCTTTAATAATCAGGACAATCATAAATATTATTTCACATTCTGCGGTTCTAGTTCTTATAGTACCCGCTGCCAACTCAAGATGTCTGTGAATCTGAGCATACAGACGCAGCGCGCTCCCCGTGCTGGCTATTTTCTATCTCTTCATCACTGCACAGTTTTTTCACTGGCTCACTCATTGAACCCATTCTGCTACGTCCCCTATTAGAACATACAGTTATCTTGGAGATTCGGAGCAATTTCCAGCTATTGCTTCGGATTCCTACATTATTAAAGAGAAAGATGATACTTGGCAGACTGCACACAATAATCTGCAAATCTCCCACCTTGACCTGGGGACAGATACCCAACTACCGGCTGAGGAAATACCTTGGAAGGCTAAGCACCTGCTTGGAAAGGCCAAGGACCCAGATTCAGTCCCCAGGACTGCATACCGTGTTGGCCCTGAAACCAGGCATGGTGGCCCGTGCCTAAAGTCAAAGCACTGGGGAGACAGAGACAGGATCACTGAGACCCTG
Organism: Octodon degus; assembly: GCF_000260255.1. NCBI lineage: Eukaryota > Metazoa > Chordata > Mammalia > Rodentia > Octodontidae > Octodon > Octodon degus. Next base: position 1,155,366 of record NW_004524785.1, on the reverse strand, counting down.
TAGCAAATAAATAAGTTAATTTTTTTTAAAGTGGGCAGTACCCAACTACAACTACTGTCAGAGGAGCAGGAGTTCACTTCCAGATCTCTGGCAGGTTCCTCTCTATGATGGACCCGAGAACTCTACAATATTACTGTGTATTCCTCCAAGGGATTTCCTACTGTACAAGCTTGGAGCTCAGGCTTTTACATTGAAAATTTGATCACATCAGTGTTCTGGAGGTAGTTGCCCTCTGGGGTGATGGCTTATATAAACACTGCTCTCAGGAGGCTGATGTATGAGTCGGAATGGCAGGCGTAAGAGCCAGTGAAATCTGTAACTGCTCAAGGGAATTGATAACAGGGGCAGCTGGAGCTTTACCTCCACTCCCGTGTGGAAGCCACTCAGGGAGCCAAATTATCGGAAGGCTGCTGGTTGAGCATGAAATTAACAAGGTATTTTAATTAGAGGTTTTGAATATTTAATGGCAGGAGGTTGTGATAGACTGATGTATCTGTTGGATGAGTAAAAGTGTAGCTATGTGGTACCCAGAAAGAGCCAGTAATCAAATTCTGTCTGAAAAGCACTGCCAACATTAGGGCTCACCGAGCACTTCAAAGTTTCAGCGAGCTTCTTCCTGTCTGACACTTTCAATTTTATGTTAATCAATTTAATAAGATTAGCCCACATATTTCAAGACCTGAAGTGCTTGAGAATGCATTTTATATGTTTTATTTAATTCGTATCTCTTTTCTTTTTAATTAAAAGGGGGAGTTTTGCTCTCATCACATATGCAACAGAAACTGAAAAGGAAGGTTTGCATGTGTGTCCCAAGTATACTTTTACTATTGTTTTCATTATATATGCTTCCTCTTTAATTTTGTGTAGGCCTCTTCTCACATGATGGAAGACTTTGAAAATGCAATCATGATTTTCTCATTCTCACTAACGTGTAGAGGTATAAAATTGGTGGAATTAGTGAGTGAACCATTAGTGACATGCCGCATAGCTTGTGGCTTTCTGTTAGTATGTCCATACATTTGCTGTGGACATTGTTCAGAACTAAATTGACCCTTTCCAAATGTAAAGAGAAGCAGATGTAACTGCGCATGCTTTAATTTTGTGAATATTCTCATGAGGATCAATTACGCTAGAATCTAAGTCTGTTTGGGTGGAAACAGTGGCCAGCAAAGAAGGTAACTCAGGAAGGAGCAGTAACACCGAAGTAGCTGATACATACATTGAAATAGCAAGAGACTCCTGGATCACTTTGGAGATTTCAAAAATAAAGTGAGAAATAGTATAATGGCTTGTGGTTCATATTATAGCTGCTATACTGAAAACCCTTTGGAGATTTTCTAAGGATTCCTCAATCTCTCAGGGTATAGCGTTTACTGGCTTTATTTGATTTTTTTTTTCCTTGAGAGTAATGACGAGAAGGAGTATGACACACGTTCAGTTAGGAATCAGACTGCAGTTCAAGACTTGACTTGTGTCTCAGTTATTTTTCTCTCATTGCTGGGACAAAATACCCAACACTCCAAATTAAGGGAAAAAAATTATTTAGCTCATAGTTAGTGGAGGTTTCAGTCCATACTTGGCTGCCTCCAAGGCAGAGTAGCACATGGCAGAGGGTAGCAGTTCATGCTAGTAGAAGACAGCAAAGAGCCAAGGGAGGAGCAGCAGCCACAGCATCTAGCAAGCCTCTCTCCCTTCCCTATATTTTATTCAGGCTATCTCTCCTAGGCTGGGTGTAGCACTCACACCCATAATCCCAGAATTGGATCATGAATTAATCACAAATTTTAGCAATTAATTCCAGTGACTGCCCCAGTGACTGCAAAATGCTTTGGGTGGGGGAGGGGAAGCAAGACACAAACCATAACAACTTCTATAGTCAGAATCCAATGAATGTAAACACAAATTTAAAGAAAGGATTCGAACATGGGATTGCTACCTAGTTATAGGGTTCCTTTTAGAGATTCTTTCTAGGTTTTTTTTGTCCTTAAAATATTTAATAAAACAAGCACACAAATTAGTGAGGCTTTCACTTATTACAAACAGGACAGAATTACACTTTGTAGAGTGAGTGGGAGCAAATTAAAAGCAAGGAAAGGAGTATATTCTGGAAGGTGGGAGTGGAAATAGAGAGGACAGTGGCCAGGAGGTTAATGGTGGCCATTATGGTTTGTGTCTGATGTCCCCCTAAAGCTCATGCAGTCATATGGGGGCTTTTTGAAGGGAGCTGAATCTAGAGTTTGTGAATGGTTCATTGTCCAGTGCTGGAATTATGGGTGTGAGTTTGACATCGACTCTAGAGTGGGTAGCCTACATATAATTTAAGGGACAGAAAGAGTCTTTGCTTGCTCCTTCCTTTCTGCTTTTCCTGTGTTTTCTGTCTTCTGCCACCTCGAAATGTAGCCCTTATGCCATGCCACCCTGCCTTGGAGCCAGGTGATTATGGACTGAGCCCTCTACAAACTGTGAATACAATAAACTTTTCCTTTCTTCATTTTGGGCATCATGGATTTTGTCTCAGCCATGATAGCAAAGTAACAAAGACCATTTTGCATCTACATATGCAAAATAGGATAGATATACAGCTACTTTCTCTTAATTCATTGAGAAGAAAGATTTGTACTCATATGTTTGGGCAGTATATCATGTCTGCATCTTGTACTATGAATAACCACTACAAAGACAACAATATACAATGTATTAATTATTGAAACTGTCCTATTAATTGGTTTTGAAACTGCATCAATAACTTTGATTGCTCATAGTGAACCAATAATTTTAAAAACTATAATTACCAAAGCTCAATCAAATCATCTACATAACATGAACATTTTTGTATTAAGGAAATTGAATTCATTGTTTAAATAACTGCAATAAATTAAACTCCATGTGCAGTTGGCTTCACTGCTGTATCTAACAACAATAACATGTTGTTAGTAAGGATAAGAAAAACTGTAATTCTATACAAATTAAATGCACATAAAAATGCTTTCACAGTAACTTCCTCCAATATTACTTTGATAATAAAATTTATCAGTGAAAACAAATAATTACAAGAAAACTACAGAATAATTCCCATAAATGTAGTTTTTAAAAGTATTAGTAACTAGATTGTAGAAACAAATTAAAAATAGTAAATCCAAACTATCTTGCGTGTATACCTAGATATATTCTTTTCCCTTCTTTCCTTTGTCCTTTTCCTCATCTCAGTGTTTTCAATTTTTGCTGGTTTTTTGAAAAGAGTAGTTAATGTTATTTTTTGTTCAGATTGATTTTTTTCCTCTTGAATTTCTCATACCATTTTTGTTGTTTTCTTTATTTTTCTTTAAATGAATCTACATGTTTATATCTGGTAATCTCAATAACTAATTTGAAGATACCATCATATAATACAGCAGTCATTGTTGAATTCCTGTTACTTCATTAAGTGAAATCTTGTATCATTTCTAATTCTGTTTTTTTCTATCACTATTTTGTATTCTTTAAAAATAAAAAAATAGT
>NW_004524785.1:1149735-1151138 GCF_000260255.1 Octodon degus | reverse complement strand
CGCCAAGTACATCGCCTGACGTGGGCAATAGGCCAATAGTCAGCTGCCTCCTAGGGCTATGCGAACCAATCAAATCTTGCCAGCAGGGACCAAAAGCTATACAGGAAACAAGACTTGTAGTAGAAGCTCCAGCGGGAGGGGCAAGGCTGAGGAGCAGGGCGCCCGCGCCCGACACAAGGTCCTGAGTTTGATCCCTGGTACCCACAGCCCCCCAAAAAGACAAAGTTCTGGCAATGTCCCTTTTTTAAAAATGCACATAAATTCAAACATTTTCATATTGTCTGTATAATTGAAAACTAGTATAATGACTTGTAAGTTTCTAAATAAAAAATGTTAGCGAGGCTATGGGGAAAATAATTACTTCTGGACTGTTGATGGGAGTATAGACTAGTGTAACCACTGTGGAATCAGTGTGGAGATTCTGCAAAACCCTGGGACTAGAGGCTGCAGTGGACTCAGCTATTCTACTTCTTGGCATCTTCCAGAAAGTACTAAAAGCATTGTGGTGATTGGCACATTGTGTCAACTTGAGAAGTGGGAGGCTTGACTGGATTTGCTTATTGATTCCACAACCTGGAACATGGGGTCTCTGCCCTAGGGCTGGGAGGGCCCACCAGAGAAAGACTCAGTCCAAAAGGGCATATAGAGGGGTTAAGGAAGGCTTCTGCACCCCACTTCCTGGAGAAGTTCTGGTCTCTGCAGCTGGGCCACTTCACAGCTGGGCCACTTCAGAGGAGCTCCAATCTGCGTACAAGGAAGAGTCTTAATAGATGTCTCAGCTGCTGTTCTTCTTCTGCTCATCTTTGTTTTCTCTTGCCATGAACTGCTACCATTTGCCTTGGAGCCAGTAGAATATGGACTGAAACCTCCACTAACTGTGAGCTAAATAAACAGTTCCTTCCTTCATTTTGGTGTTGGTATTTTGACCCAGCATCAGTGAAAAGTAACGAAGACAGGCATCATGCCGTGGCAATACATGCGAGCTCATGTTCATAGCAACATGGCTTGTTTAAACAACTCAGTGCTCATTAGCTGATAAATGAATAGAAAAGAAGCATTTTTATGCAACAGAGTACTAATGAGGCATAAAGAAGGACAGACAAGACACTTACAGCTAAATGGATGGACCTTGAGAGCAAACTCTTGAATGAAATAAAGCCAACATGTATGTGTAAGTATCACATTGTCTCTCTGGTGCAAGAAACTAAAAATGTACATAAGAATCAAAATGTAGGGCCTGGGAGATAGTTCAGTAGAGTAAGCATGTGCCTGGCAAGTGCATGGTCCTGAGTTCAATTCCTGGTACAGAAAAAAAAAAAAAAAAGAAAAAGAAACAAGATAAAGGCAGGTGGGCTTGGGAGAGAGACAGTTCTCCAAAAGACTAACATGTGAGCCAAACTCCT
>NW_004524785.1:1144944-1149393 GCF_000260255.1 Octodon degus | reverse complement strand
CACTTCTCAATACTTATATGAGAGAAAAAAAGTAGCTGTCTGTGCAACAGCTGAATTGAATGATTTTGGCTACCTGTTGTATAGTCACTAAAACTGAAAATGTCTGAAGTGTCTATAAATTGGTGAATGAATACAAAAATCTGCAGCACATCATGAAATCCAATAAGGAGCTTTATTAGGCTATTAATAAGCATAATGATATGGACAAGCCTCGGAGTTATAACACTATGTGAAAGAAATAACACACAAAAAGCTTTATAAGGAGTGATTGCATCACTGCTAACATCTAGAAAAAAAAACTATGGGGAAAAATAATAGCACTGATTTATAAGGCTTAGATCATTAAAGAAGGTTACCTACAAAGAAATTTGAAGTTGGTTATTTGGGGCAGTGAAGTTACGTGATGCCTTAATGATGGAAGTGGTGATACACTTGCTCACAGTTGTCTAAAATCGGCCAAAAATTTTACTTACGTTTTACCCAGTGTATATTTTAAGAATCTAATAATTATCTACAGAATTTTATTCTCTCATTCTCCTTCTCTGTCTCTCTCCCTATCCATCTACATACTATGTCCATCATCTATTTTTCTATCTGTCTGTCTATCTATCCATTTGTCCATCTGTCCATCCATCCATATGTCCGTCCACCCACCCCCCAGCACCCCCCTAGCCACTCTCCCACCCGCCTGTTAGTCCATCCATCTGTCTATGCATCTGTCTACCCGGACAGACAGCCACCCACCTACCCATCCACCCACCCATCTATCTATCTATCTATCTATCTATCTATCTATCTATCTATCTATCTATTTATCTATCTGTGTGTCTGTCTGTCTGTCTGTCTGTCCGTCCATCTGTCTATCTATCTATCTATCTATCTATCTATCTATCTATCTATCTATCATCTATCTATCTATCTATCTATCTATCTATCTATCTATCTATCTATTCTTCTATCCTCTTTCTCAGAGGACCAAACAAAAAGTCTTTGAAATTTACATATACTCACAAGACTTATTTATCCTACATATTTTTAGCAACATTGCATTTGTTGCCCATGTTGCATATGAAAAAGCTGGAGTTCAGTATTCCTGTATCATAAGGCATGTCTAGAACTGTTACCTATACTTTGTTTAAAGTAATGGTTCTTCAAGTTTATGAGTAAATGTGAGTAAAAGGAAGACACACTGAGGATTGAAACTATTTCCAGATTTACTTCTCTGGCTATCACACTTGATTTCATCATTTAATGACTATCAACTCAGTCATGGATTCATTTATTACCCTGAAAGAAAAATGTGATCATTCAGAAGTCCTAACATTCAGTTGGTCTTAAGAAATGTGTATCTCTCTTTTTAAAATTTGATACAGTGTCTTGCTGTGCATTTAGGACTTCTAGTTATCCTCCTATATCAGGATCCCCAGTGCTGAGATTACGGACGTGCACCACCATGTCCTTTTCCGGGGCCGGCACAACATGCGGTACCCAGGATCAAACTCAGGACATTGTGCCTGCCAGATGGCACTTATGCTGCTGAGCTATCTCCCTAGCCCAGATATGTGTATCTTATGATCCACTTCATTTTTCTTATACTTGTTTACAGTGCATAATGTTTACTTTCCTTATGTGAAGAGATGGATGGAAGGGGTTGGGAAAGAAAGGAAAAGGATGAAAAAGTGGAATGACGATGCATTATGTGCATGTATAATTCACCACCAACAATGTAAACATTAAGTACAAATACATATAAATGAAAAATAGATTTATATGGGAATGCGTTGCTGTGTTTCTTTGTTGCGTGTTTCAGTTTCCTGGTGCCTAGGCTACCTTCCCTTCTCTCTTATTTGTGTAATCTGCCCTTGTACCATCCCATGTATTGGCTGCTGAGGGGGTATGGTCTCCCCCCCACCCAGAGACAGCAATCCTCCTATTTTCTTATTCATTAATACATATTACTGCTAATATGCATGAAGATTCAGGTTGCAAATTCAAGTCTGTGGTCCATTTTTTTCTAGAGGCTTTCAAAAGTAATGTCTAAACATCTTAAACAAAAACAAAATTATTGTTTTACTACTGGAGATTGTGTCTTCTCTTTCCTTCTACTATTAACTGCTCATTTATATTTGTCCCAAATTCATATGTGAAAATTCTAACCCCAAATGTCATGGTATTGAGAGGTGAGTGCTCTCATGAGGAAGTTAATATCCTTATAAAAAACAAAACAAAACATTGGTACTTCATTCCAATTTGAAAAATGACATTAATAATCCAGATATTAAACCTTTTTCTGTATACTGATGGATATAAAATCTCAGACAAAAAACATAATTTGGAGAATCCATATCACTTTTAAAAGATTTAATATACTGCTTTTCCTTCTCCAACCCTTTTTAAATGATAGATTAAGCTACAAAACATCAATGACTCTTCTGAACTTTCTTAATTATCTTTCTAGTGTATGTCACAAAATCATCATGACAGAGGGCTGAACTAGAGGTTCAAATATATGAAATGGAAAGCTTAGGAACATTGCCTATACTGAGCAAGTTGTAAAATAGTATTTCTCCTCTAGATTCATAGATTTTTAGGGACCCTTCACAGAAGTAGAGCTCTTACCTCTTCATTACAACAGAAGAGAGAACTAGGAAAGTGTCTTACCTAACACTCTACTGCTATTACAATTGTAAAAATGTATTTGTCACTTGCAAAAGTAATTAGCAATACTTAGAGTTATATAACTGGTTGATAGCTGTTCTAAAAGTACCCCATTATAACTACCTTAGAAATTCCAGAGGCAAGATGATGCAGAAGTGGCAAACACATGAAGACCTCAGTGATTTAAAATAGCAGGTGTTTGTTCCCTATTCCTGATGCACACCCAAAGAATCAACAGTGACTCCATGCATTGGGTTGCACAGAGACCAGGCTGATGGAACTGTCTCAAATGCTGCCAGTTCACATAGGAGACTGAAAGTGTGTCTGTTCCTGTCTCAGTTCCTCTTCTCTAATTGCTGGGACAAAATACCCAACTACAAAAATGAAGGAAGGAAAGGCTTATTTAGCTCACAGTTAGTGGAGAGTTCAGTCCATACTCAGCTGGCTCCAAGGCACATGACACAGGGCAGCAGTTCATGGTGGCAGAAATCAGCAAAACACCAAGAGCCAAATGGGAGGAGCCCCAGCTGTGGCAGCTAGCAAGCCCCTCTCCCTTCCTCATATTGCACTCAGACTACATGCCCCTGGCTGGGTGCAGCACTCACATTCATTATCCCAGCTTTGGATCATGGAATATCACAAACTCTAGATGCTTGCCCCAATGACTGTGTGAAGCTTTGTGGGGACAGTGAGACACAAACCATCACAGCCTCTTTCAAAGGACAATGCATTCATGGTGCATATCCAAATGTGCGCTTTGTGTAGACACGTCTATTGTCACCTGGGAAAGGAAAATTCTTGAAGTCTTTACTAGGATGGCCCAGAGCACTCTTTGGTCTCCAAATAGTTGGCACAGTCTCCTGTAGCATTGATTTTGGAACTGCATCCCTTCATCTAGACGTTTAAATTGAAGAGATGAGTTACCTCTTCCAGGCACAACTAACATGACAGGTCATGAGTATCACGACTTCAATAATCACTCCCAGTTGAAATGGTGAGATGTCACATGATAGCCACTTGTCCATAGTTTTTGAAGTAACATTTAACATTTTCTCTTCATTCTGCATTTTATTTCTAAAACACTTGTCCTACCCACCCCACACAATAAAATCTTACCCATGCCCCTAGCTTCCCTCCCTTCTCTTCCCCCACCCACACACCCCACACAAGTGTCCAGGATGTTTGGTCCACCAGCCATTGCAAGTGTGACCCTCCAGGGCCTCTCTAAGAATGTGGAAGAAGGTGGGTGAGGGAGCCTCCAATCCATCAGCACCCTATTTGAGGACCTTGATGGTTTGTTCATAGGCTAACTGATTCTCCTCATCATCTAGACAGGTAGAAGCAAATTCTTCCCTAGCATATAGTGCTTCAGCACAGACCCTGCCTGACCTTTACTATTCTGAGGGTCCTCCTCAGCTAACTGAATAAGTACCTGCCCACTATTCATGCTAACCCATGGCTTTGCTTCACAGTGGGCACTTCTCTTTCATTATCTAAAATGAACATGAAAATAGTCCCTTTATGAAATCTAGCTATTTTCCTGTAAAAGGTAGTGTTTAATCTTCCATAGACACACACTTTTTAAATAATTTATCATTGTAATCTCTGCCTATAAAATTCTCCTAGGCTCAGCATGATGAATGTAACTAAAAGTGTACTTTGATTTAATATATCAGTCCTACGGATCTTGTATGTTTTGTCCTGCTAGTTTGGCTATTAATCTGTGTTTATGATAATTAACTTGATAAAGACTCATAAAAGAAACGAATAAATTCAATGCTGGCAAAAAAA
>NW_004524785.1:1141974-1144364 GCF_000260255.1 Octodon degus | reverse complement strand
AAATCTTGTACTTAGTTCCTTTGACTTCAATCTTTACCTCTTATCGAGGGTTCATTTAATTTAGTTGTTTTCAGAATGTGTGTACAAGTTTAGCATCATGAACAGCTCCTCAGACTCTGTCACAACCCCTACTATCATGTCAGGATATAAACAGATGACTTCATTAGAAACTGATGCTGCAAGGTCCTGGGGAGATAGCTCAGTAGAATAAGCACTTGCCTGGCAAGCACAGGGTCCTGAGTTCAATCCCCAGTACAGAAAAAAAAAAAAAAAAGAAAAAGAAAAAAAGAAACTGGTGCTGCCAGTGTCTGGTTCTGTGTGGCTGTAGAACCAAGCTCTGGTAATCCCTCACCTCCCCACACTTCTTCCTAACTGACTTTCTGCACACTCTGATCTGTGTTGTTTCTAATTCTTACCAATTTGTTTCCCATAACTAACTCTAGGTTTTATTTCCTGATATTGTTCATATGCTTCCTTACAGCCATTGACGACTTCTGCTTTAGATTACTTTCTCCTAGGTACATCAACTCTGAGCACTTCCCAAGTTAAGTCTTTTTATTGCAAGATTTGCCAAGAATGAAGTGAACATTCTGTCCTTTGTTAGATAATTCCTTTTGTTTTAATGTCAAGACAGTATTTGAATGTGAGACAGTATTTCAAGTAAACAATCTTGCTCTTTTTCTGAATTCGGGCAAAATCTAAATAGACAAACTTGTCATTAAACTATAAAGAAATGGCAAGAAGTTGTCTGGATCCTTGCTCTGGTCTTTGGCAGTTGCTGTGAAATCTGCTAAGTGTGGTGAGCCTTGTGTGGTCGTGAATATTTCCACTAGTATCTTCATGAAAAGGTGGGTAGTGGGTTATTTTTAGTCTAAAATTAATCTGGAGACTCAAATGATTACCTTTTTTAATCAAAATATTTTGACTCATACTAGGGTCCAAGACAAAAAAAATACACCTTCATTGTGTATTTACATAAATGAGAAATATATAAACAGAGTGGCTTAATTTTTCACTATGTCTATGGAAAAAATCAACGTCAGTCATATTTTCCAACAGCTCACTGTAGACTGACTTCAAAAACATTTTCCCCCACAAAACCCATTGGGCCTTATTTATTTATTTTTGAGGTTTCTAAAATAAAACAATTGTGTAAAGGGATATTGGGCATCTGGTTTTCTCCTTACCAGCTTTGACTGTATCCATTAGCAGGCTAGAATATTATTCACCCATTTGGTAGAAATTTTCATTTTATTTCCAGTAACAATGAGCAAGACAAAGTAGATAATGATCTCGTGTTTGGTGCTCTTTAGGTCTCTTCCAATAGACATATATTAAATATATAATTAACAATGGAGATTTTTATTTATTTATTTATTTATTTTTCTGTACTGGAGCTTGAACTCAGGACCTTGCACTTGCCAGGCAGGTGCTTATGCTGCTGAGCTATACCGCTGGTCTACACATAATTCACTATAATTATCACTTCAGTATAGCTAGTGTTAATAGCGGATGACAGGGAATCCATTTCCTCTTCTTTCCTTGATGATAGGTGTCTCCGAGGCAGTGACATCTCAACAGTGTGACAGATGCCCCGTTGCAGGAGAACTGCTCTTTTATGAAGGACAAAGGCCCTTTGTAAGCCCAGTGTCTCACAGTGGTGGCTAGTAAGGAAAGAAGCCAGAGGGGCTAAAGAGAGCAAGCAAAAAACCAGGATGTTTGTTACTCAAACATTACCTTTCCTCTGATAGACTGGCTGGCCATTTGCAATGCACTTTCCCACACACAGTTGCATTTCATTCACCTGTACCTTGTGGGTTGCAATGGAACTCCTGGAAATACTAGAGGGGCTATTCGCATTTGCAGCACCAGTCTCAAGTGACTCAAAACAGCCTTTTTGTCAGTTTATTTTCAATAGTGAGATTGCATTGTTAAGACTACAGAGCCTGTACTAAATCCTAATCTCGTGCTCTTTTTTTCTGTAACGATGACTAGCATTTGGTGTCTAATAACTTTAGTGCACATTACTGTATTGAATCTCTCATTCTTAAAAGAAAGTGCTATTCTTATCCAACATTTTACTGAACAAAAAGTAGGCAGGAGCCTGAGGTCACACAGAGGAGACATGTCAGAGGTGGAATTTTAATATAGAAATTCACTTTGCTCTTGAACGTTTCTTGGTTTTTGTTAGAAGCTGCATCTTCATGTCTTCTTAAAAGCGCAGAATCATTCTTGACAGTTCTGAAACATGTCAGAATTTCTTCTAAAGTCTTTCCTATCTTAACCAGAGCTTTCAATTAACCATGAAGAGGAAAGGTTCATACATGATGGAGATAGGCCTCTGTATTATCATAAGATTAATTAAATTTGATTTATTTGCCACAGAGAAG
>NW_004524785.1:1139039-1141062 GCF_000260255.1 Octodon degus | reverse complement strand
TATCTCTCTGGTTCTACTTTCTCAGTTTTAAAAATGTAAGCATGGAGTGAGGAGATGACTTACGTTAATGGCTCTCAAATTTAAACATGCATTGGAATTACCTGGACAATCACTAAATTGCACACCAGTAGATTTTCTTTACCTTCTGAATAAAGTTTCTTATGCAGTAGGTCTGAGGATACTGAGAATTTGATCTTCTAAGAAATTCAGAACTGCTGCTGATGGTTCTGGACATGAGATGAAGCTCGTGTACTTCTGCTCTTGGCAAACCTGAAGAAAATTTTAGCTCAAGTGTTACACACTGCAAGACGGTGCTAGATGGAGAAGCATCTGTGAATTGGGATTTTGTTAAGTATGTCCTTCTGTGGCAAGATTTTCTTAAAAATTATTTAAACTTCTGTTTATCTTATAATTTCCAGCATATTTGGAACTATTAAGAATGATTACATCAAGCCAGGGAAATCAATGCCAACAATATGTGACCTTTAAATCCTTGAACCCCACATTCTTGGAGGCATATTTTGGCAGGAAACCAGCTGAAAAAGCATCAACATAAATAAGTTTATATGAATATTCTTCAGGAGAAGTCGTTCAGGCCAATGATGATCCACGAATAATCAACAGCTGTCAGCCCCACAAAGGGAAAAAATCATTAAATTAAGAAATGTTTATAAGTTGATACAGAAAATGATTTTCAAAATCTTTCACAGAATCATTTTCCATGCCTGAAAATAACTTTTGTTTCTTCTCTAAGATGTTCACAAGAATACATTAGTAAAAGTTGTGAGAACTAGACAAAATACATTCTTGTAATGTGCAACATGTGATTTGGGTAAAATTGTGAGAAAATGCACGTATGTATACGGGGTATACAATTTCCCCTGTAAGATTTAGGTAAAGGAAGTAAATAATCAATATATATTTATAAAAAGATACTCTGTTAAAAGCCAGCGGTGTCCTGGACCAGCCGCCCGGGAGAAATGCAAGGATCATGAACTACGAGTGCTGCTACCGATGAACATTGAAGAAAACAACAAACGATGTGGTGAAATATTTCTTTCTTTGGCCTGATTTTCTATTTCTAACATGAGAGATTTTGAGTTGAAGAAATCTGCCTCCGTTGGCTGGAAATTTCTACTGCACTTAGTGCAAGACGTGAGAACACTGATATTTATTTACTGTGTCCCATTGTATTTGACCATGAGCCTGTTGGCCAGTGGCCTTCTAATTAAATGACTTGGCACCAATGCTGGTAACTGTGTACAAATGATGGTAGATTGCCTTCTCCTTCATGTAGGTTGTTCCCAAGACTTAGATATTAAGAATTTCACTGGTGTGTTCATTTACATGTGCACATTGCTGAGGAGTACTGTCTTTACCTCTTTTGGGAGGATATCTAGAAGGGAACTAGCTGAATCAGTTGGAACTTCTATTTTTAGAATATTGAGGCATCTCCATACCGATTTCCATAGTGTTTGTGTCAGTTTACAGTCCCACCAGCAACTGAGAGGTACACGTTTTTCCCTATAGACTTGCCAACATTTGTGATTTGTTGATTTTTTTGTTATAGCCATTCTTTCTGGATAGTCTACAATGTAGTGTTTTGTGCGCTGACATTTTATCCTGCCCCATCTTTCCCTTTCCTTCCCTCCCCTCTCTCTCCTCCGCAAACTTCCCCTCCCTTCCTTACCCCTCCCTTCCCTTCCCTTCATTTCTCACCCTCCTCTCCCCTCCCTCTCCTCCCCTCCTTTCCCTACCTCTCCCTTCCCTTCTTTTCCCTTCTCATTTCTATCCTCTCTATTTCCCTTCCTGTTCATTCTATCAATTAAAAATATTATAGTCATGATTTAGGAAATCAAGTTGAGAATACTACAATAGTTTTGACTCATAATTTGAAAGACACTGCTGTAGAAAATTAGAAAATGTGAGCCAAAAACATAAGAATGCAGTAACATTCATTGAAGTTTTATATGGGTTATTTTGAAAAAATCTTAAGTGTTCTCCATTGAGAGAATTGTTACAT
>NW_004524785.1:1136038-1137072 GCF_000260255.1 Octodon degus | reverse complement strand
GGAGTAATCATTTTAGCTGGTCAGCGCCTCTTGTGGACCCTGGCCCCCCTCTTTGCAGACCCTGGCTCCCCTCTTTCTGGCCCTGCTTAGTCTTTGTATTCCCAGGTAAGATGAGGTCATTGAGGGAGCAGAACTGAGGAAGGGCTGCGGGCGCAAGGAAGTTGTCCATTTTGTCTTAGAATTTCTCAGAACTATGTTGACCCCAAGAGGGGCCCAAGGGAAGGTGAATTACTGCTGAATTGCCAATCAAGGGGAAGAAAGAGAAAATGTCAGGTAAATGTTATCTGTGTGTTGTTTACTTAGATCTTTTCCTAAGGGAAGAGGCTAAATCACTGGAATTGAGTAAGTGATTTTGCAGGCCCGTAATTCCTCTCTGCTGACAACTGTCACTGTAACCTTGTATTTGACATTTAAAAAGCACAGTTCTGGGGAAACAAAGTGAAGTTCTAGAATGACTATTGCTTCTTTGTTCCTTTAATGAATTAAAAAAAAATTTAAATCATTCGAATTTATCATGAATGCATATTATTTTCCTGTTCTGTTGTGGTCCAGGTTTTCTTCCTGACATGTGATTTTTCTCCCGTGGTTGCTCACAACATTATCTATTGCTATTTTATTAAGACATGATAATCAGTTTAACAATAACCCACACCTTTCCGCCAACTTATTTTATTAAATAAGAATGCTTAAGCATGCTTTGTGAAGAGACAATATTTTAATTCATTTTTAATTTTTATTTTTAAAAATATTTTGGTGCAGGGTCTCACTACACAGCTCTGAATCCTGGTGATCCTCCTGTTTCAGCCTCCTGGGATTACAGGCAGGTGCCACCAAGCCTGGATTGAGGCATGTGGTCGTGGGGATCAAACCCTGGCCTTTGGGCTTGCCAGGCAGGGGCTTAGAGCACAGAGCTATCTCCTCAGTGCCCTTCATCCCAAATTCTTGATATCACTTGGTAATAATAGTGAAAGATAATACCCTGTAGCATTCTATTTCAGATAAGATGTGAAAAAATAGCTTAAGTATCTATTTAG
>NW_004524785.1:1118955-1134508 GCF_000260255.1 Octodon degus | reverse complement strand
CTGAATTCACATACCTACAGTATTTAAATGGCAACAAATACCCATCTCTGACAAAACTAAATTAAAAAAGGGGATACAAATGAAGGACCATGTTGTATCTGTATATAAAAAATAGCTAGGATAAATATACAGCTACTTTCTCTTAGTTCAATGAGAAGAAAGATTTGTACTAATAGTGTTTGAACAGGATATCATGCCTGCCTCTTGTACTACGAATAACCACTACAAAGACAACAATATGCAATGTATTAATTATTAAAACTGTCCTATTAATTGGTTTTGAAACTGTCTAATTGTTATGTGTTTCTCAACAAAATTAATTAAAAAAATAAACTTTCAAGACAAAAATCTGTACTGTGGATCTCTGTACCAACTGTAAAAGCAGGAGTGAACTCCATACAGGCATTTATACAGCAAGCCATCAGTGACCATTTCCAAGCCAAGGCTCTACCGACGAGTGACTGTGGCATTCTTGTTCATTACTTACTTAGCCCGTGTTCCCCATCCTTCTGGATAAGTTGATAGGCTGCGTTTCTCTTCTGCTCTTGTAATTATGTGTGATTGTGTTTCTGAATAGGACTGGAAATGGAAGGGACCTGTGCTCTACCCCTGGTTGGCCCTTGGTATGTCCCAGGTGACTTTCTTTCTCCTCCTCCACCTGAGCTGGATACAGAGTACTCCTCATGCCCTGGTGGAGGGCACAGGTGGGATGCAAGAGCCTGCGTGCCCAGGGACGGAGCGGCCTTACTCCTCTGCAACTTTAACTTGTTGATAAATCAACTCCATTTCTCAAAGCTGCTTAGAGATGAACTTGGAGGATCCTCTGCACTTGAAGCGATGCCAGAGTTGACTAACAGTTGTCGATGGAGACCCCCTCTTTAGAGGCCAAAAGGATAAGATGCCAAATTATTTTTTTTTAAATTTAGTGTCAGGGAAGTATGTGCTTGCTCTCATGACATTGTGTCAAGAGAAGGGCACGTTTCTCCATCACTGATTCCATTCTTTTAAGTTTGTGAAACCAGCCATAGTATTTCCCTTTGGGTGACTAACTAATAATACTAGTGCTCACAATATCTGCCTCCTATGCCTTTTCCATGCCAACAGAAATCAATTCTCTACAAGATGTATTAAATGAATAAAACAAAAAGTCCTTGCTTATGCTGTGCAGTGTAGTCAGGGGTAAGAACATTGTAGTCACATTGGTAAGACGTCAGTGGGCTCTCACTTAGGTTTCCTCAGGAGCCTGCTATCCTTCCTCTTCTTGCTAGCTGTCATGGCAGCCTCATCTGAAGCGCTCTTGTAGATGCCATGAGGAGAAGCCCTAGAGAGTCACGGACATGTTAGTCACTGTTTACCAAGACATGGAGCCAATACCTTTCACCTATAGAATTCAGTGTCTTGGGGAAAAAAACACACATATTTTTCTAGCTAAGATAGTTAAGTTTTCTGTAAACCAAAATCAGAATGAATGGTCTAAGTTTCTCATAAGTTTCTTAAGACAATCATGTTCTCATCCAAAAGCAATAAGGACCTCTTACTTTATGAGAATTAGGAAAACTTTTACAAAGAAAATTTGAGAATATAATTATGAATAATGAAGAGATATCTAAAATAGCTGCCAGTCTTAAATTAGCAGACTGACTGAAGTATATATAAATCATGTTATGTATAAAGGTATAGACCCCTCCTGCCCTCCTAGGAGAGATCTGAAAGCCTGTATAGATTGTATGGAGTTCTGAGTCTCAATGAAGCTCAAGAACAATACTCCGAGGGCGGCCAAATAGCTCAACGTATTAAAGCGCCTGCTTAGGCAGGCACAGAGGTGTGCTGAGATGATGATGGAGACTGAGCGTGGTGGCACATGCCTGTAATCCCAGCACTTGGGAGGCTGAAAACAGGAGGGTCACTATGAGTTCTATCTATGTAGTGACACCTTGTAGACCCTGTATTAAATACAAACAGCAGCAACAACAACAACAACAAAACAATACTCTAGGGGTTTCTGCTGTACAATACTAAAGTTACTGATTTTGTTAGTCAATAGCAAATCTGTAAGATTAGCATGCATTTAAATGCTTATTATCTTTAAGCACAGTATTGAGGATTATATCTGCCTATTATCTTAGTTATTCCTTATAATAGCTTTAATAGGTAGAAATATTTTTACTCCCATTAGTAAGTACAGAAATTGAAGTTACCTTCTTGAAGGATGTAGAATTAGACACTGTTCTTGCAGTTCATGCTTTCAGTGTGCATTCTTTTTGAGATCTAATGGCGCCAGTCTGTTCAGTTTTGTGGTTTTTATTGATGTCCCTTTCTTAAGCAATTCTGAGGCCTAGGGCCAAACTCTTGTATCATGCTTGCGTATGTGGAGGATTGTGACATGCTTTCCAGAGAAATCATGTGTGCCACTAAGCTTCGTTCACACAGAAGTTTTAGCACCACTGGCCATGAGTTCAATGTAGATGAATCATTACTCTTAGTTACATTGTCTTTAAAATATTTTTAATGTTTTATTTACTTTGTTATTGGGTACAGGGTCTTGCTATGCAGTTCAGACTTGTGGTGAGTCTTCCTGTCTCAGTCTTATCAGCACTGAAATTGTAGGTATGCTCCACCATGACCAGATTCGGGCCAGCACAACATGTGGTACCAGGATCGAACCCAGGTCCTTGTGTTTGCCATGCTCATAAACCACTGAGCTATCTCCCCAGCCCACATTGTCTTTAAAACTACTCATGTGATAAGTTATAGATTTATAGGTTGGCAAAAATCTAGCCAGAACCTCACAGCAACTGAGCTTTCTTGACATCTAATAATAACTACTCTGATGTGCTAATTCATTGTTCACAAATGCATAGAATATAACAATTGGAGATAGTGAAAATTAAATGTGTATATCAGAAAGTTAGACCTGGAAGATTCATTGGAGTAAATAAAATCCAGGTTATTATCTTTTTAAATGAAGTACCCAAGGTTGTATTCTTTCTTATTTATTACAGAGTTCGGGTTAATTTATTTTTCAGTTTTTTTTTCCATTCCACAAAAATGGAATTCTTTAAATGTAGCACTATGTGGAGCATATTTTAAGCAAATACATCCTATGAGTATATTTCTTTGGTTTAATTGGACAGAGAGTTTATGATGAACATGGACAAGGTGTCGTTCCTGTGATGCTTGGCCTCTGCTTTGCTTCTGCGTTTTCATCTGGGATTAGTGTAAATTTGTCTGACTATATTCCCAACACACATGGACTCAGGACCCAAAACTTTCAAAGGCTACTAGAAGGCTTTCACACACACCCTTCCCGCCACACACATGCAATTGGAATACCATCTTTCTTGTCATCAAGTAGTAGCCTCATAGGAGGTTATAATCTAGCCCAAGAGTCAACAACCTATGGCCTGCAAGTCATATTTGTCCTGCTGCCTATTTTTGTGAACAAAGTTGTAAAGTTTCTATGTTTTTTTAATGTGTGCATT
Organism: Octodon degus; assembly: GCF_000260255.1. Taxonomy (NCBI): domain Eukaryota; kingdom Metazoa; phylum Chordata; class Mammalia; order Rodentia; family Octodontidae; genus Octodon; species Octodon degus. The sequence continues at coordinate 1,131,026 of NW_004524785.1, read as the reverse complement.
GTCAATAGCTACTCACATAACTATTGAAGTGAGTAGTTAGGACAGACACTGCAAGACCCTTTATATATATTCTCTTGTGCTTTACATTAAAAAAAACTTTTCTGACTCTATGTTGTAATGTATAGACTGAAATTTGGCATCTGTTCTCTATGTAAATGTTGCATGATGACAGTCTTTGAAAAGAGTTTGTCAGTTGTTTCACTCTTAACTTGTGGTTTGCAGATATTATATTAGAGAACTTTGAGAAAGATGACATTAGAAGGTTATCATTTGCTGTTTGGTGTCATCCAAAACTCTGAATCAATTTGACATAAGTGAGTCATAACTCATTTTAGCACTTACTGAATTGCATGTCAGTCATTGTGGTTTTCTGACTCAAAGATGAGCATGGTGAAACTGAATCTACAATGTGCTTCCTGCTCTCAACTGTCCTCACTGGCTGTCAACGCTACCTGCATCAATTGTTATTGTAGCTGTCAGAGCCGACATTCGAAATCAGCAACAGGACAGAATTAACTCCCTGAGCATCTTTCCTGTTGTACAAGCATATGTAAGAGATGCTTTTATTTAGCTTAGTGACATTTGCCACCCAAGTACTGACAAATCATCACATCTAAACAAATGTTGATTGCACGGATTCATCTCTTCAGGATAACGAATGCTAACTGCATAGAAGTAATTATACAGTCATCTCAAAACCACACACAGTGACTTTTGCTTAATGGAATTACTTTGGAAACAGTGTTTTAATTATGCAAGCTGACACTTCCACACAAAGGAGAAGGTGGTAAACATTTTAGCAGAGCTTCTGCTGTATAGTAATCTTATTGTTGACACAGACCTTGTCAGTATGGTGGCATCTTGAAGTTTTAAATATTTTCTTAGCTAAAAAATTATGACTGAATTAACACATCATTTCATTTTTTGTTAGTCTCGCAGGCATCTTTAGGAAAAATATTTAGAACCCCAAATTGATACTTTATGAGTTAAAGGACTGATGATAGAAGTCTCTAACTTAGAATATGCTAGGCCATGTGGTAGAGAGAAACACTAGGGATTGTGGAAATTAAGGATTATGAGAATTGTGTATTCTTCCCAAGATATAGGACAGAAAAAATGTTTCATATGCATAAGGACTATAAATGTAGTAGAGAAGGTATAGTAGAGAAGATAATAAGCTTAAGGGGGAAAACGTAGCAAGACAAGCTAGCTTGCATTGAAATGCTTCTCAGGAGAGAATGACAAAGATGTGGATCATGAATGAAACATACATGTGGATTGTGGCGTAGGTATGAAGAAAATTGTGGCATGTGGTATCTCATAATGAAGTTTTAAAAGATGTACGTTATCAATTAAGAAAGGCTAAGAAACTGAAAATGCCTTGCGATTGGGCAAAATGGGCTACTTGAGAAGAAACACAAAATGTTACGAAATAGCTCAGTTATGATACTACTAGTTTGGACATTTTATAATTGCTTAACTGCCTGCAGATTTTAGGTTCAAATCACTGCATAACAAAAAACATTCCACAGTGCCTAAAAGCCTAAGTAGTGATTATGAGGAGACATGCTTGTATGTTAGTCTTCAGTTCAAAACCCTACCTCACCTCTTCTATGCAAGCCTTACCTTTGCAAAGTCCCTTATGAAAACTGTGGTGACCCTGCTAGTATCAAACAAGTGACATGATCTTAAGCTTATTAAGATCATGTATAATGATTGTCCTACAAACTAGTTAAGAGTGTAAATACAAGGAAAGTTATGCTAATCTGAAGATCTATTGTTGAGTCACAAATAACATGGAATTTAAGGTCAAAAAAATGAATTTTATACTCAGCTTTAGTTTTGGACACTCATTGTAACTCCTTCCATATTGAAAGAGTTTATGCTAAAAGGAAAATAATTCATAGTACTGGTATTTTGATCAAACAGAAAGAACTATAATATATCTGATGTATGATAAGCATCAGTTTAAAAAATGTTAAACAAACAAATAATTTTGCGCTTTGAATATGGTCATGCACTTTTTATGAAAGTTAAATTTTCCATGTTATATGAACAAATAATTGACATCGACGAAGAAAACCAGGTCAGTTGGAGTATACCAAAGTGTTATCAACAGGCAAGAACTGGACATGAAATTATTTATGGCTATTAATATTAATTTGTTTGGCTTTGGCAGGAACAGATTGGATATACACAGTAGATTTCATCACAAGATGCAATTTTCCATCCTGTAGGGTGCAGATAATGAGCTCTTAAGTGGAGATCCATGTGGAGTCTCATCTCTGCTCTATTTCTTTACTTCAGAATCAGGTAGGATCATTTGATATTTAACAAAGTATTTTGCAGAAATTAAAACCAATATGCATCATCCCTTAGATTAGTGTGACTCGATATGCCAATATGTGAATTTTATGCCTGCTCATTGGGAAAACAAAATCTGTAGATTAAAGTGCACCTGGGAAGTTATCACTGAATTCTATGCTGAGCACTAAATGTGATAACTATGAAGAATTTTGTAAGAAGAAGAGAGAAGAAAAGAAAAACATTTTACACAAAAATATTGCCCTCAAGGAGAATAAGAATAATAGTCTTTCAGTTATTCTTTTGGTTCAGCAGCAAAATACTTCCATCAGCACACTCTACAAATGGACTTCTCTTCCACCCTATGGGTCATGATTCTACCTGCGTCTACAGAGTGGATTTCAAAGAAATAGCCATCCCACAAGTGATGCCTAGCCACCAGTAACTGTCATGGTCATTATGCATGTCCACAACACACTAAAACTTTGTGCGATATCGTATCTTCAACCTGTTAGAAGTGTTGGTCATTTATTTGCCATTTCATTATTCATCTTATGTTTCACTCTTTGTACTTCTTTGCTATCATGAAAAGTTTTTCTTAGCTCAATTGTTTTGAAACATTTAATTTTCAATTAATTAGTATTTAATTTTCTAAATATTACTTAATCTTAATTTTTGTTCTAAGATTTATACTATATCTTTGACTTACAGTATATTTAAAAGACATCATATGATATATTCTAGTATTAGAAACTTTAAAAAGCATATTTTCATTTTCTGTTGACTTTAAAAAAGATTATGAATAAAAAAGGAAAATAAAGTTGAATGTCTAAACACACACACACACACACACACACACACACACAAATATTGCCCTCAGGTTTCAGAGAATTAAAATAGTCCCTGAACTCTATAAAGTGGTTTTTTTTGGTAGGTGCCGAGTACCGTGCCTGCAATTCTAGCACACAAGCTGAGTCGGGAGGACCTCAATTTCAATTCCAGTATTGGCATGTTAAGCCCTTAGTAAGCCATGTCTCAAAGTTAAAAAAGAAAAGAAAAAAGTAAGCAAAGTTCTGAAGGCATAGCTCAGTGTGAAGGCTGCTATGGTTTGTGTCTAGTTGTCCCCCCAAAGTCATGGGGGCAGCTTCTGGAGTTTGTGATTAATTCATGATCCAATGCTGGGATTATGGGTGTGGGTGCTACATCCACAATATCAGGAAAGGAGAGAGGCTCGCTAGCTGCTCCGCGGCTCTCCTCCCTTTTGGCTCTTGCTGTTTGGCTGTTTTCTGCCTTCTTGAACAGCTGGCCTCTTCCATGTTCAGCTCTGCCTTGGAGGCAGCCGAGTTATGGGCTGAAACCTCCACTAACTGTGAGCTAGATAAACCTTTCCTTCCTTCACTTTTGGTGCTGGGTATTTTGCCCCAGCAAGGAGAGAAAAGTAACTGAGACAAAGGCCCTAGATTCGATTCCAAGTATCAAAACAAGGAAATTGTATTTTTAAAAGAAAACTGTCATATCACATCAATATTTTACAAACCCTTCGTAGTTTTGTAAAACCGTGATTTCACATCATTTTCAAAAAGTGAAATTTTGGGACTGGAAACATCATCTCAGGTCCTCTTCTGCAGCAGCGACTCACATGCAGTTAAAATTTTAGAACTAATGTACAATACAATGCTAACTAGTTTTTATTATGCTCTATGACAAAAAACAAAAGATTCAATAAATGAGATTAAGTAAGAGATTGGCAGAAATCGGATACAAACTCATAAAACTTTTAAGGAGATTCATGGTGAAGAAACTCATTTCCATTTTCTAATGCAGTGTTTCCTAAATGCATTCAAATAACACAGCCCAGACGCTCACGTGCTCTATGGTGTCATTCCACAGATATTGTCCTCTAATCTGTGCTTTGCAAAACATGGATAAACTGTCAATGAAAATTATTGCAGGAGTAGAAGAGTGGGTACATTTTACTTTATCACTTAGAAAAGTGCACCACTTGTAAGGGAAGACAAATTTGTGTCTCTTTCTGACATCACTGAAGTCCTTCTCTCTGTGTGACATGGGCTGCATTTGCTCTGGGTGACCCTACAAAAACCATGTCTATATGACTGTACCTTGAAATAACTCTTCTTGCACTGAAGGTAGAGGTGTGTTCCCTCTTCAGGCCATCTCTGAACAATAACCCATAACACTTCTATTCTCTTAAGAAATCCTTTTGTGGATGCCATGATTTCTACAGATCTTTCAAAGCAGCTGGTAAAAAACCCAGAAACTCGTATTCTCTATTTTTCAACTATCTAGACTTATCTAAGTTATTTTGCACATTGCTTCCAATATTATATTTAGATGGCTGTTTTTAATTTCCAGACTATATAATTTTATAGATTATTAACTCTAAGGGTGTTTAGACAGGTAATTACTCCATCTCATATTTGATTTCTTTCTTTTGGACTTTAATTAATTTTCGCAAGTTATCAACTGGAAACTTAATGAAGGCATCCTTTATCTATGACACTAATAAACTGCTCAAGCAACTCAGATTCCAAAATCCTCTCTCTACCTCCACTTGCCCTTCTAGGAAGTCTCCTCAAAATCAAGCAATCGAAGGTTAGTCCAAATTCTGATGCCCTCATGTATTTGAATTTCATTATTCTTTATACTTTAAATCCAGGCATAATAATGTCCCTAGGACTTTCTCAATGCATATCTGTGAAAGAACACTGGCTGGATCATTCAATAAACTGTATGAAAAATCCTACGCTGTGGACCAAAGTTTCCCAGATCGCTAATGAAAATGTATTGGGATGGTAAAACAAATGTCTGAGATCTCATGAACTACAGCTATCATTTGTTCTTTCTTTGGACACTTTGTTTTTCTATGACAGTACAAATTAAATTAATTAGACTCATATTTCTATTTCTATAAGTCATGCTATCTTCATACTAAACACATAGGTAGTTGATGGCTAGAGATTCACAGTTGCATAACATTTATTTATTTTTTTATTTTGACATTATGAATTCAGAATAACTCTTATTTTGATGACATCCTATTGCTTCATAGCTCAGTTAGAAGAATGTCTTCTTTCTTAGTAATGCACCGAATAATGGTGAGTTAATGTTAGTTAGGACTCAGTAGAGGAACAGAATTATGCATAGAAAATATAGGTATGATTATGGGAGATAATTTGTTAGGCTTACAAGGTCAGAGGCAAGAGAGCCCACCACTGTCTTCTAAAGTATCAGAATCAGAAGAATCCAAGATGCCCATGTGCTTATCAGAGACAAGAGGGTCCTGTGATTGTCTGTCAAAGAACGTAGAAGCCATGAAATGAGGTAGATCGAGGAGGCAGCTCCAGCGTGAGGTTGCAGGCCCACAAACTCAGGGCAGGGTCCCTGGGGGAAGCCTACCTTGGAAGGCTGAAGACACCGGAGACCTGGATACCAATATTATGAGGGCAGCAAGGCAGGGATTGGACCCACTCAGGAAGGCTGGAGCTCTTCAGAAAGGCCCACTTCTTTCTTGTTTCCCTTTTTGTTCCACCCAGGCTTTGAGCATATTTGCATCCACCCACAGCTGGAGCAGGTCTTTGCCCCCAGCCTCCTAGACGAATGCCTGTCATATACAGGCATTTGATGAAAGTCTAAGGAAATACAATATTCTAATACTCCTAAAATTGTAAGATGCTATGTGACTGGGAATAATATGATTCTTATAGGAGAGTTAAGATAATGTTAACATTTCAATCATTATGTTAAAAAGGCTCCCAGATACATTGTGGTAGTTGAGCAACACAATTGCAGTTGAAATATTACTAGTTTAAATTTATAGCTGAAAAAATGTTTAAGTGACTTTCCCCAGGACATATAGTTTTTCAATGGTAGGGACATGTTTATTTTACTTAGAGAACATAAGATAATGTTTGGTACAAGGTATGAATTTGGCCTGTACTTGTAGAGTGAAATAATAAAGGGTACTTGAGCAGTTCTTAATAAAGTAGTCTTCCTTCCATTGGTCCACCTTACTTTACTCATGCCAGGACTTTACTGCCTTGAATTAGATTCTTCAAAAAGAAAGACAAGAAAGAGTATTTGAGAGAGAGAGAGAGAGAGAGAGAGAGAGAGAGAGAGAGAGAGAGACCTTTTGGAGCTGCATGGACTCCCAGGAAATTTCTGGGTTTTTTTTCATCATCCTAATGACATGTAGACCAGAGAGCACAAATAGTTGATTCAAGTCTATGTACCTAGTAAATTGAGATATTGTCTTGAAACCAAGCATTTTGGTATGTTGCATTGTTCTGTTAAGTTTCTTTTATGAAATTAGTTTTGTGGTGAAGGTCTGCTGGATCCTCTTGTCTTTAGGATTCTTCTAAACTTTTGACACATGTGTGTTGCTAGAGCTCTCTGCTCAAATGCCTCCTCAAGCTTCAATCTCAAATTACACAAAACCTTTTATAACTGCATGCTTTTCCCCTGGTTTTGTGCCTGAACAACAGGTAGCAACAGTGCTTCAGCTTAAAAGGAAATGCTACCGAGGAATCTCCCTGGGGTTCAGGTTTTCCCTTGTCCTCACAGCCAAACCACTGCCAGATCTTGATCATCGCATGACCAGCCATTTCTCCTACCAGCCCCTCTCCATCCATCACTTTCCCATTTCAGGGTGCTGTCACCTCCTTCCTGAGACACTGCCACAGCCGTCTACCTCATCCACTGCCTTTGACTTTGCCCCATGAGCATTGCATAGTAAAAAAGTAGAGTCAGAGTAAAGAAGTATAAACATGAATCCAATACTGTGTATTTTCTTTGTCAAACTTTTCCTGGCTCTTTATCTTCACGTTTGAAAACAAGTCTTTATTATGACGTAAGTTTTGGCAAAACTTAATGTCTCTCATTTTCTATTACTTTTATTTCTCAATTCACCACGCACTTCACAGTCCCATACATTCAAACACGCTGATTAAGAGCTGATTCTGAAGTTTCATAGATAGGACTTAGTCTCAGCTCTAGTGCAGTACATATTTAACTGGTTTAATTTCTCTGAGATTAGGGTTTTTTTTCTCCAGCTGAAAAGTGAGGATTATGCAGAAGCATGTTAAATGTGAGTACAGCCTAAGCAGCCTAGTAGTTTAAGGAGAACCTGTGTCACAATAAAAAACAAAAAACGGTAGTGCATAGATACCACATTTTCTTTTTGCGTTCATTGATTGATGGACACATTGCTTCTAGAAATGAGCCCTTATAAATTGCAGTGCATGTGTAACATTTGTATGCATGCATCCGTGAAATATATTGTCTCAAACAATTTTAGGAAGATAGCTAGAAGGGGAATAGCTGGGTCAAAATGGAGTTTCTATTTTTAGTTCTTTGAGAAATTTTCATACTGATTTCCATAATGGTTGTAATAATTTACATTCCCCCGACAGTGGAGAAGGGATGCTTTTTCTCCAGAAGTACACCAGCATTTTGTGTGTGTGTGTGTGTGTGTGTGTATGTGTGTGTGTGCGTGCTTTATGTTTAGGGAAGGGTCTACAGGGTGTTCAGGGTCTCAGTAATAGATTGGACTCTTAGTGATCTGCCTGTTTACAACCTCCCAAGAGCTGTGATAACAGGCGAGTGCCACCATGACCAGTGTCACCAGCATTGTTATTACTTAATTTTTTGATGATTTTCATTCTTTCTAGCATAAGATGAAATTTTTAGTGTTGTTTTAATTTGCATTTCTGTAATCGCCACCCATGTCAAATACTCTTTCATATGTTTATTAGCCATGTGTACTTCTAAGAAGTGTCTATTTCACTTGCCCAGGTTTTGAGTGGATCTTTTTTGGTAGTATAATTTATTTTATTTAATTAATTAATTTATTTATTTATTTATTTATTTATTGGCAGAACCAGGGACTGAACTCAGACCCTTGTGCTTGCCAGGGAAGTGCTTATTCCACTAAGCCATCTCGCCGGCACTGGTAGTGTAATTTTTTTAAAGTTCTTTATTTATTATCGGTATTAGTCTTCTGCCTGAAGAATAGCTCACAGATTTTTTTATCCATTCTATAGGTTCTCTTTTCTCCCTGATTATTTCTTTTGTCATGCAGAAGTTTTCAAGTTTGATTTAGTCCCATTTTTTTAGTTTTAACATGATATAATACTATTCATTATGAAGAACAATAAATTTGAGACATTTTCAAAACAATATTTCTTATTTTATTGACCATAACTTCCCAAAATAATGTTGCATTGTATTAGTATTAGTGTTTATTTCTGTCTTATTTTTGAACTTTTGAGGTTATACCTTTAAGTATATTTTTTGTTGAAAATTTTGTTAAAGGTGGTTTGAATTTATAGCTTGGAAAGCTTTGTATTTTAAAGATTTCCAATAAATATTATTTGATACTTTTTTATTTAGAAAACAATAATACTATAAATGGGAAAAGAGGATCTAGAGGCAAAAGGCAGGAGGGAGGTGGGAAGGAGATGGGAATAAAAACTAATCAAGATACATCAGGTAAAAGCACCTCATCCCTGAGATGATCCTACAACTCATGCAACGGAAATAAAATAGTCATATAGTATAACGTAACATAAAACTTCTCAAAAAGGCTCTAGAGGTAGTTCAGTTCAAAGGCTTGCCTTGCACCATAGTATCACCTGCAGACACACTGAGAAAGAGTAGAAGTAGTGAAAAAAGAAATATTAGGAGATAAAGGAAAAGGAAAAGGAGAAGAAAGAGGGAGAAGGAGGAAGAGGGGGAGGAGAGGAATCAGAGGAGGAAGGAGAGGAGAGAGGAGGAGAGGAGGAGAAAAGTAGTGAAACAGAGAAAGGAAAGAGGAAAGAAAGAAAGAAAGAAAGAAAGAAAGAAAGAAAGAAAGAAAGAAAGAAAGAAAGAAAGAAAGAAAGAAAAGGAAAGAAAGGTGGGAGGGAGGGAGGTAGGGAAGGAGGGAGGGGGAGAGGGATGGAGGGGAAAATAAAGGCATGGATAAAATTTCTATTTCTTTTTTTCTTGTATTTTAGGGAAGTATCTACAGGGTGTTCAGGGTTTTACCACTAGATCGGACTCATAGTGATCCACCTGTTTACAGCCTCCCAAGAGCTGGGATTTCAGGCACACACAACCATGCCCAGCCTGAATTGCAGTCTCAGCACAGCTCAGGGGCAGCACTGGCATGGCAGGCCTGGGGATGGAACCCCTGCCCTTGTACCTACTTGCAGGTGCTTTAGTCCACTGAGCTATTTGGCCGGCCCTCCTATTTCTTTATAAGATGCTCATTATATACGTTCCATACATCTAGTCAGCACTCTGTACATGTCAACTAGTATTGCACATGATCTATTCTATGTCTTGATTCATGTAGGTTATTTTTGTAGGAATGAAATTTTTTCTGTCTTACCTTGCACTATCTCCTTGTCACTGAAGACTCAGTTGAGTTCAGTTCAGTCATTTGCCTCCCAAGAGTCCCTTAACACACATTGCCTGATCCCTTGTACAAATCTCCATCATGGGTCACTCATGTTTTACCTTATGCCTTTATCTATCTTTCCTACTAAGTCATGAGTTCTTTGAGAAAAGCAATTGTGCCTTTTGAATCTACATTCTCTAGCATGATATCTTTCACAGAAAAGTTATTTAATAAACATTTGTTGAAATAACCAAAATGACATAAGTTCAAGATCTCACTACTGTAAGCCCACAGTTTCGATGTGTGTATAATAAATCAATCTATGAACACCCTTTGAATGGGTGAAATAATCACTCTAAAGGAAGATATCACCTTTCCCAGGCCTTTTCTCCAGTGATGTCTCAAGAAAAATATCACAATTACACAATCAGTACTGGATCATCCATATTCCCCATCACAGAACTATTGCACAAATGGCATCACTGCGAATCTTAGTTGTCAAACTGTGTGGCTTGAGAGACGGAAGCCTAAGAAAGTGGGGAAGCGTGTGTCTATGTCAGTCTTATGACGGACTTTGGAGACCATAACTGGGCCCAGGTCTATCTACTCCCCGGTGGCTCTTTCCTTCTCTCTGCTGCTGCTGCTGCCTAGCAGAGGTGGGCAGCTCTCTACTGTCACCCCATCCACTGTGCTCCTACTTTGGAGCCAGCCTACTATAAACGAAAACCTCCAAAACCCAGGATGAAGTAAACCTTTTCTCCTTAAAGTTTTTAGTGTTAGATATTATGGCTCAGCAACAAAATCAAGATAATATGTTATTGGGATCCTTGGTTGCTCTGATTTTAGGACACTTCTGCCCATGGGATTAATGCAATGACCAGGGTCTGATAGTAAGAACACAGGCTGTTGCCACATCAACCTTTGTATGTGCACATTAGACACTTCCTCTTGCAATGTCATTACACTTATGCTTCCTCTTTACCTTTGGGCTTTCCTTGGGACATTATCAAATAAGCACTTCACCATTCAGTACTTTAAGCTTAAATGTTCTGTTTGCTGGGCTAAATCAGATTTTGCTGCTGCAGTTACCCTTGCACAAAACCTGGTTTCATCTGCCAAAATCTTATCATAAGTCAACTTCCTATCACATTATTGATGGGAAAATATACTCAAGTAACAACTAGATTTTCAGTATAAAAGAATAAGTTGTTACTCTAATGTCTGTGATAGGAATCCAGGTCAGATGACCTCTGGTCCTGCAATCCTGACACTTACATCAGGATTTAGGTTCTCTGATAAATGCAAATACAGAGGGAAATCCAACTTGTAGCATCACTAAAAATTTCAAAGATTCAACTTATTTTATATACACATTAAAACAATAAATTTGGAACATTACTTTTGTGCTATAAATCTATTTTTATTTCTTTTATATCTTTGAGAACTTGCTAAAATTTGTACCAAAATTATACAAGAAAACAAGAGCAAATACTGAGCACCGGACTATGATCAGTATTTCTGTGCATATAAAAAGAAATTTTGCATTAATATTTGCAGATGAGACAAGTTATAGAATAACACTGAATACAGACTCCTGTCTTTGCCAACACTTTGTTTCCTTGTAGTTCATCAAACAACAAGACTGATTTTTACATGTTTTGCTACTCACCCTGGTCTGAAATATTTTCTCCTGCATTCTTCCAAGTGATTCAGTCCTTTACTTTGCAGATCTCTATAGCTTAAGCCAGGGTTCCTTCATTCATCTCTCACAGCTAGTTTTTTCTTTATTACTACATGTAGTTATAGGGGCTGGGGAGATGGCTCAGTGGAATAAGCGCTTCCCTGGCAAGTGCAAGGGCCTGAGTTCGATCCCTGGTTCCAAAAAAAAAAAAAAAAAAAAAAAAGTATTACATGGGGACGGGGAGATGGCTCAGTGGAATAAGCTCTTCCCTGGCAAGCTCAAGGACCTGAGTTAGATCCCTGGTTCCACCAAAAAAAAAATTAATTAAAAAAAGTATTACAGTAAAAGACATATTGCCATTAAATGCTCTCAGAATAATTCCCCTCACTTAAACACTCTATCCTGTCATCTTGCCACTTTCTGAAGCCCTTCTGGAAGTCCTCTTTCCTGGGAATTTGCAGGAGGTATGGTCAAAAATCCTGTGATTGCTATTGCCATTCAATGGAAAGTTGGGCTTTGCAAAAACAGGATGTGACCTCATCCACATTATTCACCAGATCTGGCACGTTACTAATTATTACTGTTTCTCAAAGTCAAAACAATCATGAAAAGTAAATGTGTTCAACGGATTCAAGACATTGAGGCACCCACAACCTCTCAACTAATGCTATCCATGGAAGAGGATTT
>NW_004524785.1:1116316-1118855 GCF_000260255.1 Octodon degus | reverse complement strand
TGCCAGTATTACATGTAGTTATTGTATTTTGCTGCCCCTACTGACGATTATTTAGTCTATTTCTTTAAATAGAATACAGTTTTGTCAGAGATTGATGTTCCATTGCCATTCAAATATTGTAGGTGCATGAATTTAAAAAAATCCAATATGACCCAGTAGTCCATAATAGTAGTGCATTATCCATGGGACTGGCAATGTCAAAAGTTGATTTGAGCCTTTTACAGCTCAGTATATTAATATGGCTTGACTTTTTATACCTCAATTTTATACTTTTCTGCTGGATGGTTAAGACCAAGATAAAGCAAGACCTATATAATAGGAAATGTAACTTTTGTATCTGAAAAGGTCAGCCAAATCCCCTCAAGATTTACCCTGAAAGCATGTACGGAAGTTTATAGATCTTTTGTCAGTGTCAGCCATGTGGATGAGTCATGGCCATTGCTTGACCAATTTGCTCTCTGTGAAATCCTGAGAGAATGTTTTCTCACTGACAAAACTGAACCAAAAAAGGGGATATAAATGAAGGACCATTTTGTAGAGAAAAAAAGTATATATGTATATACAAAATAGAATAGATATACAGCTACTTTCTCTTAGTTCAATGAGAAGATTTGTACTAAAGGTATTTAGACAAGATATCATGTCTGCATCTTGTACTCTGAATAACTACTATGAAGACAACAATATACAATGTATTAATTATTATAGCTATCATAGTAAACTGTTTTGAAACTGTCTCACTGCTGTTTCTTTCCCAATAAAATTAATTTTAAAAATTAAAAAAAATAAATAAATAGAATACAGCCTTCCCATGTTCTGATTATGGAACCCTATGTGCTTCTTTCCATTGCATTCCTAGTATCCAATACTTATGAGAAACTCAACTCACTCATGATACAACAAACCCAGTTTCAAGTATTTTGCATATTAGTTTACTCACAGAAAAGCCCTACTCATATGCTACTTTTTTTCTTATATGGCCACCCAGCAAATTGCCACTCACAAAGATCCGATACTATGTTCAGGATCACAGAGGTAGCATGTGGGTAAAATTGAATTCAAGTCCAGTAACTTTAGTTGTAGAATCCATGCTCTTTATTAACACAAATTTATGTAAAACAATTTAAAGGAAAAAGAAGATGCTTCCATAAAGACTAGATGAGGCACTGGTGTCATAGTGTTGAGAGAAGGTCATTGGTGTTTTCCTCTGTGAGTTTTCTGAAAGAGACCAATGATTTCAAGCCCATTTATAATAGAAGGTTGAAAGTGGCCAGTGTTATTGAATCTAAAGAAAAACTATGTCCATCGCAAGAGAGACTGATCTCTAATGGAAATAAACAAGGCAAAAGAACAAGTCAGAAGATGCTACCAGAACACAGGAACAATCTCCATTCCTCCTCTCTGCTCAATCTAAGGCAATAACTCGATCAACACCTTATGAGAATGTTTTATATTAATTGCTGTAAAATATGTATAACACCATCACCATTTTAATCATTCTATAGTGTTTAGTCTTAAAGCTTCAGTGAGTTGCATAGCTAATGCAGTGGTCACTGGGTTGTATGTGCTCCAGATGTGTGCTTATTTCTTAATTTTTCATTAGGTACAAGTTTTAGCAAGATACTACTTACAGAGGTAGAAGAAGAAAGGAAAAAGTTTACTTTCCTTGATTTTCTTTGCACAGTTCCCTTAAAAGGTAACTCCAGTGAGGTCGGGGTATACCTGAGGGACCTCATGTGTCCTGGGTGCTGGGTGTCTGCAGATCCTGTGACATAGAGCAAGGAATAACACGGACTCCACTTCACTTACCATGACATTAGTGTATGTTGGTAGTCAGCAAGAGCATGTTCTCCAAGTGAACTTCTGTCTGTATGACCTTCAGTTGTTATTGTTAGGAACATTTTACCTTTGCATACTTGAAATATTTTATGTGCAGGTGTGTATGACTGATCTATTCACTGTCACTTCCTGAAGGCAGTAAGTTTTCAGTGCGTATTTTCTAACATTTATAAACCCTTAAAAGATATGATGTATCTTGGTAAATCTTGTGTAATTATTTTAGTTTGTTGTAGAAAAGCATTATATGGTTTCCATGTGGATTTTTGTGGTTCTCAGTAGTGTCATCTTCATCACACTAGATTGGTACTGGTGAAGCTTTCAGAAAGAAGAGCCCAAAATCTACTCTTTTTTTGTACTGGGATGTGAACACAGGACATTGCATTTCCACAGCTGGCAATTGTACTACTGATCTATATCCCTAGCCTTATTTTTTTCTAATCACAAAGTGCCAACATGCAATTAAACCTGAGTAATAAGGTTTCAGTTTAGATAAAAAAATTTATTAACATCTTCTGTCTTAAAAGAAAAAAAAGAAATAAATAACACCTGTGCCACAGGTTTGCCATCACTTTACTAGTTGCTGCAGATTTTGAAGTAACCAAGAATAAGATTCATTGACTAACCAGAGAAATTCTTCTCTCATCCCCTCTCCAGCCTGTTTTGTTGCTCAGCACACACAAACTGCCATATTTGCTGGACA
>NW_004524785.1:1108172-1116106 GCF_000260255.1 Octodon degus | reverse complement strand
AATCAAGATTAGATTTTTTTTTTTCAGAACCAGAGATGGAACTCAGGCTCTTGTGCTCAGCAGGCAAGCACTTATTCTACTGAGCTATCTCTCCAACCCCCAGGTCAGATTTTTCTAAATGTATTTTTTCTTTTGTTATACTTTGGAGAATTTATTTTCACAGGACATACAGGGGCTAGGTATATAGTTCAGAAGCATAAGCATTTGCCTGGCAAGTGCAAGGTCCTGAGTTCAATCCCTAGTACAAGGGGAAAAAAAAAGATATACAATTTATTGAGAGAAGTACCATACAGATATAGTATACATTTTAGGAGTTTACATTTCTAAATTCAGAAGAATAATTTAAAAAAAATATGTCAATAAAAGACTGGGAGTGGTGGTACACTCCTATAATCCCAGCACTTGGGAGTATGAAAACAGGAGGATCACTATGAGTCCGATCTGTGTAGTGAGACCCTGTAGATCCTGTACTAAATACATTTTTTAAAAATGTCAATGTTATTTTAGTGTGTAGTATGAAATTCGTTTCTGACATGTGTGGGCAGACACATATAGCGATTCCACTGTAATTATTTGTATATATTAGTCACTGTTTATGTATTAATGTACTCAGTTTGTTTGCATTTCCAATATCTTATGGAAAGTACTACTTAATCATTAGAATCTATTTTCAATACACATTATAGGAAATTTAAATTCTAAAACCATTGCTGTAAATTTTCTTCTATAATATTTTTCTAACATAAGCTGAAAGTACAGCTGTTGAAAGTTATGTTGCTCCATTATTAATTATATATGAAGTGGTTTAGATACATGCATAAATATCTATGAATCGATATTATGAAATGTTGAGCTGAGAAAGGCTACAAAATACAATTGTGTTAGTCTAATTATTAAAAACTGCATTTCATGGTATGTGTACATAAAATTCAGAACACAAGTCATTATTTTAAATGAAGAAAATGCTAAAACTGTACCTCAGTGAGCTTAGCACCTGCTTAGGCAAGCGCAGGGACCAGGCTTCAATCCTCGGCACCACATGCCACACTGGCCCCACTCCTGGGCATGCTGAGCCAGCCAAGGAGACCAGGCATGATGGCGCATACCTGTAATCCCAGTGCTGGGGAGGCTGAGACAGGAGAATCACTATCAGTCCAAGCTGAGTCCGAGCTGTTAAGTGAGACCCTGTATCAAATACATAAAAGAAAAGAAAACGCTAAAAATGATGTAAAATAGAATGGCTTCCAGAACATTTTAATAGATGACATAACATGATGTCACAGATTGTTATGCTTGTTAGTGTAATTCCACCGTGATTGTTGTTTACAAGAAGCAAATATATTATGCACACCATGCAGCATCCATAATATACTAGGCAATGATGCATAGGTAACATTAAGGCACGATAGAACATTAGGCCAGATACTGACATGATAAAGAAAAACCAAGTTCAGTAATGGGCCAGGGTGACAGAGGTTTCTGTTTTAGATAGAGTGCTCAGTCTGAGAAGAGGTAATGAAGCAGGCACTTTCCTAGCAAAGCAAGTGAACCAAGTAAAATATCTGATAGAGAAAGAGCGGTCCAAGCAAAGCAAGGGCTCTGGGCTTGGAACCTGAGGGACAAACAGCAAGAAAGCCCATGGTTCAGGATTCTGGTGGAATGGAGAAACAGAGCAAAGGAGGTCTGGGAGCCACAGCATGGGAACCTTTCTATATTCTGAGAGGGATTGAAGGCAGTGGGTCTATTACTGTAATATATTTAAATTTAAGCATTTACTGTAATTTTCAATCACACCTCATAGAAAGATAAGGGTCAAGCACAGAGGTGCTAGGATTTCATTAATCCAAAGGCCAGAAGTTGCTACCTTACAATGAAGGAGAAATATAGTGCAGTTAAATTTTGGTTATGCTTTGAATTAAAGCTGGCAATATTCACTGAATTGTTTATGATTAGGAGAAGTTAGGAATACTGTAACGAATTTTGTAAACTACCTGACAATACAGATGCAATTTTTTTTTCCTCTATAAGAATCCTTTAATAGGTCCAGAGAGATAGCATAGCTGACTAAAACGCCTGCTTAGGCAAGCTTAGGCAAGTGCAGGGACATGGCTTGATCCCTGATGCCACATGCTGCACAGGCTCCACCCCCAGGGCAGGCTGAACTGGACCGAGTCAGGGCACGGTTGTGCGTGCCTGTAATCCCAGCACTGGGGAGGCTGAGCACCGGAGGAGCACTAGGAATCCGAGCTGTGTAGTGAGACCCTGCAGCAACCAAGTACATTAAAAAATGACGATGATAATAATAAATGAAAAAGAAAAGAATCCTTTCATACATTAACTTGAGTAATATCAGTAAAACAGAGCATGGAAGTTAAAAAAAATGGGTTAATAATATGTGTTGTTTTATAAAAAGCAGCCATATTGTCCGGGATTTCTCTTAATCAGTGGAAATAAAATCTGCTCCTGCAAAACAATGCTATCGGTGCCCAGATAACATTCATAAATGATCAGGAACTGAACTTCGCCTTGGGCTGCCGCGTCCTCTTCTTCTGGAGCCTCATTTTTACTTTTGATGTAACGCTAAGACCTTGTCCTCTAACCTCAGGTACTAGAATTCCTGCTGGTCCTAGAAGGATTGGAAGTGCCTGAGGTAATCTTGGTGGCACTTCCCTCTTTACTGTAGAAATGCCTAGACATGTCTTTTGTTTTCTGTGTACCACAATCTTCTAGCAAGCAGAAGAAATTCAGATTACACAGTAATGAAGTATTTCCACATAATCATCACTATAGTTATAAATATAGAGAAGTTTACAGTCAAGCTTCCTTTTTATTAAAAAAAAAACCCAATTATTTGAAAAATATATTCGATATACACTAGATAGCAGAAGCAGTGCTTCCTGGGGACACAAAAGAAGTACTACAGATCATCTACCATAAGGAATTTGCTACATCGTGGGAAAGATGAGCAGACACATCAGCTGCTGAATGTTGCTTAAGAATCTTGTTCTAGATGCTTCGTTCAAGTGTTATATTGTACCCCGAGATTTTTCTCCAATTCTTTACAGCACCCATTTCATTTTATCATTATCTATTAGCTGCTTCACATTGAGCAGAAAACCTTAAGGCGGGAAACTCAACTAAGGAAATGTCATGATTTCATGCTGTCTTTCTCTGGGCACTTTCATTCCAGGCCAGCCTCTGTACACGTGTGTGTGTGTGTGTGTGTGTGTGTGTGTGTGTGTGTGTGTGACTACAGATAGAACCCAGTGTTTCCATGCTCACTTGAATCTATAGTTTATTTTTTTGTTTCACTTTCTATTTGGGGATAGGGTATTGCTGGCCACTATACTGCCCAGGCCTGCGATGTCCCTGCCTCAGCCTTTCAGAGGGCTGGAACAACATGTGTGTGTCACCGTGTCATCGATCTGCACACATCTTTATTCTGTACTCCCACTCTACTTCAAGATCTGTTCTCACTCCTAGCTACTAATTTTAACCCAATTTCAGACTTTACTACAAAAGTCTACAAAGCTCATAGAAATGTAGGTCATGTCAGAGTTAAATATTACTAGATAACTGTAAAAAACTGCTTCTGTTACAAAGAAGAGCACAATAGGAAGTGTTAATTAGTACAAGAGACAAAATCAAGTCACATACACTGTTAGGCTGTGTTCCCACTTTCTAAATACAATTTAGATTTCCTGACTATGTTGCAGAGGATGCACACTACAGTGATGTAATCCCATGCCTGTAAATGATACATGCTGCAGCAATCTAATTCTATGCCTGACCCACAGAGATGCATGTGCATGTTCAGAAAGAGACATGGGAATAATGGGCCATCACACTATTTATAATAACTACAAATCCAGGAGATTAACAAATTTAATTTATTATGAAAATTAGAAAGAAATAGGGTTGGCCAGATAGCTCAATGTACTAAAGTACCTGCTTAGGCAGATGCAGGGACCAGAGTTCAGTCCCCGGCTTGCCATGACAGCCCTTCCCCTGGGATACACTGAGACGGCTACTGAGACTGGGCAGAGTGGTGCATCCCTGTAATCCCAGCACTTAGAAGGCTGAAAACAGGAGGATCACTATGAGTCCAATCAGTGAAGTGAGACCCTGAAGACCCTGTAGTAAATACATAAAAAAGAAAATTAGAAAGAATAAAATATTTTGACATATTCATACAATTAAACATGATACTGTGATGCAAGTGAACGACTGGAACCATAATCACAGCCTGGGTGAACCTCTAATCTAGAAAGTCACATGAATATGTATGACACAACCCCCTCTTCACGTTGAAGACACACAGCACTGAACTAGTTTCTTTAAGTCTGCACTATTTGGCTATGAAACTAGAAATAAAAGCAAAACCAAGGAGTAGCATAAAAATGAAGACAGTAGTTACTTTTGGCAGACAGGTGAGGAAATGATTGGAAATAGGAATAAGGAGCTTAATTGTTTGTTGAACCAAATGAAATCACAGGTATAAATTAATTCCCATAGTGATTAGACCTTTAAAAACATCATAAGAATTTTGCTTATCTTGTGTAGGAGAAGGAGATCGCAAGGTTGGTGGGTTCCTTCAGTAGCCACCCTTCTAGTTAGCAGCTTTTGATCTAAGCATTGCCAGAACTGATCTCCAGTCTAAAATCAGTCTTCTTTCCACCTGCCCCTTAATGTAGCACAAGTTTTACTTTTACCAACGAAACATTTCTTTGTCAATACAATCCAATGTATTTCCTGCTCAACCTTGTCTAATTAAAACATTAAATGCTGTAGCATTTACTGTTTTAAAAATAATAGTTCATTTTCATTTTATATAAAATGATAGTGAAAATGTGTCTCCTTTTAGCAGAATAAAGTAAGTCAGACATCACTGCTATTTCACTACTAAAAGAAGTTTCCAAACCCAGGTCATCAAGCTCCAGAATGTGAATTCTTAAGTACTATACTCCATTATATTGTCATGGTAAGTATACACCTATTTGTGTTAAAAGGACTTTGAAAATAATAGCAAAGATAGAAACTTCAAGAGCCCAGAAAGGAATCCTATGGTAATAATACTATTTCAAAAGAGAACTATTGACGCCTATTACCCTGCTCTTCTCCAATCAACATTTTACTTTTTTTCTATAACTTCTGTGTCCCAGTAAATACCATAATCTATCTAATTGCTTAGAGAAAAGAATGTGAGTGACCTTTGATTCTTCTTTTTCATCCATCTTCCTCATGCAATTTTTCAATGAGTCCTTTCACCTCCACTTCCCAAATACATTCTAAAAGAGCAAGCAACAAATGTACATTGGAATCTTTTATTTCAGAGATCAGCAACAATCTCTCTAAAGGACCAGAGAGTGAATATTTTTTTTTTTTTTTTGGATTCAAGAGCACATGGCTTCTGTCACATGATTGAGCTTTACTATTTTGTGGCAGAAAAGCAGGAATAGATTACGTAAAACGGTGAGGCTCTGTTCCAGGAAAAACTTTTGAATGAAAATAAGATTTTTGGCCAATCTCTATCATCCTCATAATGTGTGTTGTCAACTTATGTCCTCTGTTAAGTCACCTTCCTGTGGCACGTTGTACAAAACTGATGTGCTCTGCAAAATTCCTGAATGAATCTTAATGATTGCATCACACTAATTTCATTTTTTTATGTATATTTTTCAGGGGAGGGTCTTCAGGGTGTTTAGGGTCTCACTACTATATTGGAATTGTGGTGATCCACCTATTTGCAGCCTCCCAAGAGCTGAGATTATAGGTGGGCGCCATCACGCCCAGTCGCATCTGCCATCTCAGCACGCCCCAGGCGCTGGGCTAGCACAGCAGGCCTGGGGATCTTTAATCCACTGAAGGTACCATCACACTAATTTCAGTCCAACTACTTGTGTTATGAAGAGAAGAAAAACACTATTTTAGGGAGAATTTCTAAGTGAGAACTTTCAAGGTTGCCCTAATTTGTTCTTTTTGTAATGTGGTTTTTCAAATGTCTCTTCTCTCTTATGATTTTGTTGTTTAAAAAAATCTAACTAATATAAAAGAACAATACTGTTATTCTTCAACTATTGAAGAAAAACATTTGAACCATCTACTTTTTATTATAAATTGTAGATAGGGTTATTTTCTTCCACACACAAGTAGTGGTTCAATCACCATATTTGCATTATTATGGGACAAAATGTGTGTGTGTGTGTGTGTGTGTGTGTTGTTGTTGTTGTTGTTGTTGCTTAGAATAGAATGGGTACAGTTTTGCTAGACACCCAATAGATTTTTAATCAATCAGTAGATTCAGCTTGCTAATGAAAAAATAAAATTGTTTTTTCTTTACATTCTTTCATATCTTAACTTATACTGTAAAAGTTAAGATTTTTATAGATTCTTTGGTTTAAATCTTAGAGTTGTTTCCTGTGTAGAGCTGGCTTATTCAATATGGTCTTTATAAGATGTTTCAGTCACTGGCTCATCTTGAATGTCTTCCTACCAATTACTCAAAACTCTCCATTATGAGTGCTGCCCTTGCCTATTCATTTGACTTTCTCAAAACCTTTAGGGGCTGGCGAGATAGCTCAGTGGTCTGAAGCACCTGCTTAGGCAAGGCAAGCTTAGGCAAGCACAGGGACCACAGTTTGATCCCCGGCACCACATGCTGGGGCACCCACCCAGGCCCCAGGATGGACCAAGCTGGCCACCAAAAAAAAATTACCTTTATATACAAATGTAATAATTATATCTCAAAATTCATTGACTACTGACTTACGGAAAGAATGATAATAGAGGAAAGATTTTCAGAGCATGGGAGTTTGGGAAAATTTGAGTTGCTCATCAGGGTATATAAAGTAGAAATGTTTCAAGCTTGAGTCTAGGAATATCTAAAAGCAAAGACAAATAGAATGAATATGACACTATATGTACTAGACCAAATGTCTCTTCTCTCTTATGATTTTGTTGTTTAAAAAAATCTAACTAATGTAGTTCATTTTTTTCTTGTTTTTTTTGTTTTTGTTTCTGTTTTAAATGTGTCAGTTATTCAATTAGCTTCTTAGTAAGAAATTTATAACACTAATTTATGAGCATAAATTCCATTTTTCAGAGCAAAAATGAATCTCAGGTAGCCCCGGAGCTGAGAAACAGTTTTGATTTTTGCTAAAATCTGAGTCCACTACATTTTGATCCAGTTTTCCCTGCTGTGAAATCTGGTATCTCTCTTTCTCCATGTCAAAGATCTCACCCTCCTGGTGTCTGGGCTTCCACAGCTGCTTCTTCTTGAAGTAAGCATCAGTGAGGTGTTTGGGGATTTTCACTTTGCTGATAATAAATTTTTGTAGAAGTGGCAACGACAGATTTCTGGTGTGTGCTTCATAGAGGAACATGAATAGAGTTAAGAGGCCCAGTCACAAGTAGCAAGCCACTGGCCAACTGCTTCAGGAAGGCCTTTCTCTTGCCTCTGTGACACCCAGAGAGGATGATCAAGATCGTGCCAGGATTGATGCTAGCTCAAAGTTTCCTCACATGTTGACTGAAGGGTTTCTTGCTGTGTCTCAAGAGCTTTGGCTGAAACAGGGAATTCCAAGGAAAGGCATTTCCATGGTGCACTGTGTCTTGTCACTGACTCTTTTTTCTTTCTAATGTGACTTACCACCAACCATCCAAACACCTGAGCTAGATCTCCTAGGAAGGCTTAAGTGGGGCTTTTCCCAAGACAGTCATATATCGAAAATATAATTACACATTGATCTGGTCCCAAATTCTGATGTCAGTGCTCATTTCCATCTCAGATTCTTTCTCAGCCCAAGAGAATATTGCGGAAATATGAAAAAGCCGTCTTGAGTTTTGTGGGGCATATTTAATAGATTATAAAATAAAGAAATTTGAAAGGCCTACCTTTAAAGATGTTTTAGATTTTTCATATTCACAGAAAGTAT
>NW_004524785.1:1104984-1106417 GCF_000260255.1 Octodon degus | reverse complement strand
GCTGCGCTGTCTCCCCAACCAAAAAGTTTTGCTCTAATTATAGCAAATATTAGCCATGAAGAAAGCATAAAAAAGTGTCCCTTATTCATTGTAGAGGCCCTTAACAACCTCTGTTCTAAGGACAGTGTGTGTATATTCCTGTGCATGTGTGCACATGGGTTGTGAATTTATTTGTTTTTTGACGTTTTTCTCAATATGTCCATGCAGGAAAATGACTGCAGTCATGATCGTTACCTGATGTGAAGTTTCCAGGTGGAAACAGGACTTTGCCAAACACTTCTGTTTACATCCTGGATTGTTTGCAGAAAGAGGCGTTCCTGGCCTGAAGTACTACAGGCTACACAGTGGAGCACCATGTGCTCTGAAGGCGGACAACCTGAAGTCAGGTTGGGATGTGGATGAAATTGTGCCATAATGCTAAGGGAAGTGACTCAGACATGCAGGTTTTCTTAGAAGAAAAAACATACATACATATTACATTGTTTATATATTAACGTATAATTATACTGTATGTACAGTATAGTTACATATATGTATCAGACAATAGCATAAAGAGAAAGAAAAAAGATATTGCAACCCCATAGACAATGTGCCTGAAGTATTATTATTATTTTTGTGGTACTGGGAGTTGAACTCTAGGACCCTGCACTTGCCAGGCAATAAAGTATTCCTTGACAGCACAGTCACCTTACCTGTTTCATGTGTTCTTTGGCCTATTAGTCTGGTTTTCAATGTGTGTACACAATAATTAACTATATAAGGTCTTATAGGATAAATAAATGAAGCTGACACTGGAAAAGGAAGGGGAGTGCAGGTGGGGAAAGATGGGACCTGCAGTGTATTATGCACATGGGGCAGTCTCCCCCATGGATGGAGTCATGCACAGTAATCATCTACTAGTACAAAAGGGAAAGAAGATGTTTCTATGCTTATTAGCATTTTGAAATACAGTCCAGCTGCTCTTAAAGCTTGCCATTTTTAATGTACTAATCATTCATGCAAATTAGACCTTACTGATCTCTTATTGAGGTGATATCGAGTAAATTAATAATCCGTGGCACTTCGGAACTGGCAGGACTTTACCGTGCAATCAGATGCTATTGGCTCAGGCAGCTGAGTCATGCAGGGTCTTAGGTCCTCTAGACCAGCGATCCCGGTATGATGCTTATACACGTGTGGGGCAAGAAGATCAGTCATGAGAACTGGCTCATGAGTTTATGAGGGGGCGAAAATTACTGTGATGGGCTGATTGCACTCCTCATGGCCAGGAAAGCTGGTCACGTGATTCAGGCCAAAGCCAACGACCTGAGTGATGACAAGAGGTATCTGTATGGAGGCTACTGCAGGGAAGTCCTCAGGAGCTCTGAAGTTCCAGGGTGGAAGATGGATGCTTCAGCTCAAAAACGGAGGGTTAAGCTTTCCTTGTCCTTCCT
>NW_004524785.1:1078173-1079076 GCF_000260255.1 Octodon degus | reverse complement strand
GCAGGGCAGCAGGAAGCTCTCCAAACACTCACCGGACCTGGGCTAGGACTGGCTATTTTTCTCTTTTGATTAGATTTTTCTCTGCTTTTGATATCAGGAGATACTTGCTTCCAGGATACTTAAGGAGTATTGCTTTCTTTTAAATTTTTTATGTAGAGTTTGATTCATATTAGTATTAAATATTCTCTAAATTTCTTGTAGAATTCAGCCATGAATATATCTGGATCTGGGTTTTTTTCTTTTGATAATTTTTAAATTATATTTCAATATCATCGTCCAATATTGTGTTATTCAGAATTTTTGAAGTTTAATTCAGCTTTTCTAATTCATATGTATCTAGGAATATGTCTATCTTTTCTTTTTTCAATCCTGTGGGAGTAAAGATTTTCAAAGTAGGTATTGATGATCCGAATTTCCACAGAACAGTGATTTCACTCTTCTCATTCCTCATTGCATGAATTTAAGTCTTTTTTTTATAAGATTGACTAATGCTTTATCAATTTTTTTAAAGAACCATCTCTTCAATTAATTAATTCTTTATATTATTTTCTTATTTTTCCATTGTGTTAATTTATGCTCTTATCTTTATAATTTCTTCCCTTTCTTGGGTTTTGGGCTTCACTTGCTCTTTTCTAGAAACTTGCAAAGCATTAGGTTGTTTGTGTGTGCTCTTTCTGTTATTCTAATGTGAGAATTCATTGATATTAACTTTCAACTTAAGACTGCATTCATTGTGTTCCACAAGTTCTCATATATTGTGTCTACATTTTTATTTACTTGTAGATAGTGTTGTGTTTAATTTCCTCTTTACTTTCCTCTGTGATGCATTGTTTGTTCAGGGGAATGTTATTTAATTTCTATGTAAATGTCATTTCTTTTTCTTTTCTTTCTTTCTTTTCTTTT
>NW_004524785.1:1076164-1076993 GCF_000260255.1 Octodon degus | reverse complement strand
GGCATCAGGGATTGAATTCAGGACCTTGTGCATGCCGGCAAGTGCTTATGCTGCTGAGCTATCTCCCCAGCCCCTGCAAAGCATTCTTGTTTCCTTGGATTTTATCTCCAACATCACACAAAACAAGTAAGTAAAGTTCGGTTATCTGCTTAATTTAAGAACAAAGGTGACAAAGATATAAAGATAGATAAATTACCTTGAGTCATAATTTTCAAAGAGAATTGCTAAGAGCAATTCACAAAATATTTTTGCCACGTATTGCTCTATCCATCTAGAAATCAATGTGTCTATCAAGAAGCTGTGATACAGAAAGGTTCATAGAATATATGCTATTCTACAACTTGTCTTCTTTCCATGATCAATACAATGTGAGTATCTTTGTAGTTCAATACAGATAAATATGAGACATTGCTTTTAACACAATTTTAGGTTTTTAACACAATTTAATCAATCAGCAGCAGACACATAAGAATTTAGATTATTTCAAGCTTATTTTTGTTAAAATGGTGGTGTAATACTGTATGTGTGTGTGTAACACACCTTTTATTATTTATTTATCTTTGTACTTTAGGGAAGGATCTACAGGGTGTTCAGGGTCTCAGTACTAGATCAGACTCGTAGTAATCCGCCTGTTTACAGCCTCCCAAGAGCTGGGATTACAGGTGCGTGCCACCACACCCAGTCTCAATTACCATCTCAGTTCATCTCAGTTCACCCCAGGGGTGGGGTGAGCACAGCAGGCCTGGGGATTGAATCCCCAGCCCCTGCACTTACTTGCAAGCACTTTAATCTACTGAGCTATTTGGCTGACCCACCTTTTTTGTTTTTT
>NW_004524785.1:1065526-1075794 GCF_000260255.1 Octodon degus | reverse complement strand
CTGTTTGAAATTTGACTCTAAGTCTTTCATATAGAATATAGCTATTTCTACACAATGTTTTGAGGCAAAAAAAATTGATCTCACTAAAATCATGGAGACTTAGTTTCTCATTTCTCAGATGTTGCCCATTCTCTTTAAAAATAGAAGTTGCATCTCTTTCTTTCTTTCTTTCTTTCTTTCTTTCTTTCTTTCTTTCTTTCTTTCTTTCTTTCTTCCTAAGAATATATACATTTGCATATATGCACATCTTATGTACAGATATATAAATGATAACCATTTAAGAAAATAACCCCATATTATATTTTTAGTTGGTAGAACAATAGCTAGCCTTCTTTCTAGCCTGTATGCCCTGGAAAGGTAGAAATGCATAATAGTTACCCAGTAAATACCTTCAGTTTTGCTCCAATTCAGAGCCAGTGGGTGAGTCCCGTGAGAGATATTAAGGTTGGCAGTTAAGTGTTGACCCTGGAGCAGCACTATCTGAGTTCAAATCCAGTTCTGTAGTAGCCTCTGTGTGAGCAAATAGCTCCACCTTCCTAGGCCCTTTGTTATCTGGAACCATGGGAACAATGAGAAGACCCACCGGACAGGGTTACTGTGAGGTTAAATTAGTTAACTCAATAAAGCCCCAGCATAGCCTTTCTGATCAAAGATGCCCTCTCGTCTGTGCCTGGAAATCTCTCTTCTGCTTCTCCTCAGCTCTGTGGCCTTAAGCTTCCAAAACTGGGCCTGTGAAGCATTTTCATATTCAGACATGTTTTTTTTTTCTTTTCTACACACTGATAAACATTTCTTTTAATCTCATGGTTACAGGGAAATTATTTTCTTTTCATAAAAAATTACAAAGCTGAAATCTATAGTGGGGCAAAGTTTAGGAGCTCTCCATTCAGAACCTGTTGGGACACTTTCTGTAACCTTAGAGAAGTTACTAAGCTTAGTGTCTGATGAAAGGCAGATAACGTAGGTCTTGCTTTTTCTGTACCTATGCACTATTGGATATAGTGCTTAAAACATGGTAGATGTTCACAAGCAACACTATTTTTCCTAAAAGCATAAAATTCTTAGTGACAGGAGCATGTCTTACTCGTCTGTGACTTCAGCTGCGGCCTAGTTCATGGCCACATATGTGTTCAATTTAACTTGGTTGATTGAAATCAAGCTGACACTTTTATCAGGTTATCTGGCATCTGGCATCACTGGATCCAGGACTTAAATGATATCATCAGTTCTGCTGTCTGATGTTTTCCCTCCTCGGATTGGCTGTAATTTCACAAAAGAACTCCTTTCTCTATAGAAAGACATTTGCTTGCAGTTCTAGTCTTCTATACTTTTCTGTCAAAAATGACAATGGAAACAAAGTGATTAATTTCTAAAAACTCCATCCCATGCTCCAGAGCTGAGTGCTTCATCTCCAGTTGCTGAGGCCATGTGCCTCCCTCCAGGACTGGCAAGTTTTGGGCCACAGTGAAGAGGCCATTGCTTGGAAGGAAATGGGAAGGTTCCAACATGAAAATGTGTGAGACGATGTGGATGGATTGTTTCCCATGCTCTTTTGAGGCACATAATTGTAACATATAAGTGACTAGATTGAACAAAATTCCTTATTTGACTTTTGCATAATCAGAGACTCCCTTTACCTTCAATCCACTGACCTTTACTCTGAAAAGAACAGGTATGTCTCCTCCTTTCTAATGTAGAAGGACATAGGAGCATTGCATGGAGAGTAGAGCCTGGAGGTTCCTAGCCCTCCCAAATTCCTAAATTGAAATTTAACCTTTAGGGTGATGGTATTAGGAGATGAGGCCATGGAGCAGTGAGGAGGCTGTGGGGAGGTTCTCTCCTGAACGATATCAGTGTCCCGATAGAGAGACCTAACAGAGCCAGGGAGGCTGTACCACTGTGAGGACAATTCTACAAACACCATTCATGAACCAGGGAGCAAGCCATCATCAGACACCTAACTTGCCTGCTCCTTGACTGCAGAATTCTAAGCCTACATAAATACTGTGAGGAAAAAAAAATTATTTTAGTACTGGCTACCCAGACTTTTGCCACTAAAGTGGGCCAAGCCAGAGGAATGACATCCATAAACTGCAATGGATACAATGTCCAAAGACCGTTCTGGGTATGACACTTTCACACCAATATTACTCTATGAGAAAAAGAGTGGAAAGAAAAGATGTTTGGTGACAGCAAAACAAAAACTGAAGTACTTGTCATCTGTTGAATCTTGCTAGTTAATAAGATGATCAAGTTTCAGTGTTACTTCTGTGTTCTAATATTCTTTTGTGTGTTAGTAATTTCATTAGCATATAGAATGGCTTTGAAGAAATGTAGAGCTTAGTTACATTTAACTTGTAGATCTTAGACACTACACATTATGTGTTGGCCAACTGAATAAATAAACCAATACTGGCAATGTTCTGCTATGCTGAAGATTTAGAATTGTCTTCACTCTCAGCTGTGCATTTGATCAGATGCTGAGTTCAAGTCAACACTAAATATTGAGAAAACATCGACTGTCTCTACTTCATTGGTGGGTACTGCTCCGTAATCTTCTGAAGTGAGAAGTAACAGTGTGGACACAAGCCCATGGCTTTCTTAATGTTCTTTCTTTTTCATGACAAAATGTACTGCCTACCTCCATGTCAACTCACTCAAAAACATAAAGCCAAGGCGCGTGCATGATTGTTTCAATGACCACATGAGTGTTACCCAAAATGTAAGCTATTGGTGGCTGTAGAAGAAACCCAAAGACTGCTGGGGTCCTTCAGCTCTTCTGGGCATAACATCCACTCTTGAATCACTTATTCCA
Organism: Octodon degus; assembly: GCF_000260255.1. Taxonomy (NCBI): domain Eukaryota; kingdom Metazoa; phylum Chordata; class Mammalia; order Rodentia; family Octodontidae; genus Octodon; species Octodon degus. Next base: position 1,072,979 of record NW_004524785.1, on the reverse strand, counting down.
AAGGAGTATAGAATATATAAACTAGGGACTGGCCTATTTTATTTACCAGGAGATCAGTATCTACTGAACTCCACCTTCCTTTGATATCATCCAATATCATGAGAAAAAATCCCAGTCAGATTATCTACTACAAGAATTCTAAGGGCAATGTTGCTCATCACATTACACGCTGGGCGGGGTGGTCTCCAGTCACTCAATTTTTTCTTCAAAGCACTTTTGAAAATATCAATGTATATGTTTATTAAGATCTGTTGTAAATAAATTCCATAAGAAGGTGGGTATATCTGCTTGGCTTTCAGTCTAAGTAGTTTCCTCGCTGTCAGAAATGGTGGGGAACTACCCACTCGGGGACCTCCTCCTGTCCCCCTCTTGGACAGGAGCTTTCTTTCTCTCAATAAATATATTCTGCTCATAACCCCCATTTATTCCTAAAATTCATTCTTCAGTTTTAGAGAACACGAACTCATGCAGGTCAGGTAGGGAGATCATTTTTCCCTCTGTCATTTGGAGGTTACCTGTGTGGTTTGGAGGTCACCCACTCGAGATCAGTTTTTCTCCCTGTATCATTTTGGAGGCTTCCACTGAGATCATTGACGGAGGTATGAGTTTGCTATTCTTCATAAATTCTGGATTGGGACTTGCTTAGGTAACAGATTTCTATGCTTCAAATGTTAATGTCTTTGCTCATTGCTCATAATTAATTGTTCATACTCTGTCTCATACAGTTTTGTCTCATAATACTGTTAAAATTGTTTATGCTTGCTTAAGCTTTGTCTTTATGTAGTTTTGTTAAAATGTTGGTCAAAATGTTGGTAAATCAAAGTTTAAATATGTAAGTGTTTCAAGTTGATGTTTCTTTAATAGGACATTTTATGACTATCTCATACCTGTATAAGTTGCATTTGAACTAGATGCTAAATGTACTGGTATTCTTTGCTTGACTTTAGACAATAGTGCTAGAGAGTAACATTAGTAAGCCTCCTAGTGGATTTTATGTAAACTTTGGGAGGCTAAACAGTAAAATGGAGCTTTTAGCCAGCTCAGACTTAGAAAATATACATAACTGTATATAAAAAATGGGACTCCTTTTGCCAGTCAAATGACATTAGGTGGGCAACCATTCTTAAAGACTTGGAGGACAGGTTTCACTGGGATAGACTGGTTCTGATCCCCCTCTACATACTGGAGGAAATGTCAGGCCTGCTCTGTTTCAGTTTCCTTGCTTTGACTTTACTCCTAATTTTCCCACCTCTTTGTATTTTCCTTTTTAGAGGCATGTAAAATTAGAAAACTTTATAGACTGTTCCAACTAAGTAAAGCCCTTAGAAAATGAGTGTCTGTTAATGCGGAAGACAGGAAAGTCATTTTAAAAAAAGGACACATACCCCGTCTCTGGGTCAGATGAGACAAAGAGGACTATGCCCATCCAGGAGGGCACATATAAAAGCCATGTCCTGTCTTAGTGTTCTGGGAAGGTCTCCTTTGGGAGGCTAAACCTGAGACACAGTGGAGAGAACCGACTTCTGGGTGACACCAGAAGGAGCTGTCTCCAAAATCAGCACACTTATGGGACCAAAACACATTTAGTATGAGGGAGGATTCAATCTTTTCTCCTAGGTCTGGTTATCACTTAGGTGCATAAGAGATAAGCTGTGGACTTTAAAAGCCTTTAATGTAAAGTGCTAGTAATCTTGTTCAGGCTTTTAACTATCCCTTATAGAACTTGGACAAACAGTGGTTACTCTGCCAGCTAGTAAATGCTCTTAGAGCAGCTGCCAGTCTTTGAAGCAGAGGACAGGTTTCCCCAGATGTTCTTTGGTGAATCCCCATTGAAGCCTAAGGCTGATGGAATGTTGACCAGAGAAACTGCAGGATTCCTTTCTGGAGACATCTCTGGTTTTGTGGGCCAAAAGAAGCCAAGAATGCCTGAGGGGAGGAGGCGCCAAACCTGAAGTTTCCTTGGTGGAAATTGGCTCTTGACCACTGAAAGATCTCCTCTTACCTATTGTACTTTTTTTTTTTTCTCTCTCTGCTAGTAAAGTAGGAATATTACCTGAGCTTTTCAGTTGAACAAGTTAATGAGTCACTCTTTGAGAAATAAGACTGAGACAGTTTGCAATAGTGGTTATCAGGGGAAGCTTCCATCTGTGCCTTATATGTTAACTAAGAGTAAGAGATTTTTGTCAGCTTTAAAGTTTTTTACCAACAAGTAAAATCTGACTATTAGATGACAAATGTAAGTTTCACCTGTGAGCTTCAGAGTTAAATCTTGTTTAGTTCGCATTCTCTCTACCGTAGCCCCACATGATTTTACACTATAAAAGTCCCTAGAAGAGATGGCTTCCCGGGGAACTACCCACTCGGGCCCCCCTCCTGTCCCTCTCTTGGACAGGAGCTTTCTTTCTCTCAATAAATATATTCTGCTAAAAAGAAAAAAAAAAAAAAAGAAAGAAATGCTGATACTTTGTGTCAGGGAGGCATTTCTGTGTGACCTCATCTTGTGTATTACAGAATGTGAAGAAACTTGTGACTTTGCTGTGTATGTTCCACCTCATCCACAAACTAGCTGGGTTGTTTTTTTTTTTCATGTATTTGGTGCAGGGTCTCACTAGGCAGCTCAGCCTCATAGTGCTCCTCCTGTGTCAACCTCCCCGGCACTGGGTTACAATCATGAGCTACCACATGTGGTCTTGGGGGTCGGTTCAGTGCACCTGGGGCCAGTACGGCATGTGGTGCTGGGAATCAAACCCAGTCCCTGAGCTTGACTGAGCACATTCTTAGTCAACTGAGCTAGCTCTCTGGCCCCTCATCTACCAGCTAAGCAGAAGCAAAAATATCTCCAGAAACTGCTGAACAGGCCCTGAGAGTTAAGATCACACATACTTGAGATACATGTCTGTACCCAGCACCAGCACTGAGTATGGCATATAGCAGGCAAACTATTATTACATAGAGAACTAATCAATTGTTCTTCTATTAGACATCTACATCTTGCCCTTTTACCTTAATGAGTGTGGACACTCAAGGAAATGTGAGATTCCTGTTGGAATGAAGCTACCAGGTGTCCTTTGTATCTTTTCTTTGTTGTTGTTGGCTGTGTTTTACTTTTTTTTTCCCTCATGATGCATTATACTGTTTTTGATATTCTACAAGAGCTTACGCCAATAACTCTATTGTTTTGCTTGTGTGTATGACACCTTAAATTTTAACTTTCCCTAAAATTCTTTGTCTTTTTTGAAAATTGGACATGGAAGGGCCAGCCAGATAGCTCAGCAGATTAAAGCATCTGCTTAGGCAGACGCAGGAACTGGTGTCCAATCCCTGGCATGCTGTCCTGCCCCACCCCCCACCCCCGGGGGCACGCTGAGATAGTAACTGAGATTGGGCGTGGTGGCTCACACCTATAATCCCAGTACTTGGGAAGCCAAAAACAGGGGGATCATTACAAGTCCAATCTATGTACTGAGACCCTGTAGACCCTGTACTAAACACATAATAAATAAATAAATAAATAAATAAATAAATAAACAAATAGGACATGGGAATTTTATTTCTGTAACTTAATAGGAATTTGTTATTGTGTTTTGTTAGATAAGGCTGGTTTGGATACACACATGGATAGGAAGTAGAAATGAACATTATTTCAATCCCCTACAAGTTTTTTGTGCTTCCTGAGAATAGCAAGCAGAGTTTTGCTGCCCAACTTGAATTAAGCTGGCTGCCGTAAAACCCTAAGTTCAAAAACGCAGATTCTTGAGTCTTAATTTCAGTGCTCCTGGTTCGATGATTGTAGGGTTGGACTTCAAAAGCTGTGAGATTCAGGTATATAGCTTACTTTGTGACATGTATTTTAGTAGAATGACTACCCAGGACATTGACTTTCCTTTGAAGTCTCCCACTAGGAAAGTATTTTAATCTCTTTAGTGACCTGCAGCCAGTCACTGGTCAAAGTTACCCTGTGGATCTTTCACCTGCTACGAACAAAATAAGTGCTAAAATCTGTCTGTGGTCTATGGAAAATTCAGGTTGCTCCTCTCCATTTCTTATTGCTCTGCTTGTTTAATTACATTTTTATGATAATAGTAGTCCATGCCCCTTGCTTTCTCTAATAGTTCTAGAAAGTGAATTGCAGTTCTTTGTGTCCTAATTGGATCATGGGCTGAACAATTAGTTCCTTGCTGATTTAATTTCTCAGTGACCTTTTGGACTTCATAGCTGCTCCTGGCACTATTTTCACTAATGCTTGCAGGTGGGAATGACTAGGTATGGAAGGAAAACCCTGTGTATGTTGGCTTTCTGGTCTCTGAGATCAACACTCAACACCTGTAAATTAAAGGAGGAAAGGTTTGATTAGCTGTTTCCGTTCATAATTAGCTGATTCTAAGGCAAAAACTTTGAGTGAGAAGAGTGTAGCAGAGCAAATGTGCTTCATTGATGGCAGCCTGCAGGTGAACCCCTGGATGGCTCAAGGCAGCACTGGGGCAGAACCCTCCATCAGTCACACTAAGGACATGCCACCCCAGCCCACCCAAACACAGTTAAATACGTGGTTGACCAATCTCCCGGACAAATTCCAAAGCCAGTCCAATTGAAAATCTGCCTTAATTGCCGGAAAGCCCTTTGAAAATTTCACTTTTCACATCATCACTTTACAGAGATGGTCCTCAGCGGGAGAGGCCAACGTTCATCATTTCTCTTAGGATCTCTTTCCCATCACATCTGTGAACCTGTTTGTCTTCCCAGGCTATCAGTCTAGCATCACTCAGGGGTTGACCTCCGATTTGGGTTTCTGACATTTCCAAAGGAAAATATGTATGTGTTCATTTGCCTGAATAGCTGCAGCTCTTAGTGGATGATATCCTTTGCCAGTTCATCCATAAAAGGCTTGATAATTCCTTTAAAACTATGACTCACTGCACACTACTTTTTCCATCAAGTGTAACTTTATATTAGAACAACTTTATAAGTATCTGTCTATAGTATTTATTTATTTTTCTTTCCCAGAACACGTCAAGGAGGAAAGATGATCAGACTCTAAGTCCTCACCATAAACCTGCTTTTTCTCCTGCTCAGACTGATGAAATGTAATATCCAGTTACTCTGAAGCCGCCACACCTGGCAATGTCTAGCTAGACGTGTTCTAGGAATAACAGCTGATGTAATCATCCCCTTTGGGGCCACGTGGTCTAGCGTTAACGCACGGAGGGAACTTTCTGCTTCAGAAAGGCTGATAGCGTCTCCCTATCCGCAACACATGCAGTCCACGCTCCCTGCTCATCATTTTGTATCCCGTAAATAATTCTATCAAAACTGCCAATTGGTTTTTTGTACATGTTCCCAAATTTCCCCTTTAAGTTTACCTAACACAGATTGTCTCCATCAGGAAATCTCCTTGGAAGTCCTTCCCTGCGTTTGTTGTCTCTTACATAAATGTTTGCATGTATTCCTGAGCTTCAGCTGTTTGTTTGTTGAGGTAGAGTCTCACTACACAGTTCAGACTGGCTGGGGACACTTGAATGCAGAATACTAGGGTTACAAGTGTGCATCATCACACTGGATACTTTCTCAACTTTATACAATGAAACTGTAGGGTCCTCTTTGAAGCAACCCTTAATGAGTATTAGTTCCACCCAATTTGTGCTATTAATAATATAAATAGGTTGGGAAGATAGCTTAATATGTCCCTGCCTGGCAAGCACAAGGTCTTGAGTTCAATTCCCAGTACTAAGAAAGTTTAAAAATAAAAATAATCAAAATACCCAGAGTATGGCCTCAAGTCATACTGCCCGAAAAATAGTAGCTCCAGATGTCTGGTACCTCCTGGCCCAGTTTTTCTTGGCTAATAATTAACATCTGCCTACTTATCAAAGTGACCATGTACCGCCACAGACTGTTCTGAAGCTTGGTGGTGGCGAGAGTTGGCTTTCTCCAGTGTAAGCAGCTTCACTGTAAGTTTATGAAGCTCTGGCCTCTGGAATTCTGCCTTGCTCTGAGCCAGGCCCTGAGAATGCTGACATTGAGAAACATATTTTTTGCCCATGGGAAGTTTTCTGTTAGTAAACCAGATAGATATAAAGATAAGTACCTAAATGCTTGGATATTATTCAGTATGGTCAGGAAGAAGTGGAAAATATGACCAAAATACAGTACATGAGAGAAAAATAATTTGACCTTTTGCAGAGCAGAAGGCATGGGACACTCGGTATAAGGCAGGAAACTGTGCCTTGAAGCTTGGGAAAGAGAATGGATACATCTGCCAGGATGACAGCTGAGGACTGTAGTGAGCATGGGATACTTCGCTTGCAGTGAGAGGTACAGTAAACAGCTGAGGATGACAGTTGAGTGTTTCTTGAAGTTAAATTGTATCTAGAGCTGCCTTGTTTTCTTTATAATATTTAACACCATGCATAAAAGTGAAATACTCAGTAGTTTTTATTAGATGAAGGAAATACTATTTCTATTAAGTGTCCAAATTTAGGGGGGGAAGAAGCCATTTTTCTTGAATTGGATTTTAAATAAAGATGAAGATCTACAATTAGAAGGGTTAAGAAGTATTTATTAGTAAATGAGTAAATCCATTGATTATGAAGAAGCAATTATTGGCATGGTGCCAAGCCAAGAATGCAAAAGGTTGTGCCAAATTAACAAATTTACTACCCAATAAAGCTAGAAGTATGTTAAGTAAGTGCATTCAATAAAAACCAGTAAACTACCACATAATTACACTCAGCAGAGAGACAAGTCAGTAGGCACTTTACCAAAGCTCATGAAGACACTGTTTATGAACTAAGACTCACTAGACTCAAGTACTCTTGTGCGCCAAGTGAAGGGTGGGAACAGCCAGTAACCCAAAAGGGGGTAAACAGGAAGAGGGAATAATGCACTGAGAGAAAAAGAGGAGGAAGGCATAAAGGGAAAGAATGGAAGGTATTTTTAAAGAATGTGCTAAGAGGGTTCCATCCTGGTGCCCCATGCTGTGCTGGCCCCGCCCCCCAGGGTACACTGAGCCGGCAGCCTAGACCAGCGTGGTGGTGTGCACCTGTAATCCCAGTGCTGGGGAGGCTGAAAACAGGAGGCTCACTACAAGTCCTAGCTGTGTAGTGAAACCTTGTACCAAATACATAAAAACAAAACAGTGTGTTAAGAATTAGCATCCCAGGCAGTAATATTTGCCAGGAACTGATCTTTTTGTACTTGCTTAGGTTTCTTTGCCTCCAGGCTTTTGGGAATGATAGCTGTACAAAAAATAGTAATGAGGGGGCTGGCGAGATAGCTCAGCAGACTAAAGCAAGTGCTTAGGCAAGCCTAGGCAAGTGCAGGGACCGTGGTCAGCTTCCTGGCAATACATGCTGGGTCAGCCCAGTGCCCAGGGTGGGCTGAGATAGCTGGAGTCAGGCATAGTGGTGCAAGCCTGTAATCCCAGCATTGGGGAAGCTGAAACCAGGAGGATGAG
>NW_004524785.1:1062214-1064988 GCF_000260255.1 Octodon degus | reverse complement strand
AAAAGAATGGATATACACTCACTGCTAGATAATATTTAACAAATCTAGTAAGATCTTCATGGTCATTTAGACATAACCAAAGAACATTTTCTCTAGTTGTTTGAGCATTTTTCAAAGCTTACTTTGTCAATTTTTTCATTTAATTCTCCCTTGAGTCCAGAGGGACTGAATTGTAGGTTCTTGTTGACTTATCTTACCTGTTCAACACAGCCAGTCCAGTACTTATCATCCCACGAAGGAAAGGTGACCCTTACAGTTGGGCCAAAGTTACACATTGCAGTGGTGGTATGCACTGTGTTAAAGCCATATAGGTACATGGAGACAGTAAACATAAAAATCACAGAGTATTAATTTTCTTTTAGTTGTTTACTCTGGGAAATTACTTTAGAGCTGATCCAAGATAATTTCTCTTGATTTCTCAGTCAGATTTGGGGCCAAGACTATTGACTTGTTATAGTGCAGGGCTGCTAGATTCTAATCTTAAAAAGATTTCAGTGTTTCAATATATAAGGTCATTTTTGACTTTGACCTAGATGAAGTATGCAAAAATGGCTGTAAATGATGTGAGGCTCACAACAAAATAAATGTGGGCATGAATTCTCATGACCCGTCTCTAGTCAGTGTAAGTACAGTAAATAACTTGGCCAATTGTGATATAAGAGCAATTGGAAATGTACACAAATGACCTGTTGAACAATAGCAGGAGCTTTTCTGTGCTTTAATAATATGGCTCTAACTTACGATACCACTTATGATACACATTGCAGTGGCGGTATGCTACATAGGAATTCCTGAAAGTTTTTGACATATGACCAGGAGAAAAGAACATGTATGTCTCTCTTAGAATACTTGGATTTTTACAAAAGGGAATGAAGAACAGAACAATTAATGTATAAGGATTTACCTAAAACTTTTTATTTTCTTTATTTTTTTGAGACCTGGTCCTGCTCTGTAACTCAGACTGGCCCTGATGACCCTGTGTGGCCAGGCTGGCCTTGCCCTTTCAGAAATCTTCCTGCCTCAGCCTCTTGAGTGCTGAGATTACAGATGCATGCCACCATGCCCAGCTATAAGTGTTTATTTGAAACAAGAATGGTAATTTCTGGAATGGATGAATGATAAGTATGAAACTATTATGGCATCAACACTTAACAAAAAAGAAAACAAACATACTTATCTTTAAAATATTTTTAAAACACTGGAGAAATCTCACACCTTTGTAATTTTAAGGTTTGGAAAAATCTTAAACATGTAGATGGGAATGGTCAAAAGACCTAACTTTCATTAGAAATATAATAGAAAATAAACACATTATATGGGTAATTTAATAGTAAATAAAAACTTTAAAATGAAAAGACTGGGTGCAATTCAGTGGCAGAGCAATTAGCCGATATATATGAGCCCCTGAGCTCAATCCTTAGTACTACAATGAAACAAAAATCTAAAAAATAACAAGGATCACAATTTATTTATTGTTCTATAAGTTTATTATCTTATATATTCTTTAGAGTAACAGGAAACTGATGAAGACACGACTGGAGCATGTGTGCTTCTGTCCTTTTTTTTTAAAAGAGAAAAAAAAATAACAATAAAGCAGAGTTTCAAAACAGTTTAGTTTGGATCCCTGGCATGCCGTGCCAGCCCCTCTCCCGGGGTACACTGAGATTGTGAATGAGACCGGGCGTGGTGGGGCATGCCTGTAACCCCAGCACTTGGGAGCCTGAAAACAGGGGGATCACTACGAGTCAATCTGTATAGTGACACCCTGTACTAAATACATTTCAAAAATACAGGTGAGTAGGAGAGTTATAATAGTCAATACACTGGGTATTAATATCTTCATAGTGTTATTCAGAGTTTAAGATACAGGTGTGGTAGTGTTACCTTGTTCAAACAATTACACAAGCCTTTATTCACTGAAGGGATGAAAATTTATAATCTAAGAATTCATTTGGAAGTATAAATGAAAATCCTTTTGTATAATCAAGACCTATGATAAAACTGGTATAAAAACACAGCAAGATGAAAAATACTAAATAATAACTTTGAGTGTGTGAACAACATTCACATAGGTTAAAGTGTTCTCCCAAAGGTCAAGAATGGTATTTCTAGTCACCTATTATGATGATAATTTAAATCTTTCTAGAATTATGTTAGAGCATTGATTTCTTAAATAAACAGAATTCCATAGCTTAAGGCACAATGAGGAGTAAGTCAAGAAAAGCCCAGGTACTCAGGAAGTGTGTAGTGGTACAAATTAAAAGCAACCACTTAAATTACTTGTGAGACATGGAGAGAAAACATTCTCTCAGGCTTTCACAGAGAGCAAATTGGTCAAATGGTCATGACTCATCCACATGGCTGACACTGACAAAGGATCTACAAACTGTGCTACAGGGTTTCAGGGTAAATCCTGAGGGGATTTCACTGACCTTGTCAGATACAAAAGTTACATTTCTTGTTATTTAGGTACTGCTTTATCTTGGTCTCAACCATCCAGCAGAAAAGTATAAAGATGAAGTATAAAAAGTAAAGCCATATTAGTAGGCTGATTTGTAAAAGGCTCAAGTCAACAACTTGTGACATTGCCAGCCATACAGATAACCCACTACTATTGTAGACTACTAGACTATATTGGATTACTTTGCTGAATTCATGCCCCTACAATATTTAAATGACAATGGAATACCCATCTCTGACAAAATGAAACAAAAAAGGGGATACAAATGAAAGACCATTTTGTATCTATATATTCAAAATAGTTACGATAGATA
>NW_004524785.1:1058809-1061029 GCF_000260255.1 Octodon degus | reverse complement strand
CCACACTTGCATTTACACTTAGTGTCTTTTGAAAGTCACAGTGACTGTCTCACACAAATTGATGACCTTGATATATTCTATAGAAGTAGAAAGAAACTAGTATTTGTTGAGCTTGTACTAAATATCAGTAATATTTGCTAAGAAATGATAATCTTTGTACTCGATTATCATTCTTAGCAATATTCACCAATGCATTCCTTAAAGCATCCCATGAAATAAATTTTGTCATCATTTTACACACAAGTCAGTGGAGGCACCAAACAGTTAACTATTATTTCCAAGCTCATATTGTTAGTACACGGAGGAACTTGGATGGGATGCCAGGAAAACCTGAGCTCCACATCCATTGCTTGCTTGATTGTAAGATAAAAGTTCTTTCTGTATAGTGATTGTGAAAACTCACAGCAAAATTGCTGCTGTTCTTCAGTGACATTGTTAGAGATATTCATATAGCAAATGTGTTCCTTTTTATGTGTTACATATGATTGGAAAGTCTGACTAATTTATATCACGGGGATGCGTTTTAGACCACTAGGGTGAGTATGAACCTGTCACAAATAGAAAATAAATCGTCAATGTTAATGATATCTTAAGAGAGGATGAGCTTTCACTATGGTACCTCTGAACACCTTTTGGCACTGCTTTACGTAATGCATGGTTAGACACTTACGGTTCCGTATGTTCTAATTATACTCTGATAGTAATCAAATTTTTGTGTTCAGTATTATGGACTGCATTAAAAATGTCCTTCATTAATGTATGAAGAACTGACAGATATATTGGTGTAGGAGTTATTCTCATAGTACCAGTTGTGACAACTATAATTTGATTATAAACCTGCATCATTGAAAATATGTCTAAGATACATGATTACTGATATTATCTAACTGAATAGTCTTGACAAAATGACTTAGGCAATTATAACTATCTTCCATAGATATCAGAAGTATAATTTGAAAGGAGTGTTTGGGAAGTGTTATAGTCTCAGATTCTTAGTTTATACTGACTGGAATTTGTATGCCTCTTTCTAATGGCTGCTTTCAAGATTCTAGTACGCTGCCTCCTCCACAGTCTTATTGCACTTAAATGTCTGATTGAACAGAAATTTGGGAAAGAAATGGTGTTTGATTAATTGAGACCAAGCTTTCCTTTGATTGTCCCATTTCTCTCCCAAGTAAATGCTTGGTAAAGATCAACCTTTGGAATCTGCAGCATAATTGGCTATGCTAGTCAAATGAAAACCATATTTATGTTTAGCTCAATAATATCCCTGAGATGAGCCTGAATAGGCAAGTGGTGCATCGGAAAAAAAAGAAAGAAAGAATTCTTCTGCACAAAAGTTTCAGAGTAAGTTATAAATATATGTTTTTAAAGGACACTGTTTGCATGACTGAAAAACATGCATTTGGCAGAGCATTTAAAAGCTAATTTCAGTTACACAGGCATTGTGTTTATGACACCACATCTAATGGTAAAAACATGCACTGTGAATAGAAAGTTGATATATAGTTTCTCATTCCTACAACTTTATTTTTAATTCAATTCAAAATGAATAAGCTTCTTTGTGTTTTGGATTAAGAGAAAAAAAAAACTTGTTTGAGGTTGTTTTAATGCTATTTTCTTTTCTCCACTCTGAGAAAGAAAAACTGATTTTTAAAATCTAAATGTTCCCCACAATTACCCTCATATAGTAAGATTTTGTTTTATTTTAATATATTTTGCCCCAAGAAGACTGCTCTTCAAATTCAGGAACTAAGAAGATCTATTCAACTCTGAGATTATTCAAAAGTACCTGAATTTTAGAATTTATTCAATTTTAAGAGAAGTAGGAAAGTAGAGTACATTTGAAATCCCTTTGGCTTAGTTGATGTGGCATCGGTCCTCTAAATCTTATTTAGGAACAGTTTAGAGTTTTAAACAGGTATTTGCTGAAACTCGGAGACTCTGGATCAGAAAAACTACCCTGAGGGTCTTCCAGTGAACTCCTGTGGAGCTTGATGTGTAGATCGCAGTGACCCTAGAATGTGTGGTCTTTTATGCCCTTACTACACGGGATGAATTTTTAATTTTTTTAAAAGAATTTTATGCATCATTACCAATTTCACTCTATACATGGATCAAGGGGTAAAAATAGATGATGTGGAAAAGAGAATCATTTTCTTTGAGCTTACACTCAGAAATGTTTGTCCACCCCCATCTCTTTTTTTTTTTTTTTTTTTT
>NW_004524785.1:1038354-1057873 GCF_000260255.1 Octodon degus | reverse complement strand
AACCATGGACAGAAAGACAAGAAGATTAGGAGATGAGGGAAGAGGAAGGCAGAGAGGGAAGGAAAAGGGGAGGAAAAAGGAATTACAGAATAGTATATAATCTAGCAAATCCCCATGGGGAATATGAACATCATGCCATACGCACATGTACTAATGAACCAAGATATTTAAAATATATGAAAACGCTTTAGGCAGAAGGAAAGACGTGCCTCGTTACTGTACTGGTGTTGCGGTTTGTGTCTAGTTTTCCTCCCTCTCCAAAGTCTCATGAAGTCATTGGGGTGGCTTGTAGAGTTTGTGCTTAATTCATGATCCAATATGGGGATTATGGGTGTGAGCACGACCCCTGTCCTGGGGTGGGTAATCTGCATATGAATGTAAGGAAGGGAGAGAGGCTAGCTAGCTAGCAGGCAGCTTCAGCTCCTCCCTTTGCTCTTTGCTATTTTCTGCCCTCATCAATGGCTGCCTTCTGCCATGTGCCGCTCTGCCTTAGAGCCAATTGTGTATGGACTGAAACCTCCACAAACTGAGAGCTAAACAAACCTTTTCTTTCTTAATTTTGTATTTTGGGTATTTTTGTCCCAGTAATGAGAGAAAAGTAATTGAGACAGCTGGGAAAAATGTAACATCTTCCAAGAGATATCAGAATATTAGGGTGAATTGTACGTAGTTAATAAGAGAAAGTGTAATATCCAAAAAATTTAAAAATCAGATAGAGACTAGATTTTACTAAGACTTACAAAAAGGATTTTCAACTAACATCCAGGACAACTAGCTAAATTTGAACTTCAGATAAGTCATTAATACTGTTTTTGTTTATATATCAGGTATTGCACAGACCACACAGTAAAAATAAAATCATTATTTACCTAGATTTAAAATTTAAACGGGATGGTCTATATTCTTATTTGCAAAATCTGACAGTCCTATATTAATTAACGATAAGTAGGTAAAATTCTAAAGGACCAATATGTTTTTTAAAAATTCATTTACTTATTTGTTTCTTTATTGTATTTCATACAGGGTCTGCTTGTTCTCACTACACAGATTGGACACCTAGTGACCCTCTGTTTTCAGCCTCCCAAGCACTGGGATTATAGTCATGCGCCACCATGCCCAGTCTCAATCACCCTCTCAGCATGCCCAGGGGGCAGGGCCAGCTCGGTACGATGACAACTGAACCCCAGTCCCTGTGTCTGTCCAAGCAGGTGCTCTGGTCCGCTGAGTTATCTGGCCGGCCACCAACAGATTTTTTAGAGAGAGTATGGAAAGCTATGCTTTTATTATTAAAAGTTCCTTGGTGGTTTGAGGAGAGCATAACCAAAGAACACAAATGATGGGAAGGAGGTTGTTTTGCAGAGCATGATATGCTTAGCAGGGAGAAGATGCTTAGCAGTGTCAAGTAGCATGATGATGTATGCAACAATCTGACGTTTGTTTTGGTGGCAACACCAACTAAACCTGCCAAAGGATATGACACTGGGTAGAAGAGAAAAGGAGAGCTAACCAACTAGGATCTTCACATTGCTTTGCAGCGTGGCCGTGCTTATGGAAATATCAGAGAACAAGCTCAAAAGGAAGAAGAGAAGGAAAACCACAGTTTCTGGACGCATCTGATCCAGTTTAAGCACAGATGTCAAGCAGCAGACAGTCTGTAGAGTAAAGGAAAGCACTCTACTCAAGGATGTTTCCACTGAATGAGACAGATGGACAAGCTGAAACACGTATAATTCCTTGTCACAAAATGAAGTGGGTACTAAGGGTATAGCATGATTGGGAAGTGTCATTTTGTAAAAAGAAGCCATGATTTAGTTGGAGAGAGATTTATTAAAAAAGATAGGAGAAATAGCTAATTTATGTAGAATAGGTATCTACCAAGTGAGATGGGCAGGAAATAATGTTTGTTAAAAATGTTTATGGGGGGAAGTCTTTAGGGAAAGCACAATTGTGCAAAAATTAAAGTGAGGATGTACTGTGGTAGTGAAAGAAAAAGAGAGGAAAGGAAGGGAAGGGAGGGGGGAGGGAAAAGAGAAGAAGAAGGGAGGCTAAGGGAGGGGAGGGGAAGGATAGCGGAGGGGAAGGGAGGAAAGGAGAGAAAAGGAGAGGAAAAGAAAGGAAAGGAAAGGAAAGGAAGCAAGGGGTAAACCCAGGGTGGAGAGGCATGGCTTGTAAACTGAATGAAGACTTGTGTCACTGAAACATGTTGATGTTGGGAAGCTATAGGGAATGACTAATAATGTTAGTCACACTATGTTCCGCAAAGCCTGGGGTGACTATGTATGACAAATGCCCATTAATTCAGGATTTTGGTGACATTCAGATTATTTTCAGATAATAAACGAATTTAATGTTAAAATAATAACAAGTATATCTATGTAGCTTTCAACTCATTCTTAGATAATAAAAGATAGTAAACTTTCTTATTGCATTTTAAATTTAGTATGCATTTACTTCACTTCTCTTATGTTATGTTAATCAAGCCCACTTCACAGTTGTCCCTTTGGAAATATATGAGAAGACAATAACTAGAAGGGACAGTAAAAGACACAGTGTTAACTACTTGCTCATGCTAAATAATTTCCATTTATGCATTTGCTACAGGGTCTCACTACACAGCTCAGACTCATAGTGATCTTCCTGTTTTCAGCCTCCCCAGCACTAGGATTACAGGTAGGTGTGCACCACCACCCACCACGACTGGACTCAGTTGCCGGCTCAGCACGCCCCAGTGTGGGGCCAGTGCAGCATGTGGGACCTGGGATCGAACTCCTGGTCCCCACACTTGCTAAAGCAGGTTCTTAGTCTGCTGAGCTATCTCACCGGCCCCTCCAATATATTTTTAACACTAGCAGTATAAGAAGAACCAAGACCATGAGTGTGCCAGAGTTTTGATGTCTTTATATATCTTGATTCAATTTGTTAAGTTACAAAAGAGTTGCACCATAAAATTCAATCATTTGTACATTACGAATGATCTGTAATAGTCATTAGATATAATTTATTAAAGTGCAACTGGTGGATTGGGCTTTTAAAATTAAATGACCTGCTACCAAATAAAATGTAAATAATCCACCATTTCATAGAACTTGATGAAAGTGTGAAAAATAATGTCTCAGTATTATTTTTGTTTTTTTAATAATGAGGTGAATAAACCAAGACAAAGAATGGTATCTTGTGCAACTTGATAGGCCTTCTGTGTTTCATTCCAAATAGAAATCCTGGCTGTCATTTGGTTCCCTTGAGACTGCTAAATTTTCTCTGGATTGAAGAATCAAGTCCTTTAAGGGGGACCTCTATCTATGATTGCCATATATTCTAATTTGTTGGGTAACACTTATTCTGATGCATCATTTCATTTTGACTTATAACAGAGTATAGGAAATTGTGTTGTTCTTTAAATACAGTTAAGGTGATTTCCCTTAGTCAATTAAAAGATACAATCAACCCTTTTCTTTGGGAAGTTACTCAGAGTAATCCATCTTCCCTTACAAGTGGGCACCACTTAACCTAAACTCTTAAATGCAAGAAATAAGTTTTAACAACTACAGAGTCACAACTCTATAGGAAATATTAAAAGAGCATGCCCCTGCCTTGCTCAGAACCGGGCGCAAGCCCAGACGGGTGTCTTTCTTAATTACAAAAGAAGTCCTGTGTTTTCTTTGTCTACGTCTTTCTTCCACATGAACAGTAGAGTTATTCTAGAGCCTCTGTACTCGGTGAAGTTTAGTTCAGCCTGAGCGACTGTAGTGGTCGATACGCTGTGTCAGCTTGGCTGGATCACGTGGAGGTTCCACAAGGTGGGCTGTGAAGGCCCTGCCCCAGAGTAACTCCGCACAAAAAGGGAACATGAAGGGGTTGAGGAAGAATTTGGCATTCCACTTCCCCGGACGAACTTCAGTCTTCTCAGTCAGCTTAGACTTTATCTTCTGGCTTCCAGCATAGACTCTTCAGCCTCCAGATTGGTTCCCTCAGCTTTTCCATCACGGATTCTTCAGTCTTCTGTTGCAGACCCAATGACTAACCATTAGACACGACCGTTAGAGACTGTTAGAAACCATTAGAGACCATTAGCGACGGAACACTGCAGTGAGTATAAAACCTTGGGACTGAATCCTTCAGTCGGTGGTGTGCAGACACTCTTGGCTCACATCCTCATCTGACTCTGTGACTGGCACATCTTGTGTTATGTGTGTTCCTTGTATTATATCTCGTCCTCTAGTAAAATCCTACTAAAACAGCAACTAAGAAAAGAGCCACAACATTCACAGTCTTGTCTTAGGGTCTAGCCTCCCCTCAGCTCTACCTTTTGGCTCCTCACCCTTTATTTTTTATTTTTAGGGAAGGGTCTACAGGGCGTTAGGGACTCACTACTCATAGTGATCCACCTGTTTACAGCCTCACAAGAGCTGGGATTACAGATGCGTGCCACCATGCCTAGTCTCAATTGCCATCTCAGTGTGCCCTGGGGGTAGGATCAGCATGGCATGCCCTGGGATCAAACCCCCAGTCCCTGAGCCTGCTTGCAGACTCTTTAATCCACTGAGCTATTTGGCCAGCCCTTCAGCAGCATTTTCTGAAGCTATCCATATTTCTGTTCATATGATTGAACTGCCAGTCAGGTGTGATCTTCTTCCAAATGCTAAGAGGATCCATCTCTTCATCATGCAAAAATGGATTTGAGAGTTGGGAGACTCGGCTTCGAAGCTTGTCTTTGGCCTTCACTATTTTTGAACATTTTTAGTATGTCTAAATTTCTCCCAACTTTAGTATTTCCATGTATATAATAGGGTTAATAAAGCATCCATCTAATATTTCTGCGATTATAATAACTGGGAATGACAGTTGAAAAAAGTCTGTGGAACTGTACAATTACCAAATCTGTCCCAAGTCTGTTTGATAAAAGTATTTCCCCAAACCTCTAGGTATAAGTGATTAGATATGTAGAAGATTCACTTAAAGCAATGGGAATCTATAAATTATTGATTGTTGTATACCCTAACAGAGAAAAGGCAAAATAATTGTACGACCAGCAAGTACCAGGAAGACCTCAAATTTTCCATATTCTCAGTGGAATAATTAAGGTTCAGTCTGAAAAGAGTAGGGGGACAAAGGAAAGAAACTTGCTGTTTCAGCTCTCTAGTAAGAGTGTGAAATTAATAACATTGGAGCAGTTTAGACCAGGGAATACCAAAGCAATCTTTCAGGGCAAAATTTCATAAGAAGAGAAATTGTCAGAAAGAGTCTGAATCAAAGGGAATAAGAATGATAGGTGCCAGAGAAAGATAAGAACCAGATAAAAGCAGAAGCAGGAGCAGCAGATGCAGATTGCAGAAGGTACAAGGCTATGTTTTTGAACCCATAATAAATATAATAAGATAGGGGGCCCTGGAGCTATGAAACTAATGAAGATAATGTGGCCCATATGCTCCCATGCAGAGTGTAAGAAAATTTATCTTTATAACCATCAGAATCCAAAAATGATGAAGGGAAATCCCATATGTTCTGGTGTTATTAAAATAGAGTGTGGTTTGAGGGGCAAGAGAGAGGAGACAGAGACAGAGAGGAGACAGAGACAGAGACAGAGACAGAGACAGAGACAGAGACAGAGTGGAGTGAGAAAATCATGTATTTTGAGAAAAATTGCTGAAAATTTTCTCAATTTTCTCTTTATTCAATGAAGATATTTCCTGAAATATCATGTTCACAAAGATAAATTGTTAGACACTGTAATCCATTACAATGAAACAAACTAAAAAGTAAATAATGGAAACTAAATAAGCAGCATAAAATATTTGTGTAAATACTCTACTATGATAAAATTCTACAGGGAATTTCAGAATACAAGAAAGAATTAGAAAAAAAGGAAAGGCAAAGAAGGCATCGTGGCATATTTCTATGAACATAGCACTTTACAAGCTAAGACAGGGAAGAACACAAGTTCGAGACCAGCCTGGGCAACACAGCAAGCCAGTAAAATCCTGTGTCTAACAAATCAAATCGGATGAAACAAATCAAATTAAAACAAAGCAAATCAGTGGTGAAATCCAAAGTGCCTAAACTAGGAGAAAAATCCAATGAATATTTAAGAAAAATAGAAGAAAGAAAGAAGAAAATTATCAGGGACTACAAATTATAGATTAAGTGCAGAGCATGTCCAAGACCATTCTTATCCTTCCCTTTCAGGCAGATTGGAACAAGGAAAGTCCCTGATTCCTTCTGAGCACAGCTGAGAGCCCTAGAGCTGGGGCTGCTACGGTACGCACAAGGCAACAGAAGAGCTGCTGAGGGGAGCAAGTCACCCGGGGCCTCTACTGCCTTCTTACTGCCCACCGTCTCATTCTTGCAAGAGGGCTTTGCTCCTATTAGTCCAACACTGTTGTCTTACTGTTCCTGGAAATGCTCACTACACTTCACCCACTGTCCTTCACACAGATACAATCCATAAACAATGTTCTGGCTATCTCTTGGCCTTTCATTCCTTTTTGAACAACTGGTCACCCAAGATCCTCACTGCACTGCTATTTTGCCTCTCACTCGTTCTTCTCACTATGCCTTTAAACACCGGATAGGAGACTGGAGCCCACTGCAAGGGTCTCCACTGGCGTCCAGTGTGCCCAGGATCAGTGGTGTCTTTGCCTTCCTGCACCACTTGTTAGGAGTGTTTTTCAAAGTGTTCAGTTCTTATGTGACAATTTCAGAGAAGTCTTGTGCAGAGCTAAGATAAATCTTTTCAACTTATTGGGATTAAAGCAAAGGGTAATCTTTTTCTTTAAAATCTCTATCTGAATTTTTTGAAATCTTTTTTTTTTTTTGAGTCAGGGTCTCACTATGCAGTTTGGGCCCACCTTGTGTTCACCTTTTGTAGCCCCCAGGTTGGTCTCAAAGTCTCAGCAATACTCTTGTCTCAATCTCCCAAGTGCTGGGATTAGAGGTGTATGCCAACACACCACACCAGTTTCCAGGGCCTGCATGGTGAGCCAGGGGGCCTGGGGCTGGCTAGGCACACCCAGGGCAGGCTGGGACTAGCATGGGCCATGGCATGTGGTGCCAGAGATGGAAGTTGGGTCCTTGTGCTTGCCATGGAGGTGCTGATGCCTCTGCTCTATCTCTCCGGCTCCTGAAATCTCTTTTTAAAAAATCTCTTTTAAAGAAGACCAAGTACACAGTGCCAGCTAATAGTATCACCAAAATACTATAGGCATCATTAAATACAATCTTAGTTCCTGTAGGGGGGATCTTTAGCTATTAAAAATTGGGATTAAAATTGGAAAAAAATTAAAGAGAGCTCACAGCAGTGGAAAACAATGTCACATATGTTTGTTTTTCTGTCTGTCTAATCTGCACACAGCTGCCAAACATTTTTCTTCTTTTTGCATTTTTGGAGTTTTGAAACACTTGCTGTAATTAAAGTTGCCTTGTAGATAAAATTTTATAGGAATTAAAGACATGTTCTACCCAAGTTGTCAATTGGTCACAATAATATTAAAATTGGTTTTATGAATGTAATGCTTCTTGTAGTCTGTACAATTGCTCTAGAATCTTTCATTGGTCAAGTGATGTGCTAGTTGTTATGATATGGTTCTCATAGTCATCAAAAATTCTTAAGAAAATTAGAGGTCTCTTAGGGTGGGAAACTGGTGGATAGGATTCCCCTTAGAGAATAAAGGAGCAGCTACCTGTAAAAATTTTACTCCAGCCTTTGTTCAGTAGTCCCCATAGCCTTATGGGAGACATATGTTGTTAAATATACTATTATGATATGCTTAGATTGGCTATAACCAAAAGGTTACATTTTCTATAAATAAAACAATAAGACATTCTCATTAAAAGATATTGTTTGTACAAAATTAAATTAAGAAGCAAAAGTTTCATAGGGCTATGACAAGTCTTTATTGCTGGTCTCGGTGCGTTACAAGTACTCATACATTCCAGATGTGCACTGCTTCTAAAAGGTAAAACTAGGATTGTTCATAGTGAGAAGCTTTTTTTTTAGATTCAGAGAAGAATCTAAAAGAAAAAGCTTATCACAAGCAGATACAAGATATCTGCTTGTCTCCTGTGTGTTAGCTACTGGTAGTAAGAGGTGTATGTCAAATGAACATGAGACCACCTATCAAAAAACAACTTAAAATCTCTCTGGTGTTTGTTATACAAGTCATTACATCAGGGATGCTTAGGCTTCGAACAGTGCAGATAATGCCACAAATTTCTTCAATGTCATCCCATTAAAGGACAACCAATTAGGTGGGAACTTCTTTTGTACTAAATAGCCATGAATGACTAAAAAGTGTATTCTACATCAAAATGGTGATTTAAGTGTGATACAAACATAAAGTCATCATGATTCTCATGCTAAAATATTGTGTATTTCTTCCAATTTCAAGTTTTCTTTATAAATTATGCCTGTTGTCTGCTAACACTCTATAGAGTTTCAAGTAAGACAATATAGATTAGTGAGGAGTAATAGTCTGGCTATACTTTATATTTCAAATACTTGATACCCCAATAAAAATTATAATACTTAAGCTCATTGTACCACTGTAATGTGATTTCTCAGGTTACAGATGGCAGAAATGTTACCATACATGATTGCCTATCAGCCTTTGCCTAAGACCATGAAGGCAGGTAATGGCCCTGCTTATATTAACATATCCTCTCAAAAAATTTTCACCTTTGAGAAATTAAGCATAAAACTGGAATTCCCTACAATTTTCAGTGACAAGCAACAATTGAAAGATCTCATTTAAGGGGCCGGGGAGATGGCTCAGTGGAATAAGCGCTTCCCTGGCAAGCGTATGGGCCTGAGTTCAATCCCTGGTTCTGGAAAAAAAAAAAAAAAAAGAAAAGAAAGATCTCATTTAATCTTAAAAGATAGTTAACAAAACAAAAAGGGGGGATCCAGATATTTCCTGAAAATGTAGGGTTGGTAACATATTTTCAAAAACTTTTAAATTAGGCCCCTAGATCCTCATCACCTCATCCATGCTTTGTTGGCAAAGTTCCTCTTCATTGCCTGAAGGCAATAGGCCGAACTCCTGTGGCACAATCTTTGGATGAGTCAACGGAATGGCTCCACCATGCTGATAACACGGGGGCAAGGGTTTGCTGGGATTTCCAGACAATGGAGCAATGCAGTGGCTGCTGTCCCAGTGTGTGCAGCCACGGAAGAGAAACACAGTGAGACCATCATGCTTCCTGACCACAGAAGACCACCAGTCGACCCACCCAGCAACATGAGCATTTGCCCACAGGATGTGCAAGGAGGCCCCAACTCTACCCAGGCTGCAGAGTGCTCCAGAGCGAGCCCAATAGCAATGAGACAACTGAAGAAGACAGCACAAGAAGCTAGGATGCTGGGAACAAGACAGCCTTCCATGTGCCCCTGAAAAGATGCTCATTGCTGTGATTGCTGTCACAGCCTGCACTGTATGTATATACCCCTGTGACAGGACAAGAGTATTTGGTTTAGGTGCCTATTCCTCCCTGCTCAGACATACTACTTGGGCTGACTCTCCTCCTGAAATCTATCACACATCGAAGGTTAAAAATTTATCATAGATTGGTTGGTTACCTGGTCCTTCATAATTACTAGAGACATGGGATAAAGTTCTCACAAATTATACCTCTCATTTCTGTTACTCTCCACTGTATGTAGGACATAGGACCATGTAGTGCAATTATCATCTTTCTGTTGGTGTCCAAAGCTAGCTCACATATGATCAGGGTCAACTAATCCTGTTGAGCCTCAGTTTAATCCAGATAGTGGGGAAAGAGATTGACTCCTCTGTCCCTATTTTTCCTTCCTGTGAAACTGCACTGATTTGCATAATTATGAAAATGGTGCTACTCCTTCTTAGGACCTTTACAAAGGAAATAAAGGGACAAAAATGTCTATGGGCCAATATAGTTTTGATTGGGGACCTAGAGCATTCCAGAAAGAAGAGTTATGTGGTGTTTTGGAAATGGGTTAACGTATTAGCCATATAGACCCTTCCTGGAGGGAAACTTAGCAGGAAGGATTCAGAATGTAGCCCACCATCTCTTGGGATTTGATTAATAGCAAGTCTGGGCCAACACAAACTACTGTTTGGAAACTGGCCCTGTTCTATATTGTGGGGAAATATGGCCAGGTTATGATATCTACCCCATTAAGAACAGTGTTATTACAATGGCTAAGTGGAGTGATAGCCAAAAAACTTCAATATGTATTTCCAATCCTTATCCTTTCCTTTGTGGAACTATAGTCTACATTGAAACTTCCTTTCCATGTGCAAAATGTACCTGAAGTCATTGCATTTAAGCAGAAGTTATTGATTAAAGTTTAATGGTTCTGGGACATATGCCAGAAGTGTGGATCCTGGTTAATCTAAGCCTTGGTCTCACACTGCAGTGCTACATCTTCTGCAGTCCTAGTTAATTGTCTTGCACATTAAGTTAAAAGAATGGTAAGCCTGGAAGTTGCTGAAATAGCCTCATCAGTGCTGCCCTCCTGTGTAGCTGTCTCTTCTGTTGCTCTCACTCACTCCATCCAGAATGCTCACTCTGTAGATAACTGGACCAAGTTGTTTTACAGAAAGAAATATGTTCAGAGCCAGCCAACTAGCTCAGCAGATTAAAGTGCCTGCAAGTAGGCGCAGGGGCTGAAGTTTCGATCCCTGGGCCTGCCATGCCAGCCCCACCCCAGAGGTGCACTGAGATGGCAATTGAGACTGGGTGTGGTGGTGCACACCTGTAATCCCATCTCTTGGGAGACTGTAAACAGGAGGATCACTACAAGTCCAATCTAGTAGTGAAACCCTAAACACCCTATAGATGCTTCCCTAAAAAATACAAAAGAAAGAAAGAAAGAAAGAAAGAAAGAAAGAAAGAAAGAAAGAAAGAAAGAAAGAAGAAAGATTTTCTATGTCTCAAGGAACTCAAAATTATGATGAGTAAATACAGGATTGGCATAAATTCTCTGATGCCCTCAGACGGCTGAATTCTCTTAATCACCTCAAGGCTTATTTACGGTTTTATGTTGGTACACTTATAATGATTTCTTTATGTGTTCTGGTTTTATTCTTCATCTGCCATAGAATTCAAACCCAGTGGCATCTAAAAGCTGTGTAGCCACAGCTCACTCTGATTCAAATTCTGAAATCAAATAAACTGAAACGGGCAGACGTTGGGGTGCACAAGTTATAAATTGAGTCTAGAGGATGTCAGAGGCCATCCTTGTCCTATCCTTGGAGCCAAATTGGAGTGAGGAAATTCCCTGCTTTCTTTGGCCACAGCTGAAAGCTCTAGAGCTGGTGATTCTGTGGTACTCACAGGGCAAGAGAAACCCACTGAAGACAATGAGGCAGCTGGGGAAACTACAGTTTGCTTATTACCCTTCTGTGTCGTCCTTGTAAGAATGTTTTGTTCTTACTAGCCCACAGTAGCCACCATTACTGTTCCAAGAAATACCCTGTCCTAGATTCACATATAATCAATAAGTTCCAAATTTCTGGATCCCTCGTAGCCTTTTGTCCCCAACTGACAACTGGCCAACTTAGATCCCCGCTGCACTACTCTTTTGTCTCTTACTCTTTCTTCTTACCACGCACCAAAACACCTGGAAGGAAACCAAAGCCCACTGCAGGGCCTTCTGATAGAAAGTGTCTTTTAAAATATTTATTAGGAAGGGAAATATTGTTTAAACAGAGTGTGGATGAGATGAAAGCATTTTAGGAGAAAATGGTGGAGAAGGTGGGAAAAAAAAATTTCTTATTCTTGTGGTAGTTGTATACAAAGAAAAGCAGAACAATGAACAAAACAAAAACCAAATATCATAGTCAAGAACAACAATTTTAGAAGAATGCATAAAATCATACATTAAAATAAAACATAACACTCTTAGGGAAATTCCAATTGAAGCAGGTAATCGCAAGACGACATTGTCTAGAAATACACTAAAACATAAAAATACAGAAAAAGAATTCCTTTGCACCTAGAAAACAAGTCACTTATAAAGAAAAAGACAAAATTAGTTGTCATCAGAATTTCTCAACAGTTTTTCAACATTTTATGCCAAAATACAAATATAACTAAAGAAAGACAACATGAGCTTTGAATTTTATATCCATCCAAACTAAACTCAAAATTTAAAGGTCCAGAAAATCTTAACATCTGAGGATTTACTATTCTTATATTTTCCTGGAGAACCTACCAGGGAGCAAGTAAAAGAGAAAGAGGTGACATCATTTTAAATCCTGTTGATCGTGTGTGTGTGTGTGTGTGTGTGTGTGTGTGTGTGTGTGTCTTCTGATGGAAATCCAAACCTCCTATGGACTGTGATTTATAGGAAACAGAAAAAATGTTAAGAATCAGTGTAGGGATTCAATAGAAAAGTCCAGAGTGATGAAAAGGAATGTATTTTCCTTTTCTTACCAAATGAATTCCAAAGAGGAGAAATGAAAAATTGGGAGGCAGATAAAGAGAAGATCAAGACTAGGCAGGGTAGGGTGAGGCAGAAGAAAAGAAATAGCAGGGGGAAAGATGTTGTTTGGGAGGGTGGTAGCCTGCAAAAAAGACTTTGAGGGGAAATCTATAAATAAGAAAGGCATGATGCAACTGTAAGTTATGTCTTTTGTTTCCATATTTAATTTAACCCACTGTAAGAGTAGGCAACACTTTAGGATATTTTTACACTGACTTGATAGTTGATGACAGCATGAGATTATTATTAATCCTTTAAGGTACAACAATGTTGTTAATGTTAATATTCAACAAGAATTCTCATCTTTGGAAATCCGTGGAATACATAATGATCAATTGGTCTATGCGATGTCTGGAACTATATTTGACTGTCACATATCACGTATCGCTCGGATCACTAGCGTGGATTTCTCTTGGCTTTTTTCACTTGCTCACTTTCTTCCTTAAATTTTATTCTTAACACAGAAGCCAGATATTTTTGTCCTGTACAACAGACAGTGCAGGCAAAGTGGGACATAAAAATTATTATGGTTTATATGTGGAGGTTCCCTCCAAAATCTCGTGTGCTTATAAGTGAGACCTCCATGAGGTGACTTGTGGGTACATGTGTGGTACGCAACCCTGGATCGTTCCACTGATGGGTGTGACAGCCGGAGGAGAAGCCTCCTGGGAGTGGCAGGGCATGCTGGGAGCGGCCTGGAAGGGTGTACAGCCTTGCTCCTGGCTGGATCCTTCCCTGCCTCTTGCCAGCTTTGCCACTGGCAGTTTCTGCTCTGTCATTCCCAGATGCTATACCACTCTGCCTTGGCGACAAATGACTACGGACTGAAAACTCTACCAACTGTGAGCCAAACTAAATGTCTCCTTTAACATGGAGGTGTTTGGTGTTCTGTCCCAGCAGTAAGAAAATCAGACAGAAAGCTACAATCTAGTTCAAGCACAAGTGAAACTAAAGCAGCGTGCTCGTCTTAGCTGCATACTCTGCTCAGCGCCCACCTGTGCAAATGCTTTCTGCAGTGTCTCCAGCACCTGGAGAAAGCCTACTCCTTTCCATGTGGTTGGCTGTGCTCTTTGGATTTCTTCAGCAGGCTTGCTGCTGCCCAGGCTCTCTCCCAGGGCCTAGGGTTATATCAACAATAGAGACAGAGCACCTTGTTCCAATTTTCCTCCTTGTAGAGAGCATTTTTCCCCTAATTCCTCTGCTCTGAGGAGGTGCATTTTTTCAATTTACACAAAGGTGCCAAATGTGCTAACACAACCCTGACAAGGCTATGCCTCACTCTTACCTCATTAAGAACCAATCTTTCCCTCACTCGTTTTTTCCAGTCATGCTGGTCTCTGTCAGTTTCAAGCTTTTTCCCACCAGAGGAGTTTTGATCTCTGCCAAAGATGCTATTTCTTCATATTTTGGATGGGGGTTTCTTCTCCTTCTGTAGTTCCTGGTAAATGATAACTGCTTAGAGAGGATTTTTCTTTCTGCCTTCTCTCTGGCATGCTCAGACAGAGTTTATTTATGTGTGAAATATAAATCGTATCAAATTATTCTGGTGTTCACATCCATTTTACTTTTATACTAATGGCGGAGCTTAACACCAAACACACACACACACACACACACACACACACACACACACACACACTTGCAATTTTAGAATGAAGAAGTCCAAATGAGAGAGACAGAGAGACAGAGAAAGAGACAGAGACAGAGACAAAGTGACAGAGACAGAGAGTGAGAAAATCACAACCGGGAATGTGTCTTAGTGGGGAGGCCATGGTAGACTCTGAATTTTCTTCCCTGAACCATACTTACACCTTCATGTCAAATATACCCCCTACCAGGCAACTTTAACCTCAAACATTTCCTTTTTTGTGAGCAAGTCAGCATTCTCTGTCACATTCAAAATAACAGAGTGCCTGAGAGAGCTGCCACATTGCACGCTTCCTTCTTCCGCCAAGTAAGTCGTCTCTCTTTCCATGGATGGGCCAGAGAAAAGCTGGAATTGTTCTTGCATATCTTTGTCCCACAAGCAGCAGACAGATATCTCCTCCATTCTTTATCAATGGAAACCAGAAGGAGGAAAGCTGATAAGATTGCGTACATTCAGGGCGGTGTGGGCTTAGAGAAAACAGAGAAATTTGAAAAGAATAGTTGAAAATTTTCCCAAATAAAATCAAGTGTTAATCATCAACTAAACTGGCTCACAGTGTTTTTAAATTTTCAGGATTTTTGTGAACTTTGACATTCTTGATAGCATGAAATTATCCAGGGGGTCGTTAGTGTTCACCCTATAAAAAGTGAAATTGATGTGTGCTATAAATCTGGTGGCAGATCTGGAAATGTCCTGGTACATGACCATAGCAGCCCTGCTTTGTGCACCACCCCCTTGCTTCCTTTTCTGACCTCCTCACGTCCTCCTTGTCCTTATTGATTTCTAGCATCTACCCTCACCCATGGAAGGCCATTGCACTCATACCTGCCTGCGCTGCCCTTCCAATCACAACACTAAGCGGTTTAGTCCTTTGTCCTGTTCAGGTCCAGTGAAGGGTCACCCCTCCAAGACGTGTTCTCTGAGTACCCAAGCTAAAGGCACTCTCTGTCACTCAGTCATGTTGCCTGTGTCTATTGCTCCATGACATGTCCCCATCTAAACTTTTCCTAAGTACTCTTCTTTTCTCTGAAAATACAAAATGCATGCAAGCAGGATTCTTTCTATCTCGTTCACCACCACGCTTCTCATCCCCAGCACCATGGCTGTCACAGTGCACTGAACGCATTCATCAACCCCAGTTCAGTCCTAGCTACCAGCCTCCATCTGTGACAGAGGAAGCGGAAGTAGCCCAAGTC
Organism: Octodon degus; assembly: GCF_000260255.1. NCBI lineage: Eukaryota > Metazoa > Chordata > Mammalia > Rodentia > Octodontidae > Octodon > Octodon degus. The sequence goes on along the minus strand of NW_004524785.1, from coordinate 1,042,569 downwards.
CAAATGAGTAAGCATTAACTTTTTCTAATACTTTTTCTTAGAAAAATAAAGTATAACCATATACAGTGAACTCTTGCAAACAGTGTTCAAGTTTTCTACTTGGTGTTCTCCAAAGATAATTGGTTGCACAAATTTTATATAAGCCTAGGAATGTTTCTAGAAGACCCAAATAGAAATGTCATGGAGGAAAAATGCTACTTTGCTTCCAAGCATCTTCCAGTCCTTTTTCCTACAGTGTGACAACTAAAAATTTATCTCTTATAGAAATGCTAATTTAAGCTTTCTCTCATGTTTTGCTTTCAGTGAGTGTTTCTTTTCTGAGTTTATTTATTTTTGTCATCCTAGAGAGCTATTGGCTCAATACTAACCCCTGATAAAGTCTGAAATCAGTTAGAGTGGAAAAAAAAGGTTCATACTACCAAGCTTAAAATTTATTTGGAAAGCTGACCTTCAATTAGTTAGCAAAGCAGACATCACAGTCAGAGCAAAATGTATCTCCTCAGAAATAGCCACAGGGGTTAAAACTTAGTGTGTTCAGAGGAGTGTCTTAACTTCACTGATAACAAGTTTTGTGTTATGGAATATGAAGCAAGTCAAAGGAAGAAGACAGAGAGAGAAAATCAGGCCTAAATGTACTGCTCAGCAGCAGAAGGTGGAGCCCACTGCTAGAGTGTGTATCTAGCATGGTAAAACAGAGTCTGATCTGCAGTGACGCTTTTTGAAAAATCTTGCTCAAAGGCACAATATACATTTCCTCAAAACAGTTAGAACAGGTGAGACTCTTGTGTATCAGCAGGGTCTCCACTATAAGGATACATTTCATTAATGCGTTTGCCCAAGTTTGGGCCATCTATCTTGGCTAGAGATACACTGCTTATGCTTTCTCTATAAATTCCAGATTGTTAGCCTGAGATTTCTTTCTAGGAATCTGTGGCAGTTGCCTCTTACACACAAGAGCACGGCAGCTCATTTTACAGATGTTGGAAACTTGCTACCTGTCTCAATTCAAGTTCAGAAGAGATCTAACAAGGATTTTGAGGTGGGGTCTTTGCCTAACTGAGACTGGATAAGATGGTGAATGAGGAATATGCAAGGGGATCACTGCCCTTGATGTACCAAAATGGTTTGGGTGACACACTCCTGGCCCTCAACAAGCTTGTGATTTTTTTCAAAATTTTGTTTGCTTTTCCTTGGGAAATCTAGGCTATCTCCCTGGATAAGTAGTAACTGAAAATGTGGTAACATTTTCTGTGGAGTGTTGGATCTCTGTTCTCACTAACACTTCTATCTTTGCCAGCTTGGGACACTGCTACTCTGTCTGTTCAAACTATCTAAAAATATGAACCCAAAGTAAGTTCCATTTGTATTAAGGGCAGAATAAAGCAATTCATTATTCCAAGTATTATCTTATTTTCAGAGTGAACACAGGCATGGATAATCACTAAACTCAGTGATTTGAATTTCAATGTAAGAGATGTCTAGGTTAAAAAAAAGTGGATCAGAGTCTTTCAAATGCTTCTAACCCTCGATTAGCTTGGACAAAGACTAGATAAATGTAAGGAGAAGAAATTGTTACTCACTAACTGTAGGCAATAGAGAGTTCCAGGAAATGCCAGTTTTGGTTTAGGTTTCCTCTGAATGTTAAATCAATTGAAAACATATTAAACGTTCACTTATATTCTGATTTGTGTATATGTTTATAAAATCCCAGAATGATACTACCCCAATGTAAATTGTATGACAGCATAAAACAACAACAGCAGTAACAAGCACACTACCAGTTCTTCGCAGATTTGAAATGATGAGAAGCTATCACCCAGTTGAGCAGCGTGGATGTGAGATGGGTCACACAAATCAGTAATATATAAATTCGAGGGCTGCAGAGATAGCTCAGTGATCTAAGCAACTGCCGAGGCAAGCACAAGGAATTGGGTTCAATCCTTACTACCATGTGCCAGCTCCGCCTAGGTCACCAAGGCCCAGCATGCTGGTTCATGCCTGTATATCCCAGTACTGAGGAGGCTTAGACAGGAGTCTGAGCTTCATAGTGAGACTCTGTAACAAATACAAAAAATTATTTATTTATTTTTGGGTTGTTTTTTTATTTTATTTTATTTTTTTTTTTTTTTTGCGGTACTGGGGATTGAACTCAGGATCCTGCACTTGCCAGGCAAGTGCTTATTCTAGTGAGCCATCTCCTTGGCCCCAAATATATAAAATTTAAAAAAATCTATAACAATAGTTGTAGTGTGAATTCACTGTCTATTGCCTAGGGTGGAATTTCAAGTTAATTTGCCTTGGTGGAGCACACATCCAGGTGTCTCAGAGGTCCGTGGCAGCATGTTTTTGGGTCTGCTTTGTCCTTTGCCTCTTCCTCTGTGACACTTTTCCCCTGCTCTGTTTCCTGGCAAACATAAACTAAGCAGCTTTAATTGGCCACATGCTTTAGCCATGATATTTTTATCATGGAGCCTGACAACCATCGACTGAGTCCCCCAACCTGTGGGCCAAATTGAAACTTGTTTCCTTTAAATTATGGGGCTTTATTATTCTTTGCTAGGGATATCAAAGCTGAATAATATAGAAAATTGGTACTGGAAAAGTGGAGTCATTGCTGTGTCTGTACTTGAGCATGTGGTTTGAAAGTCTTCAGAGTTTGCTGCAGGAGTTCACACAGGTTTGAAGGTGCAGGCTCGAAGCCTTAGGGCACATAAGCAGAGTTCCATGAGTGCTTACAGTTGTTCTGAGGAGGAAAATGCTGCTAGAAATGTGGAGAGCAAAAGCTGATCTCAGGAGGTTTCAATAGGGAACAAGGACTCCCTTGGTGCTTAGACTGGAGGCCATGTGTGGTGTACTCTGGCAGAAAAAGAACTTTCTAGACTTTGCCCATGTCCTGAGGTAGTGTATGAACCTGAGATTAAAGATGGTGGATCAATTCATCTGGTGGAGGAGAATCCATCATAGCCCAATATTCAGTCTGTGGCATGGAACTGATATTCTCTTAGCCAGATTTGTAGTGATAATTGGGGCAAAAGGCTGCTAAAACCAGGCCAAAAGAGCATCTGTATGGCCTGCCATGTCCAGGAGCGTGGGGTGAGTCCACCCAATCTCTTCGGAAATTACATTTAACCACTGTACATCCTGAGTCCACATATGGAGTTTCAGTGGTGAATTCACTAATAACTACTCAATTTGATAACTAGCTTATAGTTTGAGACAGACTGAATAGCCGGTAACTGAAATTCCTCTTTCAAATAAGTTTATTTCCATCCTGTCTGTCCCCACACAAGGCCTTTAAAAAAAAATTCTTGGTAGATGTATTTTAAAACAAGCAAAATATATTACTATAGTGAGAATTCAGGGAAAGAGGAGATCTTTGAAATTTATCTGATCAAAGAAACATTCTTCACAGATCTCTAGTACTCTCAGTAAGATTTCATAATATATCACCTCATTTCTACATGTTGAGTAAAATCATAGGACAGGAACGACTGAAGTTAAAAATAAAAACTAGGATTAGGGCCTTACAGATGATAGCTTAGTGTACTAACTGCCTGTTTAGGCAAGCACAGGGACCGGGGTTCAATCCCTGGCACCACATGCAGCTCAGACCCTGGCCCAGGCATTCTGAGCTGGCCACCGAGTCCAGCCGTGGTGATGCACATCTGTCATCCCAGCACTGGGCAGGCTGAAAACAGAAGGGTCACCAGGAGTCTGAGCTGCGTAGTGAGAACCTGTACCAAATACATAAAAATAAAAGAACTATGACAAGATAAGGAAGTTACGTAAAGAGGGTTTAAAAAGTAATGCCAGAAATAAGGTTTTCAGTGCAGCCAATAATGAGAGTTACCTTTGAAAACTGAATCCGTGACATAGAAGATTAATTTGAAATATTGGTCCAGAATGCAGAACTTCCTAAAATGTTAGGAGACAAAAAAAAAAAGCAGACGTAATATTAAATTTTAAAAATGAAACATTTTCTGAGGTAATAATTAGAATATTTGGAAGTAAGATAATTATCAAGCTGAGGAGAGAAAATATTTCAAAATTAAGTGCACGCATAGGCAAATCTATACTCATTATTTCCCAGCAAATTCAGTGTGTAAAAGAATCACATTTTATACAGATGAATGTCCATTTTGTATCTGTGTATTCAAAGTGGTTAGGATAGATATATAGTTACATTCTCTTAATGAATAGAGGGATTTGTTCTAA
>NW_004524785.1:1033308-1038254 GCF_000260255.1 Octodon degus | reverse complement strand
TTTGAAACTGTCTCATTGCTATTTGTTTATCAATAAAATTATGGGGAAAAATAAATAAATAAAATAAATAAATTTAAAAAAGAATCACATTGGAGCGTAGAATACAAGGATTTTTGAAACCTAATAGCAAAGACAAGAAGGAGACGCAAAGATGAGAGATGGGTTTGACCCTTTTTTGGAATAAGTGTGAGAGAACAGTGCTAACAGAATTTGGAGGTGAATAAAAAAAGAGAGGCCAAGTAACTTTATACCTAGACAATTTGTTTTTGAGAGGAAAGAGAAAAAATAGTCTTAGATTTTCAAGACACAAAAAATAAGTTACTTCTACTGTTCAGTGCAGGCCACACTAGGGAGGTGGGGAATGACATACCTTCATGTCTGCTCTGCTGCTCTGTGCTTTCCTTACAGCAGGACATTTATTTATAATGCATAACCTTCAACACTCAATGCACATAGAATTTCTAGGTTTTGATACTGTTAGCTAAAAATCAATAACTGATGTGTTAGCTTTCTTCAGGCAGTTTGGAGGCATGGGACTAGATTCCATGGCTTTACAAGGGACTCTCACTACTTAATTTTTCAGAGCCCAAAATCCTGGGTTTCAATCTTAGGTGTGTTCCAGATGCAGGTATTACCGTGGACAAATAACCTAAGTTCTCTTCCCCTTCATCTTGCCACCACATAATGCAGATAATGATAAGCATATGACACAGCAATGTTTTAAAGTTAAGGAATATTCTCCAAGCATATGGAATGGTATCTAGCACTGTGCAAACATTAGTTATTATGTGTGCTGTTTTTAACACCCCGTAATGTGGTTTGAATGATAATCTTCACAAGATTTTCACTTTCATAAAGCGATGAGTGGAGCAACATACTGGCAGTTTTAATTCGAAGGCAATTAAATAAAAGATATTTCAGTAAAAATTATATTTTAATGTTTCTCATTTTAAGCTAAAAATAATGAAGCCTTTATTGACATAAAATTCAGTAGAGAATATGAGAATTCTTGTTTGCTAGCTGTAAAATCTGCATGTCTGGTACCAGCTCAATATTTCAGAAAAACAGTACTTGTTAGTGTGAGTTACAATTGTTGGGCTTCTAGGTTTTAAAAATGTGCTAAGAGCTGGCTAAATAGCTCAGTGGATTAATACACCCGCAAGCAGGCACAGGGACCGGGGTTCGATCTCCTGACTTGCTGTGCCAGCCCCAACCCCGGGGCGTACTGAGACGGCGATTGAGACTGGGCTTGGTGGTGCGCGCCTGTAATCTCATCTCTTGGGAGGCTGTAAACAGGTACATCACTATGAGTCTAATCTAGTAGTGAGACCCTGAACCCTAAAGTTAAAAAAAGTGTTTAATAGCAACAATAATTTATTTGGTGCATATGAGATATAAAGAAGGATCTATAAGTATACTTTATAGGACTCAGTTTAAGCAATAGGATAATCTCTGTATAGCTCCTAATATACTTATTCTTATTACTTTTCTAGTCTATTTGTGAAGGAATGACTGCTTTGAATTTTGTATTTTTAACACTCTTGGTTTTTTCTTCAAGATTTCAATCTATCTTTCCAATGTATTGATGAGTTTTAACGTTTACATAGTTAGTGTATGATGACATATTGTACATCATCTTCTGAAAGTTGCAGATTTCATGGTATGTTGTGTTTTGTGAGAATCATATACATGAGAGCATTTTTTTTTCGCTGTTCAAATTTTTACATAATGGAAACAGAGTGCGATGTTATTCGCCCCCTCTCTTGTCATTAGCTGCTTCCATTCAGATGTTAACGCCAACGATGCACTAAGAATCATCTTTCTCAGTGTTCCAGGATGCGAATCTGTAGCTTTTTTTAAAAAAATGTATTTTAGTACAGGGACTACGAGTCTCACTACACAGATTGTACTCCTAGCGATCCTCCTGTTTTCAGACTCTCAAGCGCTGGGCTTACAGGTGTGTGCCACCACGCCCAGTCTCAGTCACAGTCTCAGCGCAACCCAGGGGCAGGCCGGCACAGCAAGCCAGGGATGGAATCCCAGTTGCTGCGCCTGTTTCACCAGGCGCTTTAGTTGGCTGAGCTATTTGGCCTGCCCAATGAATCTGTAACCTTCCTTAGGGAGCTGATTTGCCTTGCTGACTCAGGTCGGGACTCAGCTTCTGATTTGTCTGTAAATAGCTTTCAGACCAGTGCTTGATGCATCTATAGTTGTGTACTAGGAAGTGCAATATTATAAGTTAAAAACCAAGTGATGGACTAAATTGTGAGGGAAGTTGCATATGTTGACATTGAATTTCTACAAGATTTGGTTTACTTGTAGGAAAGATGGAGGATAATAATTACTCTTGACATCTTCATAAGATTACCAGAGTTCATGTGACATAGTTAGGGCTCATAAATGTTAGCTCTTATGGAAAGATCACTATTTCTGTCTCTCTCTTTAGTTGTACTAAATTTGGACCCTAAATGGATTTTTGTGATTTAGTTTAGATTCAATAAAAAAAAATACAAATGAATATTGAGAATTACATTCATCTAAGCAACTACCACTTTAAGTGCAGAAATACAAAATATAGAATTACTATAATTTAAATTTAGAAAGCTACCATCTCCAGAAGTCTCCCTACTATTTTAGTCCAACTATCTCCCACATACTTGGCCACTAGTTATTTCTACAATGAGAGATTGTCTTGCTCAGTTTTGAACTTCAATATTACATGGAATTGTTCAACATGTGTATAGTTATTTCTAGCTTTAGTTCCACCCAAAGTTTTCAAATTGTGCTTATCTCTTTCCATGTGTCAGTAGTTAAGATTTCCTTTATAAAATATTGTTCATTTTTTATATATATGGCAATAAGTTTAATGATTCTCCTGTTAAAAAATAGACTGAAATGAACATTGGTGTGCAAATCTTCAGGTGGGTATAGCTTCCAGTTCTCTATAGAATACTTAAGAACGAACATTCATTTCATTTTTTCATTACAGCAAATATACATTTTTCTTCTCTGTATACTTTTTATGTTGCCATGAATATATTTACATCATTTATTTGGTTGATTATTTAAATTAATTTTTATTCCTGAGTTTTTGTTAAGAAGTTAATTTATCATTTTGTACTTAGTCTTACTTGGTGTGTTTCCAATATTGGAATATATATATATATATATATATATATATATATATACATTTATATATACATTTGAGTTGAATTCTACTCTTTTTAAAGTTTTGGGTCTTATTTGTGTTGGCTTTTCCTTCTGACTTACTTGTGATTTTGAGAAAATGAAGATTATAGCTTTTGAAATATTACAGGTGCAAATCTAATGAGTCTAGGTACATGTTGATTTGTTTCTTCAGAGGCTCAGTTGGTTGTGTTACTATACATATGGGATTATTTTCAATGAGTTTAATATTTATGCTTGTGGATTTTTAGACTACAATCACTATTGTTACAATTGTGAATCTTAAATAAGTTCAGATGTCAATTTATAACTTTGCAATATTTATTTTTTTTCTACCCCAAGCAACTCATGCCTGATATATTACTGCCCTATTTTGTCCAGTAGGGTGGAAATGGGGTAAATTTTTTCTGAGCACTTTTTCACTGAGGGTGTAATTTATAGATCCAGCATTATGTGTGGGCTTTTGTTACAGTTTCCTAATTTGTATAGATCCATGCCTGTTTTCTTCTGAATTTAATTTGGCTTGTACATCTCAACTATCTGAGTTCTTGTCTACCACTTTTATTACTTTCTTACTTCCCCACAAATAAGTGCTTGATTTATTTGGTCTCTGAAGACTTCTTTCAAAACAACTTATTTAAACAAACTATATGTACTGCATCTTATCTATAATTTTAAGTGCTTGCATAGAAAGAAGGCTGTAGATAGAAATGTTTGCTAAGAATAAACTTTCCACTAATATTAAGTAAAAATGCTATATTTCCCCCCAAATAAGATCAAAAGGCAAAATAGGGTTTACTCTCATAAGATGCATTATTTTTCATGTACAACAGTCTACATTTATTCTTTATTCATATATAAAAATCTATACTCACTTAGGTACAGAAATCTACACTAAGCAAGTACAGTCATATCATCTTCTTTTGGAATCTTATCATAACTCTCCAAACCCTGAGTTCTATCCTGAATTTCTTGTGACTTCATTTCCTATAAAACTATTGACCCTGATCTCTCATGTCCAGCCATAGAGCTCTCCATAAATAAGCACTTAGTGTCCATGTAGCCTACTTGTAGTACGTTGGTGACACAACAGTTAGTGATTTTATCCTATGAATTCTTCTCTCCAAATGTGACCCCTTGCAGGGTCTTGTTAATGATCATTTTGGGGACAGGACCTTGCTTCACAAAGTTTTGTTAATTAAGGACTCTTGAGAGAGCACTGGGGGAAAATTGAATGACACATAAGAATGATGCGCGGTACAAAAGTGACAAAAAATTACAGGTACCGATATTCAGAAAACTTTTCTTTATTTCACAGAAGTGCAGCAAATAAGTCTTTACAAAACACAGCATGCTAAATTATGGAGATTCACATTAGACACATCCATTTCTGTTCATTGTCAAGTGCGCATGTCATTCATTGAGTCTGTACTCCAGCTGGTCACTGAGAAATGGCCCAAGTTCATCTGTTTACATCGGCATTTACCCGTCACCCAAATATGTCTGCTTGGTTATCAATAAATAATTATTATTTTGTTATCATTTATTTGAAATATTAATGTCATTGGTATTATTTACTTCTATTTAATTGTATATTAATTTTATTATTTTACAATTCATTATGTCTGTTGTGTGCTATAAAAAATGTACTGGATGCACCTGTCTTGCTAATGATCCTAACTTGGGCTCATTTTGTGGACAGGGCTTATATTACAAGCACCCCAAAAAATCTTGCTAAGGCTTATTTGTAGTGGTTTTTT
>NW_004524785.1:1021067-1032683 GCF_000260255.1 Octodon degus | reverse complement strand
TGAAAGACCTGTGCTAGCAGGCTGAGGGACCTAAACTGGAGTCGGAAAGTAATGATCAGTGTAAGAACCAGACCAGCATGCTGTGCTGGCCCCACCCCCAGGACCCGCTGAGATGGGCATTGAGCCTGGGCTTGGTGGTGCATGCCTGTCATCCCAGCACTTGGGAGGCTGAAAACAGGAGGATCACTATGAGTCTGAACTCTGTAATGAGACCCTGTAGACCCTGTACTAAATACAACAACAACAAAAGAACAAGAGCTCCCCTGAAAGGTGCCATAGCCTCAGTGACAGTGAGGTGACAATGTGGTTCTGAACTCCTCCAATGATGAAGAAAGCTGAATTCCCATCAGAAAAACCAACTCAACAAGCTTCTCCAGGAGGCTGAGCCATGCACCATCTTCCCCTCTGGAGCCAGGAAGCGATATTCAAAGTGAGGAGCAGAGCTCCCCCAAAGTGAAGCATAGTCATTGTCAGTGACAGCAAGGTCCTAAGATCCTCCTCCAACAAGAACAGCCAAGCTCATCAGGAAAAGCCTGCATGGCAAGGACCTACAACAGAACAGCTTCCCTAGCAACCTCTTCAGTTCTGCCTCTTTTCTTGCTGCCAATAGCCATCAGGTGTACCTTCCACACCCAGCCCCACACTGGTTCAGTTCAGCTGGGTGTTACAAGTAGACCACCAGCTGGCAATCTACCATACCCATCACCCAAAGTGAATCCTACGGCAAACTATTGGATGCAAACAACCTCTATATTTCTACACAAAATTGCCAGGTAACTTTTACCCTAGAACAGATATGGATCATGTATGTAGCAAGTGCTGGTGGTAAGCAAAGTAGGAGAGACAGAATAATCACTCAATGCTTCTGTGGGTTTTTGCCATTCAGGTACAGGTACAAATTCTCTATGATGAACATGATCATTAAGTGTATCTGAATTAAGTTCATCTATGATGAACATGATCATTAAGTGTACCAATAAACTTAATAAAACAGAAAATACATAATGAAAGTGGGTGGATCAGGCAGAGCTGGGATTGACTATAACTTCCTTTTGCTAGCTATGTGGCTAAGGACAGGTAATTTCAGTTCTACACTGAAATCTTATCTTACCTTCTCACTGTATTCATGATGGCATAAAATTCTTTTATTTACATTTCAACTGACTTGTTTATGAAATGGGAAAAAGAATGCCTAAGACAAAGTATTTCCTGCAGCACACTTATTGAACCTTTTGTTTATATCCATCATATAATAAGCCCCCACTAAATGACAACTGTTTAAAAGCAATTCTTAATTAGAAATAAGCTATGGAATGTGGAGGCAATGTGAACCTTAGTATTTTCATGTTGTTTGGATCTGGGTAGATAGTAATGTTTGTGAATGAGACATCTAGACACAAGAGAAGGTGAGACACCTCTAATCAGCAGAAATATGTACCAGCAATGGATGACAATTTACCATAGCATGGTCGGAGAGCTCCAAAGCCTAGGAAGGACTACAGGAAGGACTACAGCTCCAAAGCCTAGGAAGGACTACAGAAGGACTGTTTGAGGATTACTAACAGTGCACTATTGGCATTTTTCTGATGAATTCTCCAACAAAATAAGTCCTCTCTGTAGTGTTCTTTTCTTAATCCAGATGAATAAAATGCTGAATCCTTCCACTATCTCCATTCCTCTGAATGTGTGTGTGACTATTAATTTCTTAAATTTCTACCCATATTTGGGTAGCTAGTTTTTCCTCCAAGGAAGAAGAATAAAGCTAAGCCCATGAAGATTGGCTCAGAATCACCTTTCTTCACAGAGAGTTTGTCCTTTAAAAGGAAGGAGATGATTGAGCTGAGCTACACCTAAACCTTGGGCTTTGTTAAGGATGAACATTGCATAGATGTTTGCCAAAAATAAAGTTACTCTTTTTCCTTAGTGGATCAGAGGACGTTGATTATTAAACCTGGAAAGAATATGAAAAATAACATGTACATCATGCTTTGTGCATCTACATATATTGAATTTTTATGTCCATAATAACTCCACTTACTATATTTTTTGATTTGCAGTAACATAATCTGTAAGCATAGATTTTCATTTCTGTTCCTCAATGAATCATTCTGAGTTGGAAAATGGCATGCAAATTCTGAGTTTTGAAGAAAATAATACCAAGCAATGCAGAAATTATTTGGAAATAAACTATTAACACATTACTGAGAAGAATACGAAGGGGATTACTTCTATGGACATTAATTGGGTAAACTATATGAGTATTTGAATGAGACTTACTAATATTGTATGTAGAAAGTGATTTGAAGAGGATTTTATGATGAGTATAGAGATTAATACATAGACATGTATATCCTGCCCAAATTCATATTTTTAGTTCATTGACCATAATCAACTTATTATAATATTAAATATTTAATACAAGACAAAGCTAAACAAATCATTTAGCCTCACAATGCAATAATGAAATAATAAAAGACTCAGATTTTCATAAAATAATAAAATAGAGGTATATATTTAAGTTTAAGAATTGTCAAACTTAAATAAAATGTAATTCTTGTTTTTGTTATGTACATACATCCCTGCTTGTATAATTGTCTGTGGAACCAGGCAGTTAAAATTGTGACAATTTCTATCTCTATTTATCTATGTCACCAGGACAGTAAGATAAGGTGATGACATACTGAGGTTTCGAAGGAAAATGCCAGTCCAGGTACCATAAATTTGTGAGTTCAAAGGGTGAGCATTATGACCTTCAGCTTAACATATTTGTGAAGTTTTTAGGCAGTGCAGTAAAGAAATAGAAAAAGACAAATGAAGCCTTTATTAAGTGCAAAGTCACAGAGAGGATTGAGGGTCAGCTGGAGCAGGTCCTCTGACCTGAGACAAAGCTGAGACTTCCATGGATTTTTGCTGGGAGTGGAGCTTGAGGAGCAGTTTCAGTAACATGTAAGAAACTGACTGGGGTCTCTCCTGTGTGCGCAGGAAAGGTGAGAGGAGATTGTGTCCAGGACTGAGTAGGGGGAGAAGGAGGAAGTTATCACTGGGAAGATTAGCTGTTGTTTTAAGGACTTCAGCCACATTAGATGACCGGCATAATAATTTAGCAGCTCGTACTAGAGCCAGATCCTACCAATATTCATCACTATTATGAAAACACTTGAAACTAATGAGATTGAGAGCGAAGATGTATGCAAAGGAACTTGCCAGAGTGGAGCATGTTTCCTTCCTTCTTGGGATCCTGAAAGGCGACGGTGCTGCCTCCTCAACTTAATAGGACTGACAGGAGGGCTGGGGAGATAGCTCAGTAGAATAAGCACCTTCCTGGCAAGTGTAGGATCCTGAGTCCAATCCCCAGTACCACAAAATAATAATAATTTAAAAAAGTAGCAGTGGCCTTCCAACTGCTGAAGTCAAGAGAGACTGCATTTGAGTTTGGCTTCAACTCTCTCTGGCATGTCTTACATTTGTTTCTGGATTACAGGAAAAGTCTTTCTGATTTTTTTAAAACTCCATACATTCCCATAGATTTCAGTACAAAAGCCAATTTGATTCTGCTGGAGTATGTCAGAATGCGCCATTGTTCTGTTGAAAAGCTTGTGGTCCAGAATGTCTCTACAAATCCCTACATGCTCTTTCCTCTCTCTGTTCTCATCATCTGTTCTTTCCTTGTTCACTCCAATGTCTTCAGTTACCCTATTCTATTACCCTTCCCTTTTCTCCAGACATGGGAAGAGCACCCTCACTTTGGGCCTCATACTTACTGTTTCCTTTACCTGATATTCTTACCTCCTCTATCTACCCGGTTCACTGACTCTTCACAAGTGCTAAACTAAGTGCTTGTTGAGATATAATCTCTACATTGAAGATTTTCCTGACCACTGTGTTTAAAATTTCAGACTCTCTCATCTTAGTTTTCCAGAGTTCTCCAACATATTCTAAACTTTTAAGCCTCATCCAAGCTTCTAGGTTAGAAGTGACAAGGGAAGGAGTATGTTTAAGGTCAAGGTTTAAGGATTGCATTGTTTTAGACAGTTTCATCAGTGATATGTAATTATGACTGGGATTGCAAACACCTTGAGAAATTTATAATAATTTTGTCTAAAAGGAATCTAGTGAGTCTAAGATTTTACTCAGGAGTAAGGGAAGAACTCACCTATTAAGGAAGATTAAAAAGCTAGCAAGGCAGCATTGGTTTATCCTTGTACCATTGTTTGTAGTTATTTATAAGGTAACTTTAAAAAGAATAATTTAGGGATAAAAAGTAGTTCTGTTTGAATACCATTTCTATGTCCTTGTAAGAGTGACACATTGGTAGATCTGTTTTCCTTTCAGTGCTTCCAATTACATCAGAGCATGACACTTACAAGAAGTTTCTATCTACCAAAGGTTATTCAGCAAATTGTCTGTTGGCTTCATTTTATATCCCATACCACATTCAGTAAGGCAAGTGTGGTGACACACACCTGCAATCCCAGCACTCAAGAGGCTGAGGCAGGAGGATCACTGTTAGAGTACAGCCTAAGGTACAAAGTGAGTCCAAGGCCTGCACTACAGCCTGCACTACCTGGAGACCATGTTTCCAAAAACAAAACAAAACACAAAATGGTAAAGCAACTCAATCTATTTAGCAAACAAAATAAAGAACAGCTCCAGTGTTCATTAATCCTGAGAAATTAAGAGCTACATTTTGTGAATGAAAATTCTACTACTAAAGTAAAACTTATAAATATAATTAGGTTTTTTGTTTCCAAAGACTATTGATACAAGAGAGACAGACATTCATGGTCCACTTTTGGGACACCATGAGCGCTGTGATCCTTGGGTTCCCCTGAGGGAAGGCTGAAGTGACAAGGACCACCCCTGTTATCAGGACAAAGTGGCAATGGTTAAGATTCGAGTTTTGAGAAATATTACGTTTAGGTATGAACCCATGCAATCAACCAGACCAGGCATTCTGATGCGAGAAGATTTATTGGAGGTAGAAAAAGCGGGCTGGCTGGCTGCCCCCAAACAAAAGAGGACGGGATTTTCTAGAGTTTAGAGGAGGGTGTTTTGTTGGCTGGAACGGCCAACAAAGAGCTAATATTGGCAGGGCTACCTGGTTATGGGGGACTTTTTTTTTCAAAGTTTTATTGATGAACAGATAGCAATGAGACAGTTTCAAATCAAATCGGAAGTACACTTTCAACAAATAATACACTTCATATATTCTTCTTAGTGGTTAATTGCTGTACAAGATGCGGACTTGAGATCCTATTTACAAACACCATGAGAAAAATCATTCTATTCATTAAGAGAGTGCAACTATATATCTATCCTAACCACTTTGAATACACAGATACAAAATGGACATTCATCGGTATGCCCCATTTTTTCTAAGTTCCATTATTGAATATTATAGGTGTGTAAACTCAGCAAAATATTCTAAAAGAGTCCAGTAGCCCATAATAGCATTGGGTCTTCTGTTTAACTGGCAATGTCAGAAATTATTGACCTGAGTCCCCCACAGCTCAACATAACAGCATGGCTTTATTTCCTATATTTCATCTTCATACTTTTCTACTGGATGGTTAAGACCAAGGTAAAGCAGGACCTATGCAACAAGAGTTGTAGCTTTTTGGTCTGAGAAGGTCAGTGAAATGCCCTCAGGATTTATCCTGAGATCCTGTACCTCAGATTGTAGAACTTTTGTCAGTGCAGCCATGTGGATGAGTCACGGCCATTGCTTGGCCAATGTGCTCTCTGTGAAAGCCTGAGAGAGTGTCTTCTACCCATGTGACTCTCCTTAGGCACACTCTACGTCATCGATCACTTTCCTCTTTGGCCCCATAATCTTCTTGATCAGAAAATTTGGGACACTACCGAGGTACAGGACGTTACAGTACAAGTTCTCATATGTCCTGAGTCTTAATTGACCTTAGAAGGCTAGGGCCAAAATGTTGGCTTTCCTTGTAGCCCTCCTTTTTCTCTAATTTTGGTCTGCAAACTTAGGTTGTTAACCATCCAGAAGACAAGCTTATTGTTATTATCAAACGATTTAGGCTATCAAGCTTAACCTCACTATCTCACTGCATTTCAAACATCTTAGGCATAATAAGGAACAGGTATTTTTCATCATGTATTGATATGTTGAACTTTAAGTCCCTACATAATGTGATAAAAAAACATTTAAAAATTATATTATATTTTAAAAATAGGATAAAGAATTCTATACTTCTCATGTTTGCACATAAGTCCAAAAATCTCACCATATACAACCTTGAAGCAGGACAGTCCCACAATATTCCTTTTCCTGTCTCTGCTTTCATTCACCACTATGGGGGACTTTTGATGCTAACAAAAGGAGAGTTTCTGTGGTTTTGTCCTGACTTGGGTCCAGGATGCAAGGATAAGCAGAGTTGTTCTTGAGGTTTGGCCAGGACTTGGGGCCAAAAGAAGTGAACTTTGGAGTGAGGGTCAAGGTCCCAACATTACTAAATATTAAGTGTTCTCTTTGAGAAAAAAATAGCAATGTAAGTATTATGATGATGTGAATATTCTGTTAGTGCCCATGTAGTACTTCTAAAGCACTAGGGACTGAACTCAGGACCTTGCACTTGCCTGGCAGGTGCTTATTCTACTGAGCTATCTCCCTGGCCCAAGAATTTTCTTAACATATTTGGCATAGTTAAGACAATTGACAAAGTGGCAAGAACAGTGAGATAAGTGTGTTCAAGTAAAGGGGAATAATTTGAGGGAGATTAATGGTGAAGAATTTCTATTTATTTATTTATTTATTTATTTATTTATTTATATTTATTTTTTTGCAGTACCAGGGATTAAACTCAGGACCTTGCACTTGCCAGGCAAGCATTTATTCTATTTAACTGTCTCCCCAGCCCCTCATTTATTTAGTTTTAATATTCAAGCAGTCACCACAATTTTGCCCAGATAACATAAATATTGTCAGATTTATAAAGTTTAAATCTAGTGATTCTATTCTTTATAATTAATCTTAGAATAAAGATAATCCTTAAAAGAAAGATACATGGCTATAATCCCAGCATATAGGAAACTGAGGCAGGAAGATAACTAGCTACAAGTTCAAGGCCAGCCAGAACTACATAGTAAGATCATGTCACGCACACACACACACACACACACACACACACACAAACATCACACACACAAAGAGACCAAAAATTGCAAGGAACAGTCTGGGTTAGACTATACTCTTGGTAGCTGTTGCTTATCTACAGCAAAGTAGTCTTTTCAGCCTTAGTATCCTCTTTTCCATGCTTTCCTTAAAAATACAGTATTCCCCACTACATAAAACATTTTCAGAAACCCATAAAATTAATTTTAAACGTTAATAAACATGGACAAAGGCCTTGGACACTTGCTGGGAATGGCGAGAGATCAGAGGGATCTGGTTGCATGCCCATGAGCATGTGATGGGACTGTGCACAGCGGGCACCCTTCATCCTTGCCTCTTAGCTCCCCTGCAGCTGGACCACAAGGTCTCAGCACCTCTTCTTGCCTCACAGCTCACTATCCAGCCAGGAATCATGTGGCAGCCAACTCGAGGCCCAGGGCAGCAGCTGAAGTACCCCAAAGATACACTCTTTGATCTCTTCTAACCAAATGCTCCAAATTATTGTGAATGTCTACATGGCCATAAAGAGCCTTAGATCAATTTTATTGCATCGTTAAAAAATTACACAGAATCAATTTTTTAAAACAGAATAAAAAATAGTAAAAATAATAGAAACAATACAGAATTTCACTAAACAGAATAATACTTTATAACAATCATAATTATATTGCGTAATCGTTTCTTCAAAGTAGTTGTTTAAATTATCAGATATGAGCAGGTAAAATTGGTTTTAAAAAGTGATAAGAATTTAAAAAGAAGAAAAAAAATTAATCAGTAACTTCTTTCTATAGCACAAAGTGCATGTGACCATATCAATATCATCTCCATAAGTGACTTCTTCCCATTGTGTCTCTATTAATACTTTCCATAGTGATTACATCTCTACAAGAGCAAGGTAGGTTGACAGAGACAGGGAGGTGTGTGGGATAGAAGGCTCTGTATAAGACACTGGTTTTAGCCTTTTTTAAAAATTGTATTTATTTATGTGTGTGTGTGTGTGTGTGTGTGTGTGTGTGTGTCCAGCTCAGCCCACCAGGGGGCGGGGCTGGCTGGCATGTGGTGCTGGGGGATTGAACCGCGGTCCCTGTGCTTTGCTAAGCTTGTTCTAAGTAGGTGCTTTAGACCACTGAGCCATCTCACCAGCCCCGGTTTTAGCCTTTTTGATTACCTTTTAAACCTTATGATCATTTTGTACTGGAATGGATCTCAAATGGGTTAGGATAAATATTTCACGAAAGACAGAACTTTGATAGTATTCTTTGATTTCCACAATGGAGGTAAAAACTTTTTAAATCAATAATAACAGCAACTTACTAAAGCTATCTGTCACACAGCTTGATTATATCTCCTTATGAGAACATTCTGGAACTGAAAAAAAATTAAGATATTTAAAATTGTGAATGCCAGTGGACTTTAAAGTCCAAAATCATTGTCCTGAAAACATTCTTTAATAATGAAACATTCTGCTTAATTTTATGTAGCCTAACTATGTCATTGAACATTTGAATTCTTTTGTGTCTTACACAAAGAAATAGTTATATGTAGCAACTTTGTGTTAAGTCCTTTGCTTAAGTCTTTGGGGTATATTACCAGGTATAAAATTATTTTTTCAAGCATGTAAGTATGTTAGGGCTCCAAATACACATTTTATAAAGTACATGTGGAAGATTTTATATTGCTGCAGGTGTGTAAGTTTCCTGTTTGTGAATTCTCACCAATTTAAGTGCTTATCTTGAAAATCAAAATAGGGTCTCAATTATACACTGTAATGATAGCAGCTGACATGAATTCCAGATGGATTGCAAAGTTAAAAGATATAATGATGACAGAAGCAACCCATAAAATTAGACTGCCAAACTCTCTCGCCAGCCTTCATACATTCTTTTTTTTTTTTTTGCAGAACCAGGAATTGAACTCAGGCCCTTGCGCTTGCCAGGGAAACGCTTATTCCACTGAGCCATTTCCCCGGCCCCTTCATACATTCTGAATAAAAGTTAAATTGGTAACATTCTTAAGTATTTAGCTATATGTATAACCTATATATATTTATACTATACAGTATATATTTACATAATATACATGCAAGAACCATTTATATAAGCTTATATATAATTTTATATATTATATATCATTTATGTACTCATTCATTAGGTTGATTTTATATTTTGACTACTGCCATTTCAGTTTTTGTGAATGTCTGTATCCAGTAGAAAGACTATTGGATCATGAAGAATTGTTCTCTGGTTCTTTGAGGAATATCCATACTATTTCCAAAATAGCTGCAAAAACTGACATTCCTACCATCAGCAGTCTTTCCTTTTCTCCACATCCCTGTCACTTTTTAGCCTTCAAAAAAAAATTTCATGTATAAGCCCAGAGGTCATTATGCTGACTGAGATTAATTAGGAGCAAGAAGACAAATACTGCATGAGTTTCTGTGTACATGTGAAGAGTGAAGGTGCCAAGCTCATGGAAACACATGGTAGAATCGTGGTTACCAGAGGCCGAGACAAAACAGGAAGGGAGAAAAGGGGTTTTAGGCAAAAGGCTCAAAGTCTCAGTTAGAAAGAAGTATATTGTGGAGATCTATTGTAAAACAGGGTAATGATAGATGTTATATTTGAAAATAAGAGAAAATTTGAAAGCCTGCCAATAAAAATTGACAAGAGAGGTGACAGATAGAGGAACTAATCTAGTTACTCATTCCACACTGCATCTGCATGGCTCAAACCTTGCTGGAGCAAAAATATAAAATATTTCATGTAAATTTATTAAAATTACATTTAAATTAAATAGCTTATATGATTTGGCTTAGGAATCCGTTTTTAAGAATCTATCTCAAACAAATAAGAAGCAAATAAGAAGTAAATTTTCAGGAAAATGACATTATTGAGAAGGTTGTTTAAAAATCACAGAATCATTATATAGGGCCAAAGTCAGTGTAGTAGCACATGGTAAAACTAAATTATGTGAATACATAATTAAATATTATCCATTCAGGGCCAGCCAAATAGCTCAGCAGATTAAAGCACCTACAAGCAGGCTCAGGGGCTGGGGATTCGATCCCTGGGCCTGCTATGCTGGCCCCGCCCCCGGGTCGAGCTGAGACGCAAGTGAGACTGGGCATGGTGGAGCGGTCCTGTAATCCCTGCGCTTGGGAGGCTGTAAACAGGCGGATCACTATGAGTCCGATCTAGTAGTGAGACCCTGAACACCCTGTAGCCCCTTCCCTAAAAAAAAAAAAAAAAAAAAAAAAAAAAAACCAAACTGCCAAGTGATTAATTCTTTGTGAAGTTATTTTATATGGACATTACACTACACTACACTACACATTTTAATCATTTTTATTTCTTACTACTTTTACCTCCCTCTCCTTTTGCCTCATCTCTTCCTTTGAAGTATTTATCCTTAGATTGTGGGATTCTAAAATAATTTTAACACATTTTTCTTTTTTGTTTTCCCTGTGAACAATTACATCATATTACTTCTTTAGTGAGGAAAAGTTATTTATGTGTATGTAGTGCAAATAAAAAGTATATATTTACTTTTGGATAAATTTTAAATCTGAGTTGCTCGATGTATTTATGTATTTTTGTTACTTGTGGAACAATGTGCACATGAAAAGTGTCCCTGGGATAATTTTATTTTCAGGAAAAGTTAGTATTCTGCTTGTCATTAATAGAAAGCCAACTCAGCATGGGCAGTAAGATATAAACTCACTTCTGAGGACCAGTGTTAATCACCCGTGTTTGGTGCTCTTAGGCCTCCTTGAAGCTGCCTGCTCCTCAGGTTACTTCATATGGTCTTCTAGTTCCTGGAGGTTCACCTGGATTTTGTAAAATATTTGATTGTTATCGGAGAGGAACGTGTTCCCATCTATTCCAGTCAGCTTCTGACGAAGGCAGTGGTGGCCATTGGAAAAAAGCTGATATCCACAGCCCTGTCTTTGATATTTACCGGTTGGCTGTGTAATGTGACAGAGAGGCCTAGAAAACTCATTCTAGGCACACATTTTTCCTTGGCACACAGGTGGGTGCAGGGGCATAGTTAGAGTGCATGGACGTGGGAGCTACTAAGTGGTGAGGAAAGGCTAGGACAGAGGTTTCCTCTATGGCATTTTGCGTATGAAAGAAAAATAAAACTTTCTTGGCTACAGTTTCTATAGACAAGTTCTTTATTATAAGTTTTCAGACCTAGTTCCTCAATTTCCTTCTCCTTTGAAGGGGATAACAAATGGTCTTTTGAAGAAATTTCCATTTATTTTTCCCCTGGAGGCCTTCTCTAGCGGTCCGAGGTCAAAACATTAGTTTCTACACAAGAGCACCTGCAAAGTTGAAATCAAAACTAGGTTTCCTTTACAGTCACTTTTCTCAAAACTTCTTAAAGCTACATTATAGTTCTTATGTACCACTGGTGTCCAGAAAAATTAATATTCTGAAGAATTCTTTTCTAAAAATATTTTTTTCTTCTCTTCCCCAGAT
>NW_004524785.1:1012194-1019892 GCF_000260255.1 Octodon degus | reverse complement strand
AACCTTGAAGCAGGACAGTCCCATAACATTCCTTTTCCTGTCTCTTGCCTTCATTCACTACCACCTTCCTTTTGAACAATCATCTACGTGAGAGACAGCACAGCAGCAACTGGCATGTTATGACAAGCAGCCCATATTCAGAAGACCAGAATGACAGGCACTCCAACCATGAACCTACTATTACAGATTACCATCTTCAGTGTACCATGCACTAAGCTAAAGTCAAAATGGATTAAAGATCTAAACATTAAAGCAGAGACAGTAAATCTCCTGGAATAGAAAGTAGGAGGAACTCTTGAAGACATATGAGTAGGCAAAGAGTTCATGAACAAAAATCAAATCTCACGGGAAACAGTTGAAAGAATTAACAACTGGGACCTGCTCTTACTGATAAGTTTTTTCACGTCAAAACAAATTACCAGGGGGCTGGGGAGATGGCTCAGTGGAATAAGAGCTTCCCTGGAAAGTGAAGTGGCCTGAGTTCAATCCCTGGTTGCACCAAAAAAAAAAAAACACAAATAAAAAAAAAAATCATGACAAATAAGTACTCAGACAAAGGTCTGCCCTCTAGAATTTATAAAGAGTAATTCTTAAAAGAGACAATTCCATAAATACAGCACACATTATTCTTTGTGAAACTCTTAGTTGTATTTTTGAACCTAGTGGTGTTTGTGCTATGTAGATTTATCTTAACGAAGTTCACTTTGGTGTTCAGTAAATAGCCCTCGTTGAGGAACACTGTCAAAAAGAAATGGAAAATTCTACCACTTAGAAAGGTTAAATAACATACTCAAAGATCCCCTGATATTAGGGTTTTTTTGGGTTTTTTGTTGTTGTTGTTTTTTGTCTCTTAGCATCTAACAGCATCACCACACTGCTAGCCACTGAAAATCACACACATTTATGTTTTTTGGGTCCGTAGATAGGGTCACAAGTTCTTTGGGAAAAATAATAGATTCTACCAAACTGGAATCAAAGTACTGACTGTTGTATTCTCATCAGAGCCTCCACTGGGACTTGTCCACTTTTTAGCTCCTATACTTGTCTGCATTCAGGTCCTTGTGGTAGGTGGTTGAGGGGTGCAGTTTCTTTTTTAAAAATTTATTTTATTTTATTTTTGTATGTATTTAGTATGGGGTCTACAGGGTCTCACTACACAGATCAGACTCATGATCTTCCTGTTTTCAGCCTCCCAAGCCCTGGGATTATAGGTAAACGCCACTACGCCCAGTCTCAATAGCATCTCATTGCTCCCCAGGGGATTGAACCCCAGTGCTTGTACTCTGCCCAAGCAAGCACTTTAGTTCACTGAGCTATCTGGCCTGCCTCTGGGGTGAAGTTTCTTGCTGGCTGTGGGACACCCTCACTTTGCCACCACACCTGCCTGACAAATGTGACCTCTGCTTTTTCAGATCTACAAGCAGATCCATATTCTCCAAGATAGATTGACTGTAAGCTTATATAAATGGTAAAGAAGTGACATCCCACTGGCATCATATGACACTGATTTGAAGAAAACATGTTATCATCCCACAAGAAAACAGATGGTATTCCACAGACAGAATACTAAGAAGTGGGAATCCTGGTAGCAAATACATGCATGCTCCACAACACAGTAAGGACAGTCTATCATCTCAATATAAATACATATTCTACTCCTGAAACATGTGATCTATGTTGCATTTTCAAATCTTAGCATAAAAAGACTATTATATTCACATTATTTGTTTGACCTGGGTGTGTTTCCAAAAGCTTCCCAAAATCTCATGACCAGGATTCAATTCTGGTCACTTCTCATTCAGTTGCCATGTTCTGAACTACACTATGCACTGTACCATCTCCCTTGCCACATCAAAAGTGCTTCATGGCATTTGTTGACTTCTGGGTGTCTGCACATTCTACCAAAGCCACTGGGCCAACCTGGTGTACCTCAAAAAAACATTTTAGGACTCAAGTCCACATGGGTCTCAGTGAAGTGAATACAGTAAAATATTCTAATGTAATACACACAAGCGTTACCTCACTATGGTATTCATTATTTAAAGGAACAACATTGATGTCAAAATTTCTCACTGATATTTTAGCACCATTAACTTAGGAAACCACATTTTTCATAACATGAGAGAGAATCATATAAAAATTTTGACTCATTATACTTCTCTACTCCTGAGTACTTTCCTCAACTTTTTGCTCTGTGATTGTGCGGGCAAGGTTTGAGATTGAAGTATAGCAAGGCTGGTGGCGATCACTGCTTCCCGAAAACTTGCTGTTCTGTCTGCATGAATGAGACTGGACAGCGTAAACCAGCGGCTCATAACAATGAGTGTTTCTCTCAAAGGGTTTGGCCATAAGCTGTTGGCCATTTCCTTCTGTCAGCCAGACCACAGCCCAGGGTTTACAAAATATAATTAGTACTGGAATCTAAGAGCAACCAAAACTAATAGTCTTAGTGGACATTGCTCAATGGACTCTTAAAATATACCTGGGCATATCCTGGATCAGCCAATGGGTCATCTTTATTATAATTTTGGGAAAGTTAAATTCCACAAGCAAATGAAGCTGATAGAAAAAGAAAACCAAAAAACCTCCAGAAAGATTGAACAATGAACTGAATAATATTCGAACAAAGCAGAAGTTCTGGAATAGGGGAAGTCAGTGTGTTTTCCAATAAATAAAATATAAACCAATCTTGCAGAGAGCCCTCTGAATGGCATTGTTGTCTGGTGAGAGAATGAGCAATGCTGTAAACACTGTGCTTATTGAATTTTAAACTTCATAAATTTCATGAAAGGTAGCTCTTCCCTCATCACCTCAGAGGAAATAGAAATGGCTTCTATTATAAATGCATTCCTGCATTGAAGTCCATTTCTAAACAGAGAAAGAGCTGAGCCGCAGCAATTTTCCCGTTATACAATATATTTGCTTATTTTAAACTTTCAAAACTCTTTATACATTGTATTCTTTTGGAGTCCATCCATAAAAGAGAATGTTTGTTTTGAATAGAAGTTCCATTAACTATAATCTGTTCTTATTCTTCCTTTTCAAGCTCATGGCTTCTTGTGTAGACTTCCCGCTCTACATTCCAGATGCATCGAAGTATCATTTGCCTTGCAAAGCTGTTGTATCCTCTCTACAAGACAATTCTCAGTTTTAGCACAATGCATGGCACATTAAAAGCTTAAATGTTTGGTTTTATTCCTCAAGGTCACTTTAGTTTTTTACTGTTCCACTACACATATCTACTTTATCTATTTAAATCTCACCACTTTTGGAAGGATGAACTCGAAATCCTTTTCCTCCTTGAAATTGACCTATCATTTGGGATGAGTTACTCTGTTTCATGCCCCACAGCTGGTATTTTGATTATGGAAAGTGTTTAATTTCCATTTGTGTTGAGAGAGCCTTCGATTAGAGATGGGGAGCTACTCTGGAATTTATGATTAGGTAGTATGTGTTTGAAGTCAAATCAGGCTTGGTTAATATTTTATTCTCTAAGGTTAGGCCTGGTATCAGCTCTGTATGATCCTGTATTTCATTATCTATTTATCAGAGTGATAACTTGTGCTCTCTTTTATCTTAAAATGTGGTACCTTCATTTTATCCCATCAATATGTTGAGGATTTTGTGTATTTGCTGTTCATTTGATCTGCTTGTGTTGGACATGAATAGGGGAGAAACCCTCCTTATAGCCTTACACCAATAACAGAATAAATGATCTTGTATCTACAAACTTTGCTATGCTCGTGGGCAAATGAAAACTGGACACTGAGAGATGAGAAGGAAAATAAGTTGGCTTTTCTCCAACTGGCGTAATGTAAGAGCTTTCCCCTTTTGAACAGGCATAACAGCAATATACTGGTATAGCTAAAAGTATGGATTTAGAGACAGACTCCCTGCACTTGACTTCCAGGCTCTGTTCCACACTAACTGGGCATAATGTCTTCATTGGGACACTCATTCTGAGAACTTCCTTTTGCTGTCCTTTCTGGCAAACATTGGAGGCAAGATAAATTCAGCATGGCAGGCATCATCCGAACACAGTAGGAATCTGGGAACCTAAAGACCCCTGTGAATACTCAGGATCTCATTAGGCCAAAGCTTTCAAAAGCTTCAGTAATAAATGTTGTTGAATGGCCATTTTTCCTAATCAGGTCTCTCTTTGTCTCATACTGTACGGTCCTATGGGAAGTATGCTTTCTTTGTCTCTCCTCTTCTGTCACCTCCACTGTTTTTGTGGTATGCAAAGTAAGAATTCCCTTAGAAGTAGTTCGATGAGAATTAGATGATGCAGTGTTCTAATTCTTTTCTTTTCTTTTCTTTTCTTTTCTTTTCTTTTCTTTTCTTTTCTTTTCTTTTCTTTTCTTCTTTTCTTTTCTTTTCTTTTTTCTTTTCTTTTTTGGCAGAATCAGGCCCTTGCCCTTGCCAGGGAAGAGCTTATTCCACTGAGCCATCTCCCTGGCCGATGCTGTGTTCTAAGTGACGCATGAATTGTGAAAGTTAAATTTGCTAAGGAAGGAGTGTGGGAGCTTGTTTTTTATCCGTGATGAGAATGGGGATGGCTCTCCAGGTACCGCTGTTCTTTCTTTCTACCTTTTCATTCTTCCCGTGCTATTTCTCCTTCTTCTTCATCTCACCTTATGAAATAGAAGCTCTGCTTCCAGTCTCCCTCTTGTGCTCCACAGAGGAATCAAAAATGGCAGAATTTTAAGAAACAATAAATAAAATCCATAGAAAATTAAATTTCTACTTTCCTGTCCCTGGCCTGAGCTACAAACCTGTTGCCATCCCTAACTGCAAACAAAGCTAAACTCACCACGGAGGTGTTCACCATCTTGAAGAAATTTAAATTCTATTAATAAGGCATAAAGAGTGAATGGAAATTTCTGGTAAAATGGCAGCATCATTTGTAAGTAGAGAGAGGAAAATGAAGCAGCGTGTTTTTGTTTTGAGCTCACTGAGGACTCAGATGTTCACTTTCTGAGACCCCCGAGAATGCTTTGTGTACTAAGTCACAGAAAACTTGGTTCAGAGGAAGTGCAGTCAGCATTTAGGTCACAAATGAGCATGGCTTACGGGACCGAGCTGCGGCTGCAGGGAGAGGGTAAGCCTCCTGGCCCAGGAGCAGATAGCCTCGTAACGCTGCCCGTGGAAGGTTTTGTGCTATTACTTAGGTAAAGTGAATGTTTCCAGTGTCTACATTTGGAGGACGTGGACGTAGTGTTTCAGCTTTCAGTATAAGATTACGAGCATGCATTAATATTTTTTTAAAATAAACTTGAATTCCAGCGCAATAAAGATATCTCGGGACAGGCTAGATAGCTCCGAGAACTAAAATGCCTGCTTAGGCAAGCTTAAGCAAGCGTAGGGACCACAGTTCGATCCCAGGTAACACGTGCCATACCAGCCCTGCCCCTAGGGCGAGCTGATCTGGCCAGAGTCTAGGGCATGGTGGAGCACGCCTGTAATCCCAGCGTTGGGGAAACTGAAAGTAGGATCACCACGAGTCCGAGCTACGTAGTGAAACCCTGCAACGACCAAATACATAAAATTAATTAATTAATTAATTAATAAAGATTTCTCCAATCTTCTAAATTCTGGTAACCTCTCTGCATTTCACCAACCTAATAATTCCATCAACTTTTGTCATTACTTCTTATGTTTCTGCGATGTCACATCTTTGTACTTCAGTTCTTGAAAACTTATTTGCAAAATTCTATATTATTACTATTGCTATTATTATTGTTATTATCATTAGTGCTTGTGTCTCGATGTTACCCAGAAAGCCTCAGGTTCTCATAGGTAGGGTTTTTTATGGTAGCAGAGTCTAAATAGGATGAATATGGATTAGAGTACATGACTAACAATTTTTCCAGAGTAGTTCTGTGTATGGATAATGGAAGCCCCCCCATGGGTGTGGGTGACATCAAACAATAGGTTTGCACCCTGAATGGAATAAAAATGGGGACAAAGAAGGAAGGCTCCCATTTGTTTTGGGAAAATTCCCATCTTTACTCTCATCTAAATGTGTAACCTGCTGGATCAAACTGAAGGAGAAGACTGTTAGTTACTCTCTTAATGAAGATCCAAGATGTATCCAAGACCTTGGGTACCTCTGTGCAAATAATAGTTCAATGCTTACCATGTTTATTCATTTCAAATAGAGCAATTGATTCTAGAATCAAACTACTCCATTATGATTTCACTGTATCAGCAACACTACAAGCTTTATGACTTTAGGGAAAAGAAAGTCTTTTATAGAGTCTTACATAAAGTGGGAGTCACCAAGTCCCCATTTGAAATTCCTAGAATGGAATGCCCACCAAAACAAATGATATCCAGTTTATTCGTGTAAATTGCTAGAGCATTTTGCACATTAATGTGATATATTTTCCCTATGCATTGAAAGAGATAGTTTAATAAAGTTTCATATTTTAGTGAAATGGAATTCAATAACACTAAAAACAGAGAATGAAAATAAATTTACTTCCCAATAGAAGAAAAAGTTACGTATCATATAGAAAAATGTTCCTCAGGTGTTTTATTGAGTTAGCACAGGTATAAAATTGAGTTAGAAGAAATACAGTTGTAACCATAGTTTAAAAATATCTACTTTTTAGAAACTGGAAATATAACCATGAAACTTTTGATTATAGGAAGGCCATTTATATCAATCTCTTCTGTCTTGTATAGGGAAGCAGAAATTATTTGGTCTGTCTGTTTAGTTATCAAGAAGAACAATAAAATAGAAAAAAGGAACAAATGAGATATTAAGTTTTTGGAAGATACAACATGGAAGGGTTAAAGGCAGCAAGACAAAGATGAATTGGAGGCTAAATAATATGATGAAATATACAGAGAAGCAAGAACCCTGGTGAAGGGTGACAATACGATACAAAGTGGAAACAAATATGACACCTGGGCAGTAGGCTTAATACCAGACAATAAGGGCCCCTGTCACCAGCTTCCAGATTTCTCCTCTTACCCCTGCCGTATGGGAGTTCAGGAACTGGGTCAGGGAATTGGTTAAGAAGTTTGGTTTCTCATTGGGGTTGGACAATGGAACCTCGGGGGAAAATAGGAACTCACTGCTGTGAAGTAAGCAGTGCCATGTAAATTATCTCCCAATACAGCCCTTGGGAGTTCCTCAAAACCCAACATGCTCCTTGCCAAAACTCACTGATAAAAACTTAGTTATAAAAGCTAAGTATCTCAAGAGATTACTGCACACACACGAGAGAGAGAGACAGAGACAGAGACAGAGAGAGAGAGAGAGAGAGAGAGAGAGAGAGAGAGAGAGAGAGAAACACGGGAAGGAAAAAAGAAAGTTCCTGGAAATCAAATATAAAATCTATATAAAATCAGTGGAAGAATTGGAAGATGAAAGAAATACCTAGGACGGTAGACCCAGAGTCTGCTAGAGAAAATATGAGACAAAGGCCACAGATACAGCCTGCCCATTTGGAAGTTCTAACACCTATGAAAGCTAGAGCCTGAAAGATGGAATATAAGATAAAGGCAGCATACTCTCAAAATTCTGAGGAAACACTATCTCTACCCTACCATTTCATACCAAAAAAAAAGTCCCCTAACAAATTATAAAATGAGGGGCTGGAGAGATGGCTCAGTTGTCTAAAGCATCTACTTGGAACAAGCTTGGCAAAGCACAGGGACCGCGGTTCGATCCCCCAGCACCACATG
>NW_004524785.1:997190-1004709 GCF_000260255.1 Octodon degus | reverse complement strand
GGCCCTTAAGGGTGAACCTGTTGTGCCCCTGTGGCGAGATGTTCTGCTCCTGGACTAGCTGGTTGGATCTATTCTCTACACTCTCCCCTGCAGGGATTGCAGCTGCAGGATTACACCTCAGGCGTGTATGCCAGGCCTGAGTTGTTACTGGATGGGGCAAGGTGAAGTAGGAGGAAGAGGAAGCTCTCTGCACACACTCATGGGACCTGGGTAGGACTAGGTCTGGGGCCTCCGGGACGGGGCAAAAATTCCTACTCGGCGGGCGGGTGGAGGAGGCACTGTGGAGTGTTGGGGGGCGGCCCAAGGGGCTGGGAGAGGGTCTGGCCCTCTCTGCGCCTGGGCTGGGACTGGTCCCGCCGGCGCAGGGTAGCAGGAAGCTCTCCTCACACTCACCGGACCTGGGCTAGGACTGGGTCTTGTGATCACATTTCAAGAAGAACCACATTTAAGTTAAAATTTAACTCTAGGTGAAATGGTTTTAGTCAATATTTTTGGAATTTGTTAATGTGCACAGCAGAAAAAAATCAAAAATTCTGTTTCTTCCCTTCTCTTCCCTTTCTTTCCTTCCCCTTCCCTCCCCTTATTCCCTTTTCCTCCCCTTCCTTCCCCTTCCCTCCCCTCCCCTTTTCTTCTCTTCTCTCTCTGTCTCTCTCCCAATCTATCTCCCTCTCTTTTTTCTCTTTGTAAGCAGGCTATACTATGAATCAAGTATTTCTACCATTAAGTTCTGGATGACTGTAAGTGTCTGGACATCTTGATTTTCATTCCTTCTGTCATGAGTGTGGATACAATAATATTTTAAAACCATTCTCCTGAACGCATACAATGTGGACTACTGAGGACAGGAAGCATCACTAAACTTGAGTCCTGAACTCTTTGAAACAATTTCCATGGTCAGAGCTCATTAGCATGTTGTCTCCAATTGGAATTCTCTTTATTCTATCAGCATGTACAAAATGTCTTCCTTTTAGGTTCCATTCTATCCCGTCTGAGCACTATGTTTGAATCTATTATTTTATTATTAATTTAAGAGCACTAAGAGTAGTGGCTGGTGAGATGGCTCAGTGGTCTAAAGCACCTACCTAGAACAAGCTAAGCAAAG
This sequence comes from Octodon degus, assembly GCF_000260255.1. Taxonomy (NCBI): domain Eukaryota; kingdom Metazoa; phylum Chordata; class Mammalia; order Rodentia; family Octodontidae; genus Octodon; species Octodon degus. Next base: position 1,003,607 of record NW_004524785.1, on the reverse strand, counting down.
CACAGGGACCGCGGTTCAATCCCCCAGCACCACATGCCAGCCAGCCCCGCCCCCTGGTGTGTTGAGCTGGCCACACACACACACACACACACACACGCACATAAATAAATAAATAAATAAAATGAAAAAAGAGCACTTAGAGTATACCTATTATGCGACACCTCCTTGAGGCACTGTGTTACAGAGTACTGGGAAATTTGAAAAATTTCTTGAAATTTATAGGCATTTACTGTAGGACTTTAAGTGGAATGATAGCATGATTAATTCTTAAAACACATTAGGAGACCATTATGTGTTGGCGTATATAAGATCAATTATTAAAACATAAATACAACACCAGCTGTGTGAATGGAGAGGACTGATTCCCACAGTATTAAACACAGAGTATACGCCAGACTATATGACTGACGAAATGTGGCCATGACACATGAGACACAGACTGAGGTTCCCTGTGTCTTCCAGGACACTCTCTTGGTTACCTTGATGGATGGTATAATTCAGGGAACTAGGTACATGCAGGGAAAAACAAATTTCAATTGAAAAATGCTGAGTCCTTTGGCTGGAGCATGTAAATAGGAATGATTAGAATTCAGTTGGTTACACAACTCTGCTGTGAAAACAGAATCTCTTCCATCAAGGAGGCTTTCTAGATTTGTGAGCTGGAATCAATCTTTCTTCCTTCCCAACACCTAGCACTTACCACCACCTACTATTTATTTATATCATTTTTACATGTCATATTTTATCTCAGGCTGCAGGGCCGCTGGAGGCTGCATGCCTGACTCTACCTTTTGATTTACCCAAGTGCTTAGAAAGTGACAGGCTTCACAATCCTGGGTAGAAATGATGGGCAGGGTTAGGCAACACACTGGAGATCTGCCTTAAAGATATTTTATGAATAACCCTCAGATTTTCCAGCATTGTTATTAATGTTTGCTTCACTGCATGTTAGACTTAGGAATGTTTTTATTAGACTGAGAGTTTGCATTACTGTCTGAGAGCCTAGCACAGCACTACTGGGAAGACCAGCAGTCTGATTGTCCAAACTCTACCAGCTGAACAGTTTTCTCTTGATCTTAGGTAAAATAATATGTAACACCATTTAGTCCAGCTAACTTGGCCATGAGCAGTAAAGAGTTAAGTTTATATATCCACTTGATTGGATTAGGGAATGCCCAGAATGCTGGCTGAATACTATTTCTGGATAGCTCAGTAAAGATGATTCTAATGAGATTAATATTTCAATTCTTGGACTCAGTAAGGTGAATTTCCTTCTCGGAACATAGAATGTAGATCCCCATTTCCACTGAGGGCCTGCATAGGACAAAAAGTGGAAGACAAGGTTTAAAGACTAAGACTATTATTCAGGGTCTAGGTAGTGGTCATAAATTTGGGCTGAATGCTAGGTGCAAGACAATAAGAAGACTGTGAAATTGGTCAAATAAGAATGGACAAGCACATTATTTCTAAAAGCATTCAAATGCTTTTTTATTTTAACTTCCTGCTGAGTTGATTAATAACACAAATGGCTTGATAAGTTCTTGATGTCTGATAAAGAGTTCTATGCATGTATATGCTCATCTCTGAAGACAACACACAGGCCTCTCAAGATAATGTACTTCCTTAGTAATTTAAGTATAACCACAGTTCTTTCAGAGTTCATACAGAAATTACTACTTAAAGTCTTTTCTTTTCTATTGATGGCAGCATTCCTGACAACTACTGCATCAGGTGTGTAGATCAGTTAAGATTCTGATCTGAGAATACTTAGACATTGTCCTTAAAATGTCTTGTCTAATCAATCCCTCACCAAGCACACTTAGAAATAAAGTTCTACTGGGTCCATTTTACTACTGAGCTCAACAATCACTAGCACATTGCATTGACCATTGAGAACAAGCAGATTCCTGCTAAAGACACTTCCTACATTTCTTGAGGTTGATTTTATTTTGATTCCAGCATCTAGTAATAAGTTGTACACATAAAATATCATTTTAGCTTCCTTTAAGCTTTAATAAATTATGTTTTGTACCTCTAACAGCATACATAAATAACATGGTACATAGTAGGCACTTGAATTAAAAATTCTGATGAATGGTAAAACTACTACTTCCTTTGACAGTAAAGTAGCTACTTGTCCTCTGCATTACATACAGTATTTATCGTTTCACATGATTTTGAGGGGTAAATTATGGGATTGCTAACAGCTTCATCACTTAACCTGTTGACAATATGTGAGTCAATTTGTACCTGGAATAGTTTAGTCTCTACTGATGGAGTATTAGGTATGAAGTTATACTATAATAATAGTAAATGCAGACTGATATTAGAGTCTACTGAAAAAAGAGGATGATTATTTTTTATCAATTCACAATGAGTTATACATTGCCATTCTCATAAATTAATTTTCAGACATCAGTGAGCTAGTGACTTCTATGTACTAGTTGTTCAATTAATAGCTTTTTTAGAAAATGTATTTGGTTGTTGTTACAGGTCTCACTATGCAGCTCCAACTCACAGTGATCCTCCTGTTTTTAGCCTCTGTGGTGCTGGAGTTACAGGCGTGTGCCACTGTGCCCGGGACTCTGTGGCCAGCTCAGCATGTCTGGGGATAGGGCTGGCGTGGCATGTGGTGCAGGAGATTGAAGCATGATCTCTGCACTTGGCTAAGCTTGCCTAAGCCAGTGCTTTAGTCCTCTAAGCTATCTCACTGGGCCTGTTCAATTAATAGCTGTTGATGGATCACTATTCTCCAATGACAAAAACTATTGATTTGTTTATTCTTTCATTAAACAAGCTTTAATATAAAAAATTGAAAAGTGTCTTGGTTGAAAGGTATCTTAGGCAAAGTAAGCCTCTTAGGGTGAGCATTACTTGAAGTCTTTTTTATTACAACAAATGAAAACTCTAATGGAGTTGTTGAATGTGGTTTAATTTTTTCATCGTACCTGAGCTGTACTTTGTAGTGCAAAGATTCCTGAAGATTCTTTGGTGTGCGAAGCACATTCCATGTCTCACAGCTTGCTTCTGTCCTTCACAGTACATTTTATGTGGTTATTCATGCTGCCAGGACTTCTTGCCTCCTTTTGCGCGGGTCAGTGGCTCTGTCCTGCCTGTGTGACTTTCCTCCCTCTCATGAAAGGGTCTACTTATTTGGCTCAGTTATGAATGTATTTCTTTCAAACTAGACATTACCCCATTTTTCCAGTATTTATTTTCTTTCAGCCTGTGAGGAAGGTTTTAGATATCAATGAATGAGAAACAGGCCAGCAATATCTTTTTTACTGAAATGATAATGTGAGGTAAAATTAAGCAAATAAAAGAAAATTGATTTCTCCAGATGAAAAAAAGTGGCTAGATGTATTGAATTTTCCAAATTCTTAAAACTACTGAATGAAGCAGTTTCATAAGTTTGTGAGGTTAAAAAAAAAAAAATCATGGGCAAACCGAGGGTTTGGAATAGCAGGAGATGGGAATATGGAAAACAGGGAAGGGAAACTTGAGGTGAAGCCTCAATCTTTTCCCGACAGTGTGCTAAGGTTGCCCTGTTCTCTCTATTCTCCCTTCCTCAGGTGACTTTCCCATCTAGTTTAGGAATAATTCAGGACAGAACAACAGGAACAGAGAATCTTAACTCTTTTTGGACTGCCTATTCATTAGTTAGAAAATCTGTATTCAGGGCAGCTTCTAACAGTCCCCTTTAGAAAGCAGAATTCTCCTCCTTTTAAGTAGTCTCTTCTGCATATTGGTTTCAAGAGGAAAATCTTTCCTTCTAATCACCACAGGTCTCTTCTGTCAGAAGGCAGGAAGCCCGTGAAGCATGTTACAAGGTCTTGAAGCAGAATGTATAGCTATAGGTTTGGAAAAAGGGGAAACTGAATTTCAATTTGTGGCTTTTCCATTCCTACCCTGGGATGCTGGACAGGATATGATCCCTGTCTGAACTTCTATTTGTAATCAGTAGAGAGAAGGAGTTATAGTAAATGACCCAAGGACATTCCAATCTCAGGTGTTTTGTGGTTCTCCATGTTCGTTCTGACCTGACTGTACTTGACCTATCTTCTCCCATACAAATTATCTTAAAACCAAGTTCAGGCATTTGAGTACTTCTTATGTGCAAACATAGCTCTTTGTCACTGATAAAATGAATTAAAAAGAGCCTTGTGTGGAGGTACAAGACAGTAAAGCAGCGATTGTGAGGTTGAGGAAGGAGGGTTACCACAAGTGCAAGGCCAGCCCAGGTTAACTTGTAAGCTTAGGGCCAGCCTGAACTACCTACCAAGAGTCTAACCAGAGAGGTAAAAGTGCTTTACAGTTGGGTGAGACACAAATATATAGGTGCCACTAAGAGATATTTCACATAATGGAGATAATTGAAACACATCAGAAAGAAGCCCTCAGATTGATTGTCAAAGACATGCTAATCTTTGCAGTCAAAAGATTTTGCCGAAGAACCCATGAAATCATCTGTGCTCTGCAATTCGAATGGTGAACACTAGACTAGAAATCCTATTTGGTTCCCAGGGCATGCGAAGACCTCTTTTAGAAGTGGCTTACTTAACCTTTGGAAATCAACTCTGACACTTCATCAGAGAGTAGCACAGAGCTGTCATGCAGTTCAAGAGCCTGCAGTACCTACTACCTTTTGCCAGAGACAAGCAAGACTCTTCTTGTTGGAATACACTGTAGTTCTCTTATGAATATCCTTGCTGCAGCTTAGTTCCTACAGACTCTCAGTAAAGTCTCCTAGAAGCATACAAGAGACTTTTGCACTGTAGTTCAACTTCAAAGCCCTCTTGGTATTCATTCTTTCTCTCCACATTCATAGCATTTCCTTTATTCATAAGAGAAAACTGATATGCTCTTACTGTTTAAGAAATATGTAATGTTTCCTCTGACTTTAGGAGATGTGAGACCCCCAACAGTTTGTTACTTGTCCTAAGTAGTTCCATGATATCAGCCCATAAAATAATTTGTCTTCTTTATGGATTTGATGCTGTTCAAGCCCACAGGTGTCTGTCACCTTGAGGATGTTTATAGCCATGCACCCACATCAGTAGAGTTGGTGGGCTTCTCTTGAGTGGCAGCTGATAAGCTTTTCTTCCCATGTAGTAACTGACTTCTGAAATCGAATAATGAATTATTGATTAGAAAGCCTAATGTTTATTTTTCTATAGATTTTCATTCTCATTAGTGAAAAACAATTATTAGCAACATAGGCTACATATTAATATTTATTCTAAGGGCCATTGCTACTGTATTAAAGCCCTTGCTATACTGGCTCAGACCCATACTGGACTTTCTCACTGCATGTTGTTTAGTAAGAATATTTCACACTTAGATACAGTGATTTCCTTGTAGTGAAAATAGTATAGTCTAAATAATCACAAAAAATATTTCTATCATCTATTTCAGAGCAATGCTACAGTACTAATTTATCTGAAATTTACCTTTCATGCTAATTGGTATCCAGGAGATTCAAATAAGGGTCATTTCATTAGTGCAATGCTGGAGCATAGAATGTAAATGAATTTCACATAGATGTTAAAAAATGAAAAGTAATTGTTTTATACTCACAGGCAATAGACTAGAGCTGGTGGTTTGGCACTTTTATGCTTACCTAGAGAAAAGTTATTGTAGATTTCATCATTAATATAGTAGAAATAATTTACTATAGGCTAAAATTTGAATATTATGCAACTTATGATTTGTTTAAAAAAAGATTTGTTTTATATTCAACAAATATTTACACTATTTACTGTATGTGCCAAAATCTTTGTTAGGAAATGATGCTTAAGCTTGATTCAACACATAATCTTGGGGCCTAGATGTAGCTCAGCAGCACAACACCTGCTTTGTAAGTACGAAGCCCTGAGTTTGATTCTTGGTAGCAGATAATGAAAAAAACTCAGTCTTTTATTTCATAGAATTCACAGTTCTGTAGAAAACTATTGCATGGATGCTGAAGTAAAAGCATGCCACAGGATGGCATTTTGTTCAGTGACAGACTGGTTACCCAATAGTGACCTCAAGATCATTTGCTTAGTGAAAGATAGCTAAGTTGTAAAAGCTTACTCTATGGTATTTACAAAATAGTCTTATTAGTACATGTCTGAAGTACATAAGAATCATAGTCACTGGGGAGTGTATTTCCATGGTACATTGTATCTTCTTACATTTTATTCCTCGTCAACTCATTTATTCTTCAGTTCATCTCCTCTTCAATTTGTTTCCTCCACCTTCACATCTGCAAAACTTGTGTTTACTGCTTCTTTCTATCTGACTTTTATTTTGCTATTTAAATGATCTGTAATTTGTGTTGCTTACATAACAGAAGTAATGTGACATTTAAGATTATATGTCTTATTTATTTCATTTAAGAGAAAGGTCTCAAGGTGTACACATTTTCCTACAGAT